>NC_084659.1:11649666-11957811 GCF_019802595.1 Syngnathoides biaculeatus | reverse complement strand
CATTTGAAAGGTTTCGGAGCAAACCACGAATAGAGAAAACTGGCAACAGTGGCAAACATTTCCCAGGAGTAGACGACCAACTAAAATTACACAAAGAGTGTGACGGCGACTCAACAAGGAGGTCACAAAAGAACCTCGAACAACATCTAAAGACCTGCAGCCCTCAATGGCCTCAGTTAAGGTCAGTGTTCATTACTGTACCATAAGAAAGACACTGGGCAAAAATTGCGTCCATAGGAGAGTTCCAAGACGTAAACCCCCGCGGTCAGCAACGAAAACATAGGCTCCTCTGACATTTCCCCAAGAAACATCTTGATGATCCTCAAGACTTTTGGAGAAACATTCTGTGGACTGATCCAAACATCCATTGTCCAAGCCACTCATCCTTACAAGTTTCGCGCAGGAGTGCCGCAGCGTATCCCATTTAACATCAGGCGAAAGCCAGACTACACTCTGAATTGGTCCCCAGTCAGTCGCAGGCCACACATCAACACCATCACTGAGCAGGAATTGATCCCATGCTGCCCACAGTAATGTCAGGTGTTTGTACCATTACACCATCAGTAACTCATTCTGTAGACTGATGAGTCAAAAATGTACAATTTTGGAAGGTGTGCAGTGGCACAGCATTTGATAAAAAAAAGAACATTATGCCAACAATGAAGCATGTATTGGGCAGTGTGATGGTCTGGGGCTGCTTTGCTGCCTCAGAACAAGGACAACCTACTGTGATTGATGGAACAATGAATTCTGCTGGGTACCAGAAAATTGTGAAGGAGAACTTAAGGTGCCCAGCCTGGCCCCATGGGTGTAGGTCCAGCCACCAGGCACTCAGCTTTGAGCCCCACCTCCAGACCTACCTCCAGAGGGAGAGGCCCTAATGATGGGCGTCTGGGGCAAGGGAAACTTCAATCCATTTGTATTCATCTTCATTGGGGTCTTTTTGCCATGTTTTGTCTGGTCCCTCACCCAGGACCTGTTTGTCATGAGTGACCCGAGCAGGGGTGTGATGCCCTTGGTAAGTTAACTCCTAGGATCATTGGGACACACAAACCCCTTCACCACAACAAAGTGACAGCTTGGAGAAGGGTGAAATGTGAAATTCTGCGGCTAATTGAGTCATCTTAAAGGTAATGATTTTTTAATTTTATTTTTAAAACCTAAATGTTCTCAAATGAGTGGGGATTGATCACAATGAAGATTTTTTGGGGTTGGTTACTCCTTGATTACAGGACACATGCCAAAACAAGCATATTTTACAATTATCACCATATAATATGGCTGTTGTCTGAAGTACAGCCAACACAACAAAAACATCTGCAATTAACTGCAAGGTGTTGCAAGTTTCCCAATTTTGAGCAGACACAAAATACAATGCATGATAAAACTGTTTGGAGTAAACGTAAACGGTCTGATCAAGACCAGATATTTTTTTCCCCCCAATATGAGTCACTTTGGCAGGGCCACAAACCCCATTAGAAAATTTTGCTGTCATGTGACTTATGCCATTTGACTCCTGAACTGGTGTCAAACATCGCTAGTTTCATCACATTACACCTTAGATTCAACAGCACCTGGATGTTGAAGGTTAAATAAATCATGTAAGGAAACCCGATAAATAATAATTTACTCATCTTTAAAAGTAGTGAGCTGCATTTGGAATGTTCCAACTGGGTAAAAATACTGCTTCTCCTTAACATGAACCCTAAAAATAAAAGTAACAATTGTTGTGGCATTCAAACTACTCTGATGTGTGCAATTCATCCAAAATGTTACTTGAGTAACCACATCCGACAAAATTTTGAGCATTACTACTCCCCACCTCTGATTATATCACAGGGTAAACAATTTTACATTGGACTGCGATAAATAAATAAATAAAAAAATAAATATATGAAGAGTTTGTTTTCAAAACGCGACATAGGCATTTTTTTCAGATTTACGAAAATCGCGCCAAAATTATCCAGCTCCGAATGGTAGTGGTTTGGCGCGAGTTTCGTAAATCTGAAAAAAATGCCTATGTCGCATTTTGAAAACAAACTTCATATATATATAGAAAATATCGCTGCTCTATATCAGGCTGAATCATACAGTATTACTAGCCGCATCTTCTGGAGCACTATAATTAAAATCAACTTGGGGATGAAGGGTTCAGGTCGAGTGCTTTATACATTATTCACAAATGGGTCTCTCCCACCCTATATCCACTTCACACACATCAAAGGCACTCACTTGGAGATTCCAAGGTTATGCTCTTGTTCATTTTCACACAACTTTAGGATCCCAGGTGCTCATAAATATTAACTATTCTTCATAGGACCAAATATAAATCTTCAGAAAGTGTTCAGAATGATACATTTTCTTAATTTATATTGCATGTTTTTACAAGATACTAAAAGTGGTTTAAATTTGCTGCGTCATTCTCTCTGTCACATGATAATGATTGTGTATGCCACCATGGAAGAAGAATGACAAACTCAAGATCGGTCATTCTCTCTTTCACATGATAATGATTGTGTATGCCATCATGGAAGAAGAATGACAAACTCAAGATCAGTAACGACAGTGTCAGGAATATACCTGACAGACTCTGACACAGTAATATTGGGATAATATGAAGTCTTTTTGAAGCATCTTTGTCATTCTTTCTTAACCAAATTTTAAGTTTGAATCTAACCATCCCGTCTAGTGTCCGTCCGTCCGTCTGTCCACCCATCCATTTTCCGAGCCGCTAATCTTCACAAATGTCACGTGAGTGCTGTAGCCTATCCCATCAAACTTCAGGAAGGAGGCAGGATACACTCTGAAATGGTTCCCAGCCGATCCCAAAGCACATACAGCCAGACAACAGTCACACTCACAATCACAACTAAGTCTCCAATCAATGCCATGTCATCAAAATGTTTGAACATCTAGAAGTTAGGTATAAGGTTGAAACAATGAAAGTGTCAACAAGTCTGCATATTGAGATGCAATGGCGGGATCAGAACTAAATTAGCTCTTTACACGAAGCTGTTTAAACTTAAAATAACCATTTTTTACAAGACACATTTATTTATTAAAGTATTTATATTCAGTCCCTAAGACTGATTTACCCGCTGTAATGTTTATGCCACAGATGTCTTAAAAAAATACACAGATCATCTAACTTCTTCTGAGCGGCAGGATGGTAAAAAACTGGTTAGCACATCTGGCTACCTCACAGTTCTGAGGGCTGGGGTTCAAATCCTGTCATCACCTGTGTGGAGTGGGTAAGTTTTCCACGTGCCTGTGTGGGTTTTCTCTGGGTACTCCAATTTTCTCCCACAGTCCAAAAATATGTGTGGTTGGTTGTTTAAAGACTCTAAATTGCCTGTAGCTATGAATGTGAATGGTTGATTGTTTATACAGTATGCAGACGGTGATAATCTGGTGACCAGTTCAGGGCGTGCCCCGCCTCTTGCTCGAAGATAGTTGGGATAAGCTCCAGCATGCTCACAACCCCAGTGACGTTAAGCGGTTCAGAAAATGCATGTATGGAAGAGGATAACTACTTTCAGTTGACAAAGAGGGGACTCCTAAATGTCTGGCCAGAACCTCAATTTCATGTAATGTAGTGTATATTTACTCGTGGAGGCAGCACTAAATTACACATTTCAACTAGCGTAGCGGATCCATCCATGAAGTGTATTCAGTGGACACATGGCCATCCAAAAATACCCCCACAGAAAAAATTGACAATATGCTGATCGTTCGAAGCTAATGTTGACACTATGGTTTCTCTTATTAATAAGTGTTAACACTGCACCTTTGTTTACTTTTTGGCTTTGACATGATTGTGCTACTGTGGTATCCGGTGACAGGAAATATGGGAATAACTGTGAATATACATACCATACATCTGCTTCCAATAAAGAAATGCCTTGCTCTGCTTTAGATAATGTTGCAGCTGCTTAACAGGAGATAGCACAAGAACATCTAATCATCAGAACTGTTAGAACCAGGAGTACTTGCTGTCTGTTAAAGACATGATGAACACACATGTACTGTCAGGTAGTCTGTTGGTTGTTAGAAGTGATCCGCATGTCATCTAAATATGGCTCGAAATTTAACTCGATTGTGAGATGTTCTCTTCTTCGAATAGAGCTTCCGTGTCAGAAGGGGCATTGGAAAAATCAGAAAGTCTCTGTTGCTCCTCGCCCATAGCAGGAGCCACTACGTGTATTCAATGGTGAATGTCCCAGTGTGACATTTGCTGATGACGTTGCAGGCATAAAAGGTCATAAAGTTGATGTAACAGAATTTGTCCAGGGAATGGAAGACTTGAGAAAGTCTTACCACTTAAATGGTGTGGAATTACAACAAATTTGAATTACAGACAGCAATGAATGGATAGATCAAACCTGAACTGGTGTCTTTGCTTCCTTTTTGTTCTTTTAAATGACTGTCTAATTGGTAAACCTGACTGGAAACTAACAATAAATTTGCCCAGCCGAGCCGCCTAAGTCATGGGCAGAGAAGCTCTGTGTGGGATGGTAATGCGTAATTAAACTGGATTATAACGTCACAATTTAGCTAAATCCATTTTTTTTTGTGGGGAGGAGGGGGTTAAGCAAGTAACAAAAGATTCCCAAGGCAGTTTGTTTTCCCACTTAATTAGGGGGCCAGAGAGTCAAGAGAACATTCAGTATATACGTTTTTCTCCAATCTCCTGTCCACAAATTGAATGCAGCTTCCAATTTGAACAATCCTCTTATTTCACAGAGTCACCACACGTTTTGTTTCCTTATTAAAAGTTCTTGATACGGTTTTACGTATGTATACCACATCCTGCTTTATGTACCGCACCGGTGATTCATTGATTCATAGTGGCACCATAAAAGCATACCTTCTGCCGTCTTTGATCATATCCAAAAGTTTTAGTTTTACACTGATCGACATCATCTTCCTCTTCCTCTTCTTCTTGGACACTCCGCAAGAAGCTTTTGCATCAGCACAGCGCTTCGGTGGTATTGTGAACACGAGAGGTTATCACACAAACCGTCAATAGTATAAAAAATGCCGGAAAGGAAGGACAAGGGAACGGGTGGAATGGAAGTTGCTGGATGGGGCTTCGATCATGCACAGCCAATCAGCTCATGAGATAAATCCACACATACTTTCCTTGGACTGCCTATAATACTTTATACCAATCTGTCTTTTTTTTTTTTTTGATGCACTGAAGCCGAAATAGGTGAAGTGCGAAGAAGCAAGGGATTGCTGTATTAGATGTCTCTTTTGTATGTAAGTTCGCTAGGAAACAGAATATAAAGTATTTCATCCACTCTAATCATACCTGTCATTTTTTTCATTTAACTGAATAATTTCAAGAGGACGTTTTTTGTAAAGTGTCCAAAGTATTGTTGTCGCTGGAGTTCCCTTCCTATAACAGCAGAAATGCAGCATAACAAACAGTTATTGATGGCTCATGAAGTACCAGAGCGCTTCAGTATGGTGAAGTATGGAAATATCCATATGATTCGTTTCTGAATATGACATTAAAAGCAAGTAATATAATTAATCAAATAGAAAAACATCCATTCATCCATCCATTTTCTTTGCCGCTTATCCTCACGAAGGTCGCGGGGAGTGCTGGAGCCAATCCCAGCCGTCAACAGGCAGGAGGCAGGGTACACACTGAACTGGTTGCCAGCCAATCGCAGGCCACATGGAGACATACAGCCACACTCACAATAACACCTAGGGGCAATTTCAAGTGTCCAATTAATGTTGCATGTTTTTGGGATGTGAGAGGAAACCGGAGTGCCTGGAGAAAACCCATACAGGCATGGGGAAAACATGCAAATTCCACTCAGGCGGGTGCGGGATTGAACCCAGGACCTCAGAACTGTGACGCCAGCGACGCCAAATAGAAAAACATTTTCCTTTGAAATAATTCAAAACTATCTAGATGAGCGTAAGGTGTAAGAGACTGGAGCGTTTGCTAAAGAGACCAAGGGCAACATTAATCACTGAATTTAAAAATTCCCTGATTGTAATGAAAACCACCTCGATATGTATCCCCTGTGAACTCTATTAACCAAGTTCAACACCTTTATGGATTCTGGAAATAGGTTTCGTCAGTGTAGTTATCTTAACAAATCAGGCAGAAACTCAAGCAAAGCGGATGAAGGTTATATCGCTTGTCTGGTTATATAAACAGCAGACTGTCAGAGAGACTGAGAAAATATGCTGGACCAGCTATCTATGTGCTTCACTAAAGTGCCACAAGCCAAAATAAATCTGCAAGAGTCCAAAAAAACTCAAGGGTTTTTTTACAGGACAAATGTAACTTTAAATGCACAAGACTGACTGCGTTTTTGATCATTTATGACAAATAATTCTTCTACCATTTATAGTAATAAAGAAGCTCTGATTATCCTTCCTGTGGATGATGATTTCCCAAATGGTTATTTGCCTATCCAGTGTATGTGCTCTGTCTTCATCATGGATAGGCTTTATCTCACCCATGACCTTAAAAAGGATAAGCAGTATAGAAAATTGATGGATGGAATATTTTAATTGCTCGGTCAGAAAATCTTTAATGCTTTTAGTAATACTATGACACATTTATATATCATTCTAACGTGATCCTGAGTTGGAAGCAATTAAAAACTGGGAAATGTGTGGCGGTCACAGTGTGCCTCCATCACTCCTCACTTAATTGTAACTTTTCCCCCTCAGATCAACTCATCAATGCAGTTCTGAGGGATCGGAAAGGGTAAGGTTTGCCAAAGGTGTGAGTTTGAAGAAGTCGTCCACTTTGAAATACAGTAATAAGATCTCCATTTGGATTAACCCAGTCTCTTGGAAAGTGAGAAGTGTAAAGGAATCCAATTTGAAAATATTTTTCTCTTCTGCTCCGCCACCACAATGCTAAGGAAAATAATCCACCCAGTGAAGTTGAGGGAAAAGAAAAAGGGAAAAAAGGCAGAACCCTGACAAAACAGGGCATCTTGTTGAGCTAAACACATTAAAAATAGAAAAGCCTGAATCATTTCTACGATGAGATGATAAAAGAGCTTAGGTCAAAAATAATTTAGATTTTGAGGTGGGACAATGTAAAATTAATGACACCAGGTACACAACAACATACAGTATGAAGAGGTAAAAAAGTCACAAAAAAGTAGCAAAATCTAAACTTAAAACAGTTGCAGATATTTTTCCAGTCATGCCTCCCACCCGCTGTGCTCATGTAGATATTTTAATGCAATATGATTTTTATAGTTAGCAAGGTGGCTGACTTGTTACCACATCTCGGCTCTCTCTTTCTCATCACTTCTGCTTCCAGGGTTACAAGAGGAAAGGTAGGAGAGGTTGGTTCAAAGAAACAACAAAAATATAATCCTAATATTCAACTTTGTGACGCCAGTCTCAAAACCTGAGGGCCGTAACACATAGCATCTGAGGTAACAAAATCAGAAAGCTATGTGGTACACATTCGCACATGTTCAGGATGTGTGTGTGTGCGTGCGGGTGTGTCTGTGCACACGTGCAGATTGCACATAACAGTAGAACTCATAATATCTCGATATACTTCACTGTTTATATAGCTCACTACAACTATTCCACAGCCCGCTGACACAATCCATGTGGAAAAAGTTCATGCAAACACCTCTGAACAATAACCAACAAAAAACAGTCATAATAACAACAACAAAAAATTAAATACCCAACTTGTGCACACTAGGCTGTCACAGAAGCAGCAGGTTGTTCAAGAGAGGATGCTGGTGAAAACTTAAGGGGAGGAAGCTCCATTCATTTAAACGTACATTGTGGTCACAAACTTTGGTCTTTCAAGCAGGCACATTATGCAACAAGACTATGTTAGTATTGATTTAAACCAATGTTTGACACTTTAAGTACCCTTTAAATGGCTTGAGCCAAGGCTATGCAGCAGGTTCTTCTTTTCCTTTCAGCTTGTCCCATTAGGGGTTGCCACAGCGTGTTGTAGCGCCGGAGAAAAGGAGTCGGAGGCGGAGTGTCGAACACAGGAACAAACTCTGTTTTATTCACAGACATCAACTCACTACTCGCATAACGGCCAGAACTCGCTGAACTGTATCTCCCGAAGTGCAACAATAAAAAACAGTCCGTGTGGAAGCCCGCAACCCCCCCAGAATTCACCCATAGTCAAAATCCTCGTGCCGTGGAGGGATGACGACCCGACCCCGGCGGGTGTGCACTGCAGGGGTGAGGTGGGGGGGGCGCACTGTCCATTGAGTGAAGGGACCAGGGCCCAGGTGGGGTCGAACTCACCCCGGCAGGCGCAGGGGCACAGGGCAAAGGGGGACGACCCCGGCTTGGGGGGAGGGCCAACCAAAAAGGCTGGGCAATGTCCAGGTGCGCGGGTTTGACCCTGTCCACGGAAACAGTGTCGGGTCTGCCGCCAATGTCCACGAGCAGGCTCTTATCCCCGTGCTCCAGGACCCTGAACGGGCCGTCGTATGGGGGGCGCAGGGGTCCACGGTGAGCGCCATGTCGGACAAACACAAAATCCGCAGAGCGCAAGTGACGGAGGAGCCGGCCAGCTGGGGTGCCATGTTGCGACGTAGGAACCGGCGCGAACCCTTTGGCAGCCTCCAGCAGGGAGGACCGTTGCTTGGCTGCAGACCAAGGCGCCGTGGCGTCCGGGATGAATTCGCCGGGGACCCGCAGTGGCTGGCCGTAGACTAGCTCGGCGGACGAGGACAACAGGTCCTCCTTGGGGCCGCACCTGAGGCCGAGCATGACCCACAGGAGATTATCCAACCAGTTGCCGTCCATCAAGGCGGGACGCAGGGCTGCTTTCATGGAGCGGTGGAACCGCTCGCAGAGACCGTTTGCCTGGGGGTGATAGGCGGTCGTGCAGTGCAACTTGACCCCCAAACTCTCAGCGACTGCATTCCAGAGTTCAGAGGTAAACTGAGGGCCACGGTCGGAGGAAAGGTCGGACGGGGTCCCGAAGTGCGCAACCCACGTGCCAATGAATGCCTGGGCCACGTCCGACGACGTTGTCGAGGAGAGGGGAACGACTTCGGGCCAGCGGGTCGTCCTGTCCACCATGGTGAGCAAGTAGGTGAAACCGTGCGAGGGGACAGCGAAGGGCTCTAAGGGGGCTTTTGTGTGGCGATGCACCTTAGCCCGCTGACAGGCCATGTACGAGTCGACCCAGGCCTGCACATCTTTCTTAAGCCCGCGCCACACGAACCTCTGGGCCACCAGCCTCACGGACGGTTTCCTACCGGGATGGGGGAGGTTGTGAACCGCCCCGAAAACAGCCTGCCACCAGTTTACAGGGACCAGCGGCCGAGGCTGGTCAGCCGAGAGGTCACACAGCACTTGACGCCCGAGTCACCAACTGCAACTTCCTCCAGGCGCAAACCGTGTCATAAGTCTTGAGGGCCTGCACCCCATGGTCCGAGGCCTGGTCTGCACTCATGCGGGAGTAGTCGAGACCCAGATGCACAGTGCCGACGACCGCCCTGGAGAGGCAATCCACATTGGATTTCCCGGCGATGTGTTGGATGTCTGTACTGTACTCTGAGATGAAAGACAGTTGGCGTTGCTGGCGGGCGGACCACGGCTCGGCCACCTTGGACATGGCGAAAGTGAGGGGTTTATGGTCCACATATGCCGTGAACTTACGGCCTTCCAATAGGGAACGGAAGTGGCGATCGCCAGTCAGAGGCCAAGGAGCTCCCTATCGAACGTGCTGTATTTGCCTTCCCTGGGGACCGGCTGACGGCTGAAAAAAGGCAAGCGGTTGCCAGGCGCCGTCGACCCACTGTTTGAATACGGCCCCAACGGCGTAGTCCGATGCGTCGGTAGTGAGAGCGATGGGGGCCCCATGGGTCGGGTGGGTCAGCATAGCGGCACAACTCAGCACGGCCTTTGTAGCCTCGAAGGCTTCCACCCTCTCGGCCGTCCATTCAATGTCCCGGTTGGGGGCCTTCCCTTTAAGAGCCTCATACAGCGGGCGCATGGTGTGTGCCGCCTGGCGGATGAACCGGTGGTAGAAAGTCACCATACCCAGGAACTCCCGGAGCCCCCGAGCTAAGTGAGGTCGGGGAAAAGCGGAGACGGCCTCCACCTTCACTGGAAGGGGGGCGGCGCCGTCCTTGTCGGTGAGGTGGCCGAGGAACTGGATGGAGGGCACCCCGAAAACACACTTTGCTGGGTTGATGATCAGGCCATGCTGCTCGAATCTTGCGAAGAGGGCGTGGAAGTAGCACAAGCCTGTGCCAGCGCGGCCGTCGGAGGCAATGAACCCCCTGCTGGATGCCACTCACGCGCCCGGGGGCGAGTAACTGTGCGCCGGGGCCAGCATCTCAGGTGAGAAGCACTGGGTGGCCAGGAAGAAACAGTCGGCCTCCTCGGCCAGGGCCCGTGGCTCAGTGACAGTACTGTTTGCGAGCGCCGTCTGAACATGCAGTGGCATGTGCCTGAGAAACAGTTCCATGAAAATGAAATTGGGCTCCTCCGTGCCCAGCGGGTTCAGCAACATTTCCATGAGCTCGGAAGGTTTGCTGTCCCCCAGTCCATTAATAGCCAACAGACGTCGTGCACACTCGGGCCGTGAAAGCTCGAAAACCTTGAGGAGGTGAGCCTTGAGCCCCACATACTTATCTCGGGCCGGGGGAGATGTGATGAAATTCACTGCTCTGGCCGCCGTTGAGCTCCCGAGTGCTGAGACAACGTGGTAGTAACGCGTGGAATCAATCGAGATCCCGCAGAGGGCGAACTGAGCCTCCATCTGCGCGAACCACGCAGCCGCGGACGTCTCCCAAAACTCGGCAATTTGAGGATGGCGGTTGCCATGTTCGGTTCAGTCTCGAAAACGCTGGGACTGACGTCGGGGTCACCAGTGTAGCGCTGGAGAAAAGGAGTATTGATTTAAACCAATGTTTGACACTTTAAGTACCCTTTAAATGGCTTGAGCCAAGGCTACGCAGCAGGTTCTTCTTTTCCTTTCGGCTTGTCCCATTAGGGGTCGCCACAGTGTGTTGTAGCGCCGGAGAAAAGGAGTTGCAGGCGGAGTGTCGAACACAGGAACAAACTCTGTTTTATTCACAGACATCAACTCACTACTCGCATAACGGCGGGAACTCACTGAACCATAACTCCGGAAGCGCAACAACAAAAACAGTCCGTGTGGAACCCCGCAACCCAACTCGAGGTCCCGCAGGTGACTTATGTAAACACCACAGTGTCATCTTTTTCCATCTAAGCCTATCTTGTGGATCTTCTCCTTTAACAACCACTGTCCTCATGTCTTCCATCACAATGTCCATCAACCTTTTCTTTGGTCGCTTCGCTTTGCTCTTCTACCTGGCAGCTCCATCCTCAGCACCCTTCTACCAATATACTCACTCTCTCATCTCTGAAAATGTCCAAACCATCTAAGTCTGCTCTCTCTAACCTTGTCTCCAAAACATCCAACTTTGGCTGTCCCTCTAATGAGCTGATTTCTAATCCTATCCAACCTATTCACTCACTCCAAGCGAGAACCTCAGCATCTTCATTTCTGCTACCTCAAGTTCTGCTTCCTGTTGTTTCTTCAGTGCCACTGTCTCTAATCCGCACAACATGGCCGGCCTCACATCCTCATAATTCAAAAAATCTGAGTTAAAAAAAATGTGGTGGTAAGTGGGTCGTGGTTGCAACATAATCAGGCCACCCAGATAGTGCAGATGACATTGTCGGCGAGGACAACATAATGGAACCCACCTGGATAGGAGATGCTTCGTCCTCAGGCAGGTGGTGTGCCAGGCAATGTTGCCGGCGACGCCGCGTCTTCCCTGCTGGGTCCTGTACTGGCCAGTTCGTTCTGTCATGAACCAGCAACACACGGGCGGACTCAAATGCAGGACTTCTAGGCAGTGACATAATGTTCAACGTGGCTTTATTTTGGAAACAGGTCAAAACCAGGTGCAGCAGTCTGACAAGGCTGAAGCCAGGATCCAAAAACATGAAACGAGGTCTGATGACTATAGAATGAACTAAGACTTGACAAGACATGGATAAACAAAAAGGTACAGACTCGCTGTGACAAGGATAGCTCTACACTAGACTTACTCTCAATAGTGGAGAATCCAACTTGCAGCAAATGCAATGCAACAAACTCCAACTTAAATGCCTGGTCAACAAAACTGCTGTGACAGATGTCAGAGGTGGGACCGCCCATTGCAGTGGCATGGCCACGCCCCTCACAGCAGTGGCCAGGCCTTGCTCATGACATCAAAGGCTTTTGCATTTAATCGACAAACTGCATAGATGATTAAACCAGGTCACAGACTCATTTTGCTATGCTCGAAACTGGGACAAAAAGGATTCTGATGACATGGAACCTTAAACTTGTGGCCGAGAAAATAACACGCCATAAATGGCTGTCCAACCGAACCACCCACTCCATGAAATAGTAATCCTAAATTATTACTTTTGTACTTTTTTATTTCACACACATGCACTGATGCACAGACTGTTGCGATTTGTACAATTAACACTTCAATGATACTTGATGTTAATTTTGTTTTTTTTATTTATAATTGCTTTTCATGAAAATTACTGCTGCATACAGTACTTGTGTTTTTAACCACTGTTTCTACTGGCTAAGGGAATCTCCTAAAGTATCAATACAGTATCTACCAATTGTACATTTCCAATTCCTACACAAAACAACATATAAGAAAGGGGACTGAGAGAATGGGTTTTATGGGGGATCGGGGGGAGAGTGTTTGTGTGGGTTGGAGTTATTGGGGTGGGGATGGGGAGGTATGGTCGGGGAACTATTATTTACAATGACTGCTTGTCCAAGGGTTACTAAGCAGCTGGCCGCAAGAGAGGAACATTTTTAGGAGGGGAACGCCTACAGTGGGGGAGGGGAAGGGGTTGATGTGGCCTGGAGTCGGCTTGGAGAGGGAAGATTGGGTTAGGGAGGGGGGGGGCGCCGGAAAGGGGGCAAAGTGGGGGTAAAAAGCAGTAGTGTAGGAGTCGACCAAAAGGCACCGAATGACACAAAGAGGGCAAGGAGGGGGAGGGAAATTAGGGGGGTTAGGGAGCAAGCGAAAGAGAGGGAAGAGAACGCGGAGGTGGGGTGGAAGAGGTAGGGGGCAACCAAGACGCGATGAGGGGGGACGGGTATGGAAAATAAGAAAAAATTAGGGAAGGGAGGGGCAGACGGAAGGAATGATGGTACGGGAGAAGGGGGAAAAAGGAAGGAGGGGTGGAGAGGGGAGGGGGGGGCTAGGGTGTAGGGGGGGGGGAAGGAAAGAAGAGATGAAAGGGAAGGGAGGGGGGGGTAAGGGGAAGGGGGCGGAGGGGGGTATAAATGGGAGGAAATGTATCCGAAGTCAAGGTGGCGCCAAGTGTTATTTTATGCTCGACATGGCTTTGGCTTGAGCACAAAAACAGCAAATAGGTGAGTTTCCAGCCAAGGAAAACAAAACTAAGGAAAAAATATTGAATTGTGAATTTATTTTACACACACACAAAAAACTTTTGGTTTTTGCCCAGATAGTCAATCCCGCACAATTGGTCATCTGAGGGTAAAGTTTGATTTCGAATCGCGTCAACGTGACGTCAATCAGTCCCTGCTTTGATGGAGGCGGTCCCCCCCCCCCCCCCCCCGCCACGCCCCGGGGCCCCCACTTGAACAAGCTTCCTTTCCCCACAGGTCCATTCGAGCTCGCTGAGGTCTCGGATCCAGCGGGTCAATGCATCTCTGGCTTCTGTCATGGCTGAGTCCAGTGGCACCGGCACCGATGCTCCAGTACACGGCGCCCTCCGGTGGTGTCACGCACGACTCACACAGGTCAGCTACTGTACACGACTGGACGTCAGGATTTTTTTTTTTTTTTGTTTTTGTTTGTTTTTTTTTTTTTTAATACTGACGGTCTTGACATTAATACACCGTCGGTCGTTTGAGTCAAGAAAACGGTCGCCTAAAACCATTGTTGTTAAGCCTTATTCCAAAAATATATTAAAAATCTTTTCTTTCTTTTCTTTCACTAGGAAGTGAGCGACAAGAATCGCCAGATCTTCGTGTTAGAGAAGGAAAAAGAAACACTTCTCGGGCAACTTTATGAAGTTGAAACTGCAGGGTGCACGCCTCCTCATTTGTAAATAAATATTCAAGTTTAAAAAGAAATGTAATAATATTGCGTATCATTTGTTGAGACAGATTGTGAACAGGTTTAAGGAATTTATTAGTGGCAACAGCTTCTTTTATTGCATAAAGGTTCACTTCTCAAGAGAAAATCTTTTTTTTTTTTTTTTTAACCCCACAAATTTTGTTTGGTTCGCACAATATACAGGTTGAAAAAATATGAAATTTCGTACACAGCCAGCAGAGAACATCCTCACTCTTTAAAATCAAGTGTGTCATCTTTGGGGCCCCCAGGGGTGTCAGAAGTTCGGCTTGGTGCTTTTTGCGGGATGTTGCAGTTTTGTTTTTGTTGTTGTTGTTTTTTTTTTTAATTGAAAATAGTCCCAATCAAAAGATTATGAAAAAAAAATATATACAAATGTTACAAGATAGCACCTTTTTTTGGTTTGTTTTTCAAATAAAAAAAATTTTGCAAAACTTGAATGTTACAAGCTCATTTACAAAAATCTATACTGCATACATAGTCGTTTCTTTCGCGAAAAAAACGCCTTACTATACATAATTGTTTTTTTCGCAAATAAACAAAAACGGCTTACTGTACATGGTCTTTCTCCGCAAAAAAACGCCTTATTTATACATGGTAGTTTTTTCGCAAAAAGGCCTCACTATACAATGGGTCGTTTTTTTCACAAAACACTTTCTTACTATACAGGGTCGTTTTTTTTTTTTTTCGCAAAACACGTTTTACTACGATCATGGTCCATTTTTTTCGTTTCGCAAAAAAACGCCTTACTCTACATGGTCGTTTTTTCTTCGCAAAAAAACGCCTTACTATATACAATGGTTGTTTTTTTTGCAAAAAAACGCCGTATTATACATGGACGTTTTTTTTTTTTTTTTCGGCAAAAAAAACGCCTTACTATACATGGTCGTTTTTTTTCGAAAAAAACGCCTTACTATACATGGTCGTTTTTTTTCGCAAACACGTTTTTACGATACATGGTCATTTTTTTCGCAAAAAACGCCTTCCTATACATGGTTGTTTTTTTTTTTTTTTTTTGCAAAAAAACGCCTTCTATACATGGTCTTTTTTTTTTTTTGCAAAAAAAACGCCTTAATAAACATGGTCGTTTTTTCGCAAAAAAATGCCTTACTATACATGGACGTTTTGTTTCAAAAAAAAACCCTTACTATACATGGTCGTTTTTCACAAAAAACGCATTACTATACATGGTCGTTTTTTTCACACACAAAACGTCTTACTATACATGGTCGTTTTTTTTTTTTTTTTCGCAAAACACGTTTTACGATACATGGTCATTTTTTTCGCAAAAAAACGCCTTACGATACATGGTCGTTTTTTCGCAAAAAAACGCCTTACTCTACATGGTCGTTTTTTTCGCAAAAAAACGCCTTACTATACATGGTTGTTTTTTTGCAAAAAAACGCCGTATTATACATGGACATTTTTTCGCAAAAAAACGCCTTCCTATACATGGTCGTTTTTCCGCAAAAAAAATGTCTTACTATACATGGTCGTTTTTTCGCAGAAAAACGCCTTACTATACATGGTCGTTTTTTCGCCAAAAAACGCCTTACTATACATGGTCGTTTTTTTTGCAAAAAAACGCCTTACTATACATGGTCGTTTTTTTCGCAAAAAAACGCCTTACTATACATGGTTGTTTTTTTGCAAAAAAACTCCGTATTATACATGGACGTTTTTTCGCAAAAAAACGCCTTACTATACATGGTCGTTTTTTTCGGAAAAAAACGCCTTACTATACATGGTCGTTTTTTCGCAAAAAAACGCCTTTCTATACATGGTCGTTTTTTTTCGCAAAACACGTTTTACGATACATGGTCATTTTTTCGCAAAAAACGCCTTCCTATACATGGTTGTTTTTTTTTTTTTGCAAAAAAACGCCTTACTATACATGGTCTTTTTTTTTTTTGCAAAAAAACGCCTTCATAAACATGGTCGTTTTTTCGCAAAAAAACGCCTTACTATACATGGACGTTTTTTCGCAAAAAAACGCCTTATTATACATGGTCGTTTTTTCACAAAAAACGCATTACTATACATGGTCGTTTTTTCACAAACACGTCTTACTATACATGGTCGTTTTTTTTTTTTTTCGCAAAACACGTTTTACGATACATGGTCATTTTTTTCGCAAAAACGCCTTACGATACATGGTCGTTTTTTCGCAAAAAACGCCTTACTATACATGGTTGTTTTTTTTGCAAAAAACGCCGTATTATACATGGACGTTTTTTCGCAAAAAACGCCTTACTATACATGGTCGTTTTTTTCGCAAAAAAACGCCTTACTATACATGGTCGTTTTTTTTTTTTCGCAAAAAAATGCCTTACTATACATGGACGTTTTTTCGCAAAAAAAAACGCCTTACTATACATGGTCGTTTTTTCACAAAAAACGCATTACTATACATGGTGGTCGTTTTTTCACAAAACACGTCTTACTATACATGGTCGTTTTTTTTTTTTCCGCAAAACACGTTTTAATCGATACATGGTCTTTTTTCGCAAAAACGCCTTACGATACATGGTCGTTTTTGTCGCAAAAAAACGCCTTTACTATACATGGTCGTTTTTTCACAAAAAACGCATTACTATACATGGTCTTTTTTCACAAAACACGTCTTACTATACATGGTCGGTTTTTTTTTCGCAAAACACGTTTTACGATACATGGTCATTTTTTCGCAAAAAAACGCCTTACTACAAATGGTCGTTTTTTTCGCAAAAAAACGCCTGACTATACATGGGCGTTTTTTTCGCAAAAAACTCCTTAAGATACATGGTCGTTTTTTCGCAAAATAACACCTGACTATACATGGTCGTTTTTTCGCAAAAAAAACGCCTTTCTATACTGGGTGGGCGTTTTTTTCGTAAAAAAAGCCTTACTATACCTGGGCGTTTTTTTTCGCAAAAAACGCCTCACTATACATGGTCGTTTTTTTCACAAAACACGTCTTACTATACATGGTCGTTTTTTTTTTTCGCAAAACACGTTTTACGATACATGGTCATTTTTTCGCAAAAAACGCCTTACTATACATGGTCGTTTTTTTGCAAAAAAACGCCTTAGTATACGTGGTCGTTTTTTCGCAAAAAAACGCCTTTCTATACATGGGCGTTTTTTCGTAAAAAACGCCTTACTATACATGGTTGTTTTTTTGCAAAAAAACGCCGTATTATACATGGACGTTTTTTCGCAAAAAAACGCCTTACTATACATGGTCGTTTTTTTCGCAAAAAAACGCCTTACTATACATGGTCGTTTTTTTTCGCAAAAAAATGCCTTACTATACATGAATGGACGTTTTTTCGCAAAAAACGCCTTACTATACATGGTCGTTTTTTCACAAAAAACGCATTACTATACATGTCGTTTTTTCACAAAACACGCATTACTATACATGGTCGTTTTTTTTTTTCGCAAAACACGTTTTACGATACATGGTCATTTTTTCGCAAAAACGCCTTACGATACATGGTCGTTTTTTCGCAAAAAAAAACGCCTTACTCTACATGGTCGTTTTTTCGCAAAAAACGCCTTATTATACATGGTCGTTTTTTTCACAAAAAAACGCCTTATTCTACATGGTCGTTTTTTCGCAAAATAACACCTGACTATACATGGTCGTTTTTTTGCAAAAAACACCTTAGTATACGTGGTCGTTTTTTTCGCAAAAAACGCCTTTCTATACATGGGCGTTTTTTTTTCGTAAAAAAGCGCTTACTATACATGGGCGTTTTTTTCGCTAAAAACGCTTTACTATATATGGTCGTTTTTTTGCCAAAAACGCTTGACTATACATGGTAGTTTTTTCTCAAAAAAACGCCTTAGTATACGTGGTCGTTTTTTCGCCAAAAAACGCCTTAGTGTACGTGGTCATTTTTTTGCAAAAAAAACGCCTGACTATACATGGTCGTTTTTTCGCAAAAAAACGCCTTACTATACATGTTCATTTTTTTCGCAAAAAAAAAAACGCCTTACTATACATGGTCGTTTTTTTCGCAAAAAAACGCCTTAATATATATGGTCGTTTTTTTTTTGCAAAAAAACGTCTTACTATACATGGTCGTTTTTTTTTTTGGCAAAAAAACGCCTTACTAAAAACGGTCGTTTTTTTTCGCAAAAAAAACGCCTTACTATACATGGACGTTTTTTCGCAAAAAAACGCCTTACTATACATGGTCGTTTTTTCACAAAACACGTCTTACTATACATGGTCGTTTTTTTTTTCGCAAAACACGTTTTACGATACATGGTCATTTTTTCGCAAAAAACGCCTTACGATACATGGTCGTTTTTTCGCAAAAAAACGCCTTACTATACATGGTTGTTTTTTTGCAAAAAAACTCCGTATTATACATGGACGTTTTTTAGCAAAAAAACGCCTTACTATACATGGTCGTTTTTTTCGGAAAAAAACGCCTTACTATACATGGTCGTTTTTTCGCAAAAAAACGCCTTTCTATACATGGTCGTTTTTTTTCGCAAAACACGTTTTACGATACATGGTCATTTTTTCGCAAAAAACGCCTTCCTACATTGTTGTTTTTTTTTTTTTTTGCAAAAAAACGCCTCCTCCTATACATGGTCGTTTTTTCGCAAAAAAATGCCTCACTATACATGGTCGTTTTTTCACAAAAAACGCATTACTATACATGGACGTTTTTTCGCAAAAAACGCCTTACGATACATGGTCGTTTTTTCGCAAAAAAATGCCTTACTATACATGGTTGTTTTTTGGCAAAAAAACGCCGTATTATACATGGACGTTTTTTTCGCAAAAAAACGCCTTACTATACATGGTCGTTTTTTTCGCAAAAAAACGCCTTACTATACATGGTTGTTTTTTTGCAAAAAAACGCCGTATTATTTATGGACGTTTTTTCGCAAAAAAACGCCTTACTATACATGGTCGTTTTTTTCGCAAAAAACGCCTTACTATACATGGTCGTTTTTTTTCGCAAAAAATGCCTTACTTACTACTATACATGTTTGTTTTTTGCAAAAAAACGCCGTATTATTTATGGACGTTTTTTCGCAAAAAAACGCCTTACTATACATGGTCGTTTTTTTCGCAAAAAAACGCCTTACTATACATGGTCGTTTTTTCACAAAAAACGCATTACTATACATGGACACGTGGTCGTTTTTTCACAAAACACGTCTTACTATAATGGTCGTTTTTTTTTTCGCAAACACGTTTTACGATACATGGTCATTTTTTCGCAAAAAACGCCTTACGATACATGGTCGTTTTTTCGCAAAAAAACGCCTTACTATACATGGTTGTTTTTTTGCAAAAAAACGCCGTATTATACATGGACGTTTTTTCGCAAAAAAACGCCTTACTATACATGGTCGTTTTTTTCGGAAAAAAACGCCTTTCTATACATGGTCGTTTTTTTTCGCAAAACACGTTTTACGATACATGGTCATTTTTTCGCAAAAAACGCCTTCCTATACATGGTTGTTTTTTTTTTTTGCAAAAAAACGCCTTACTATACATGGTCTTTTTTTTTTTTTTGCAAAAAAACGCCTTAATAAACATGGTCGTTTTTTCACAAAAAAACGCCTTCCTATACATGGTCGTTTTTTCGCAAAAAAATGCCTTACTATACATGGACGTTTTTTCGCAAAAAAACGCCTTACTATACATGGTCGTTTTTTCACAAAAAACGCCTTACTATACATGGTCGTTTTTTCACAAAACACGTCTTACTATACATGGTCGTTTTTTTTTTCGCAAAACACGTTTTACGATACATGGTCATTTTTTCGCAAAAAACGCCTTACGATACATGGTCGTTTTTTCGCAAAAATTGCCTTACTATACATGGACGTTTTTTCGCAAAAAACGCCTTATTATACATGGTCGTTTTTTTCACAAAAAACGCCTTACTATACATGGTTGTTTTTTTGCAAAAAAACGCCGTATTATACATGGACGTTTTTTCGCAAAAAAACGCCTTACTATACATGGTCGTTTTTTTCGCAAAAAAACGCCTTACTATACATGGTCGTTTTTTTTCGCAAAACACGTTTTACGATACATGGTCATTTTTTCGCAAAAAACGCCTTACTACAAATGGTCGTTTTTTCGCAAAACACGTCTTACTATACATGGTCGTTTTTTCGCAAAAAAACGCCTTTCTATACATGGTCGTTTTTTTTCGCAAAACACGTTTTACGATACATGGTCATTTTTTCGCAAAAAAACGCCTTACTACAAATGGTCGTTTTTTCACAAAAAACGCATTACTATACATGGTCGTTTTTTCACAAAACACGTCTTACTATACATGGTCGTTTTTTTTTTCGCAAAACACGTTTTACGATACATGGTCATTTTTTCGCAAAAACGCCTTCCTATACATGGTTGTTTTTTTTTTTTTTGCAAAAAACGCCTTCCTATACATGGTTGTTTTTTTTTTTTTGCAAAAAAAAAACGCCTTCCTATACATGGTCGTTTTTTCGCAAAAAAATGCCTCACTATACATGGTCGTTTTTTCACAAAACACGTCTTACTATACATGGTCGTTTTTTTTTTTTCGCAAAAAAACGCCTGACTATACATGGGCGTTTTTTTCGCAAAAAACTCCTTAAGATACATGGTCGTTTTTTCGCAAAATAACACCTGACTATACATGGTCGTTTTTTCGCAAAAAAACGCCTTTCTATACATGGGCGTTTTTTCGTAAAAAAAGCCTTACTAAACTTGGGCGTTTTTTTCGCCAAAAAACGCCTCACTATACATGGTCGTTTTTTCACAAAACACGTCTTACTATACATGGTCATTTTTTTTTTTCGCAAAACACGTTTTACGATACATGGTCATTTTTTCACAAAAAACGCCTTACTATACATGGTCGTTTTTTCGCAAAATAACACCTGACTATACATGGTCGTTTTTTTGCAAAAAAACGCCTTAGTATACGTGGTCGTTTTTTCGCAAAAAAACGCCTTTCTATACATGGGCGTTTTTTCGTAAAAAAAGCCTTACTATACATGGGCGTTTTTTTCGCAAAAAACGCCTCACTATACATGGTCGTTTTTTCACAAAACACGCATTACTATACATGGTCGTTTTTTTTTTCGCAAAACACGTTTTACGATACATGGTCATTTTTTCGCAAAAAACGCCTTACGATACATGGTCGTTTTTTCGCAAAAAAACGCCTTCCTATACATGGGCGTTTTTTCGTAAAAAAAGCCTTACTATACATGGGCGTTTTTTTCGCTAAAAACGCGTTACTATATATGGTCGTTTTTTTGCAAAAAAACGCTTGACTATACATGGTAGTTTTTTCTCAAAAAAACGCCTTAGTATACGTGGTCGTTTTTTCGCCAAAAAACGCCTTAGTGTACGTGGTCATTTTTTTGCAAAAAAAACGCCTGACTATACATGGTCGTTTTTTTCGCAAAAAAACGCCTTACTATACATGGGCGCTTTTTTTTCGCAAAAAAACGCCTTACTATACATGGTCGTTTTTTTTTTTTCCGCAAAAAAACGCCTTACTATACATGGTCGTTTTTTGGCAAAAAAACGCCTGACTTTACACGGTCGTTTTTTTTTTTTGCCAAAAACGCCTTACTAAAACGGTCGTTTTTTTTTTGCAAAAAACGCCTTACTATACATGGACGTTTTTTCGCAAAAAAAAACGCCTTCCTATACATGGGCGTTTTTGCAAAAAAACGCCTTACTATACGTGGTCGTTTTTTTTTTTCGCAAAAAAAAGCCTTACTATACGTGGTCGTTTTTTCGCAAAAAAACGTCTTACTATCCATGGTCATTTTTTTTGCAAAAAAACGCCTTACTATAACGGTCGGTTTTTTTGGCAAAAAACGCCTTACTATACATGGTCGTTTTTTTTTTTCCGCAAAAAAACGCCTTACTATACATGGTCGTTTTTTGGCAAAAAAACGCCTTACTAAAAACAGTCGTTTTTTTTTTCGCAAAAAAACGCCTTACTATACATGGTCGTTTTTTCGCAAAAAAACGCCTGACTATACATGGTCGGTTTTATCGCAAAAAAGTCTTAGTATACATTGTCGTTTTTTTTTTTTTTTTGCAAAAAAAACGCCTTACTAAAAACAGTCGTTTTTTTTTCGCAAAAAAACGCCTTAGTATACGTGGTCGTTTTTTCGCAAAAAGAACGTCTTACTATACATGGTCGTTTTTTCGCAAAAAAACGCCTGACTTTACACGGTCGTTTTTTTCGTAAAAAAAAAACGCCTTCCTATACATGGTTGTTTTTTTTTTTTTGCAAAAAAACGCCTAATAAAAATGGTCGTTTTTCACAAAAAAAAAATTGTTTTTTCACAAAAAAACGCCTGACTATACATGGACGTTTTTTTCGCAAAAAAACGCTTTACTATACATGGTCGTTTTTTTTCGCAAAAAAACGTCTTACTATCCATGGTCATTTTTTTGCAAAAAACGCCTTACTATATATGGATGTTTTTTTTTTTCGCAAAAAACGCCTTACTATACATGGTCGTTTTTTGGCAAAAAAACGCCTTACTATACATGGTCGTTTTTTTTTTCGCAAAAAAACGCCTTACTATACATGGTCGTTTTTTTCGGAAAAAAACGCCTTACTATAATGGTCGTTTTTTCGCAAAAAACGCCTTTCTATACATGGTCGTTTTTTTTCGCAAAACCGTTTTACGATACATGGTCAATTTTTTCGCAAAAAAAAACGCCTTCCTATACATGGTTGTTTTTTTTTTTTTTTGCAAAAAAAACGCCTTACTATACATGGTCTTTTTTTTTTTTTGCAAAAAAACGCCTTAATAAACATGGTCGTTTTTTCACAAAAAAACGCCTTCCTATACATGGTCGTTTTTTCGCAAAAAAACGCATTACTATACATGGACGTTTTTTCGCAAAAAACGCCTTCCTATACAATGGGCGTTTTTTGCAAAAAAACGCCTTACTATACGTGGTCGTTTTTTTTTTTTTCGAAAAAAACGCCTTACTATACGTGGTCGTTTTTTCGCAAAAAAACGCCTTACTATACATGGTCGTTTTTTTTCCGCAAACACGTTTTACGATACATGGTCATTTTTTCGCAAAAAAACGCCTTCCTATACATGGTTGTTTTTTTTTTTTTTGCAAAAAAACGCCTTACTATACATGGTCTTTTTTTTTTTTGCCAAAAAACGCCTTAATAAACATGGTCGTTTTTTCACAAAAAAACGCCTTCCTATACATGGTCATTTTTTCGCAAAAAAACGCCTTACTATAAACGGTCGTTTTTTTTTGCAAAAAAACGCCTTACTATACATGGTCGTTTTTTTTTTTCCGCAAAAAAACGCCTTACTATACATGGTCGTTTTTTGGCAAAAAAACGCCTTACTAAAAACAGTCGTTTTTTTCGCAAAAAAACGCCTTACTATACATGGTCGTTTTTTCGCAAAAAAACGCCTGACTATACATGGTCGGTTTTATCGCAAAAAAGTCTTAGTATACATGGTCGTTTTTTTTTTTTGCAAAAAAACGCCTTAGTATACGTGGTCGTTTTTTCGCAAAAAGAACGTCTTACTATACATGGTCGTTTTTTTCGAAAAAAACGCCTGACTTTACACGGTCGTTTTTTTCGTAAAAAAAACGCCTTCCTATACATGGTTGTTTTTTTTTTTTTTTTTTTGCAAAAACGCCTTAATAAACATGGTCGTTTTTTCACAAAAAAACGCCTGACTATACATGGACGTTTTTTCGCAAAAAAACGCTTTACTATACATGGTCGTTTTTTCGCAAAAAAACGTCTTACTATCCATGGTCATTTTTTCGCAAAAAAACGCCTTACTATATATGGTCGTTTTTTTTTTTTCGCAAAAAAACGCCTTACTATACATGGTCGTTTTTTGGCAAAAAAAACGCCTTACTATACATGGTCGTTTTTTTTTTCGCAAAAAAACGCCTTACTATACATGGTCGTTTTTTTCGGAAAAAAACGCCTTACTATACATGGTCGTTTTTTGCGCAAAAAAACGCCTTCCTATACATGGGCGTTTTTTCATAAAAAAAAAAGCCTTACTATACGTGGTCGTTTTTTCGCAAAAAAACGTCTTACTATCCATGGTCATTTTTTTCGCAAAAAAACGCCTTACTATACATGGTCGTTTTTTCGCAAAAAAACGCCTGACTTTACACGGTCGTTTTTTTCGTAAAAAAAAACGCCTTCCTATACATGGTTGTTTTTTTTTTTCGCAAAAAAACGCCTTACTATACATGGTCGTTTTTTCACAAAAAAACGCCTGACTATACATGGACGTTTTTTCGCAAAAAAACGCTTTACTATACATGGTCGTTTTTTCGCAAAAAAACGTCTTACTATCCATGGTCATTTTTTCGCAAAAAAACGCCTTACTATATATGGTCGGTTTTTTTTTCGCAAAAAAACGCCTTACTATACATGGTCGTTTTTTGGCAAAAAAAACGCCTTACTATACATGGTCGTTTTTTTTTTCGCAAAAAAACGCCTGACTATACATGGTAGTTTTTTTTTTTTTTAAAAAAAACGCCTTACTATACATGGTCGTTTTTTTTTTTCGCAAAAAAACGCCTTACTATACATGGTCGTTTTTTGGCAAAAAAAACGCCTTACTATACATGGTCGGTTTTTTTTTCGCAAAAAAACGCCTGACTATAGATGGTCGTTTTTTTTTTTTTTTAAAAAAACGCCTTACTAAACACGGTCGTTTTTTTCGCAAAAAAACGCCTTCCTATACATGGTCGTTTTTTTTCTTTTGCAAAAAAAAATGCCTTACTATACATGGTCGTTTTTTCGCAAAAATGTTTTTTCACAAAAAACGCCTTAATATACATGGGCGTTTTTTCATAAAAAAAAAAGCCTTACTATACGTGGTCGTTTTTTCGCAAAAAAACGCCTTTCTATACATGGTCGTTTTTTTCGCAAAACACGTTTTACGATACATGGTCATTTTTTCGCAAAAAACGCCTTCCTATACATGGTTGTTTTTTTTTTTTGCAAAAAAACGCCTTACTATACATGGTCTTTTTTTCGCAAAAAAATGCCTTACTATACATGACGTTTTTTTCGCAAAAAAATGCCTTACTATACATGGTCGTTTTTTTCACAAACACGTCTTACTATACATGGTCGTTTTTTTTTTTCGCAAAACACGTTTTACGATACATGGTCATTTTTTCGCAAAACGCCTTACGATACATGGTCGTTTTTTCGCAAAAAAACGCCTTACTATACATGGTCGTTTTTTCACAAAAAACGCATTACTATACATGGTCGTTTTTTCACAAAACACGTCTTACTATACATGGTCGTTTTTTTTTTTCGCAAAAAAACGCCTGACTATACATGGGCGTTTTTTTCGCAAAAAACTCCTTAAGATACATGGTCGTTTTTTCGCAAAATAACACCTGACTATACATGGTCGTTTTTTCGCAAAAAAACGCCTTTCTATACATGGGCGTTTTTTCGTAAAAAAAGCCTTACTATACCTGGGCGTTTTTTTCGCAAAAAACGCCTCACTATACATGGTCGTTTTTTCACAAAACACGTCTTACTATACATGGTCGTTTTTTTTTTTCGCAAAACACGTTTTACGATACATGGTCATTTTTTCACAAAAAACGCCTTACTATACATGGTCGTTTTTTCGCAAAATAACACCTGACTATACATGGTCGTTTTTTTGCAAAAAAACGCCTTAGTATACGTGGTCGTTTTTTCGCAAAAAAACGCCTTTCTATACATGGGCGTTTTTTCGTAAAAAAAGCCTTACTATACATGGGCGTTTTTTTCGCAAAAAACGCCTCACTATACATGGTCGTTTTTTCACAAAACACGCATTACTATACATGGTCGTTTTTTTTTTTCGCAAAACACGTTTTACGATACATGGTCATTTTTTCGCAAAAAACGCCTTACGATACATGGTCGTTTTTTCGCAAAAAAACGCCTTACTCTACATGGTCGTTTTTTCGCAAAAAACGCCTTATTATACATGGTCGTTTTTTCACAAAAAAACGCCTTATTCTACATGGTCGTTTTTTCGCAAAATAACACCTGTCTATACGTGGTCGTTTTTTTGCAAAAAAACACCTTAGTATACGTGGTCGTTTTTTCGCAAAAAAACGCCTTTCTATACATGGGCGTTTTTTCGTAAAAAAAGCCTTACTATACATGGGCGTTTTTTTCGCTAAAAACGCGTTACTATATATGGTCGTTTTTTTGCAAAAAAACGCTTGACAATACATGGTAGTTTTTTCTCAAAAAAACGCCTTAGTATACGTGGTCGTTTTTTCGCCAAAAAACGCCTTAGTGTACGTGGTCATTTTTTTGCAAAAAAAACGCCTGACTATACATGGTCGTTTTTTCGCAAAAAAACGCCTTACTATACATGTTCATTTTTTTCGCAAAAAAAAAAACGCCTTACTATACATGGTCGTTTTTTTTTGCAAAAAAACGCCTTACTAAAAACGGTCGTTTTTTTTCGCAAAAAAACGCCTTACTATACATGGACGTTTTTTCGCAAAAAAACGCCTTCCTATACATGGGCGTTTTTTGCAAAAAAACGCCTTACTATACGTGGTCGTTTTTTTTTTTCGCAAAAAAAAGCCTTACTGTACGTGGTCGTTTTTTCGCAAAAAAACGTCT
Organism: Syngnathoides biaculeatus; assembly: GCF_019802595.1. Lineage (NCBI taxonomy): Eukaryota > Metazoa > Chordata > Actinopteri > Syngnathiformes > Syngnathidae > Syngnathoides > Syngnathoides biaculeatus. The sequence goes on along the minus strand of NC_084659.1, from coordinate 11,931,017 downwards.
TACTATCCATGGTCATTTTTTCGCAAAAAAACGCCTTACTATAAACGGTCGGGTTTTTTTGCAAAAAAACGCCTTACTATACATGGTCGTTTTTTTTTTTCCGCAAAAAAACGCCTTACTATACATGGTCGTTTTTTGGCAAAAAAACGCCTTACTAAAAACAGTCGTTTTTTTCGCAAAAAAACGCCTTACTATACATGGTCGTTTTTTCGCAAAAAAACGCCTGACTATACATGGTCGGTTTTATCGCAAAAAAGTCTTAGTATACATGGTCGTTTTTTTTTTTTGCAAAAAAACGCCTTACTAAAAACAGTCGTTTTTTTTAGCAAAAAAACGCCTTAGTATACGTGGTCGTTTTTTCGCAAAAAGAACGTCTTACTATACATGGTCGTTTTTTCGCAAAAAAACGCCTGACTTTACACGGTCGTTTTTTTCGTAAAAAAAAACGCCTTCCTATACATGGTTGTTTTTTTTTTTTTGCAAAAAAACGCCTTAATAAAAATGGTCGTTTTTTCACAAAAAAACGCCTGACTATACATGGACGTTTTTTCGCAAAAAAACGCTTTACTATACATGGTCGTTTTTTCGCAAAAAAACGTCTTACTATCCATGGTCATTTTTTCGCAAAAAAACGCCTTACTATATATGGTCGTTTTTTTTTTTTCGCAAAAAAACGCCTTACTATACATGGTCGTTTTTTGGCAAAAAAAACGCCTTACTATACATGGTCGTTTTTTTTTTTCGCAAAAAAACGCCTTACTATACATGGTCGTTTTTTTCGGAAAAAAACGCCTTACTATACATGGTCGTTTTTTCGCAAAAAAACGCCTTTCTATACATGGTCGTTTTTTTTCGCAAAACACGTTTTACGATACATGGTCATTTTTTCGCAAAAAACGCCTTCCTATACATGGTTGTTTTTTTTTTTTTCAAAAAACGCCTTACTATACATGGTCTTTTTTTTTTTTTGCAAAAAAACGCCTTAATAAACATGGTCGTTTTTTCACAAAAAACGCATTACTATACATGGACGTTTTTTCGCAAAAAAACGCCTTCCTATACATGGGCGTTTTTTGCAAAAAAACGCCTTACTATACGTGGTCGTTTTTTTTTTTTCGCAAAAAAAAGCCTTACTATACGTGGTCGTTTTTTTCGCAAAAAACGTCTTACTATCCATGGTCATTTTTTCGCAAAAAAACGCCTTACTATAAACGGTCGTTTTTTTTTGCAAAAAAACGCCTTACTATACATGGTCGTTTTTTTTTTTTCGTTTTTTTTTTTTCTTCCGGCCTACCTATTGTTTTTTTTTGCAAAAAAAACGCCTTACTATACATGGTCGTTTTTTGGCAAAAAAACGCCTTACTAAAAACAGTCGTTTTTTTCGCAAAAAAACGCCTTACTATACATGGTCGTTTTTTCGCAAAAAAACGCCTGACTATACATGGTCGGTTTTATCGCAAAAAAGTCTTAGTATACATGGTCGTTTTTTTTTTTTGCAAAAAAACGCCTTACTAAAAACAGTCGTTTTTTTTCGCAAAAAAACGCCTGACTTTACACGGTCGTTTTTTTCGTAAAAAAAAACGCCTTCCTATACATGGTTGTTTTTTTTTTTTGCAAAAAAACGCCTTAATAAAAATGGTCGTTTTTTCACAAAAAAACGCCTGACTATACATGGACGTTTTTTCGCAAAAAAACGCTTTACTATACATGGTCGTTTTTAAAAACGAAAAACACATTTTTCGCAAAAAAACGTCTTACTATCCATGGTCATTTTTTTGCAAAAAAACGCCTTACTATATATGGTCGTTTTTTTTTTTTTCGCAAAAAAACGCCTTACTATACATGGTCGTTTTTTGGCAAAAAAAACGCCTTACTATACATGGTCGTTTTTTTTTTCGCAAAAAAACGCCTTACTATACATGGTCGTTTTTTTCGGAAAAAAACGCCTTACTATACATGGTCGTTTTTTCGCAAAAAAACGCCTTTCTATACATGGTCGTTTTTTTTCGCAAAACACGTTTTACGATACATGGTCATTTTTTCGCAAAAAACGCCTTCCTATACATGGTTGTTTTTTTTTTTTTTGCAAAAAAACGCCTTACTATACATGGTTTTTTTTTTTTTTTGCAAAAAAACGCCTTAATAAAGATGGTCGTTTTTTCACAAAAAAACGCCTTCCTATACATGGTCGTTTTTTCGCAAAAAAACGCCTCACTATACATGGTCGTTTTTTCACAAAAAACGCATTACTATACATGGACGTTTTTTCGCAAAAAACGCCTTACGATACATGGTCGTTTTTTCGCAAAAAAACGCCTTACTATACATGGTTGTTTTTTTGCAAAAAAACGCCGTATTATACATGGACGTTTTTTCGCAAAAAAACGCCTTACTATACATGGTCGTTTTTTTCGCAAAAAAACGCCTTACTATACATGGTCGTTTTTTTTCGCAAAAAAATGCCTTACTATACATGGACGTTTTTTCGCAAAAAAACGCCTTACTATACATGGTCGTTTTTTCACAAAAAACGCATTACTATACATGGTCGTTTTTTCACAAAACACGTCTTACTATACATGGTCGTTTTTTTTTTCGCAAAACACGTTTTACGATACATGGTCATTTTTTCGCAAAAAACGCCTTACGATACATGGTCGTTTTTTTCGCAAAAAAACGCCTTACTATACATGGTTGTTTTTTTGCAAAAAAACGCCGTATTATACATGGACGTTTTTTCGCAAAAAAACGCCTTACTATACATGGTCGTTTTTTTCGGAAAAAAACGCCTTACTATACATGGTCGTTTTTTCGCAAAAAAATGCCTTACTATACATGGACGTTTTTTCGCAAAAAAACGCCTTACTATACATGGTCGTTTTTTCACAAAACACGTCTTACTATACATGGTCGTTTTTTTTTTCGCAAAACACGTTTTACGATACATGGTCATTTTTTCGCAAAAAACGCCTTACGATACATGGTCGTTTTTTCGCAAAAAAACGCCTTACTATACATGGTTGTTTTTTTGCAAAAAAACGCCGTATTATACATGGACGTTTTTTCGCAAAAAAAAGCCTTACTATACATGGTTGTTTTTTTGCAAAAAAACGCCGTATTATACATGGACGTTTTTTCGCAAAAAAACGCCTTACTATACATGGTCGTTTTTTCGCAAAAAAATGCCTTACTATACATGGACGTTTTTTCGCAAAAAAACGCCTTACTATACATGGTCGTTTTTTCACAAAAAACGCATTACTATACATGGTCGTTTTTTCACAAAACACGTCTTACGATACATGGTCGTTTTTTTTTTTCGCAAAACACGTTTTACGATACATGGTCATTTTTTCGCAAAAAACGCCTTACGATACATGGTCGTTTTTTCGCAAAAAAACGCCTTACTATACATGGTTGTTTTTTTGCAAAAAAACGCCGTATTATACATGGACGTTTTTTCGCAAAAAAACGCCGTATTATACATGGACGTTTTTTCGCAAAAAAACGCCTTACTATACATGGTCGTTTTTTTCGCAAAAAAACGCCTTTCTATACATGGTCGTTTTTTTTCGCAAAACACGTTTTACGATACATGGTCATTTTTTCGCAAAAAACGCCTTACTACAAATGGTCGTTTTTTCGCAAAACACGTCTTACTATACATGGTCGTTTTTTCGCAAAAAAACGCCTTTCTATACATGGTCGTTTTTTTTCGCAAAACACGTTTTACGATACATGGTCATTTTTTCGCAAAAAACGCCTTCCTATACATGGTCGTTTTTTTTCTTTTGCAAAAAAAAATGCCTTACTATACATGGTCGTTTTTTCGCAAAAAAACGCCTTCCTATACATGGGCGTTTTTTCATAAAAAAAAGCCTTACTATACGTGGTCGTTTTTTCGCAAAAAAACGTCTTACTATCCATGGTCATTTTTTCGCAAAAAAACGCCTTACTATACATGGTCGTTTTTTGTCAAAAAAAACGCCTTCCTATACATGGTCGTTTTTTTTCTTTTGCAAAAAAAAACGCCTTACTATACATGGTCGTTTTTTGGCAAAAAAACGCCTGACTATAGATGGTCGTTTTTTTTTTTGTAAAAAAACGCCTTCCAACCCAAAGTTTTACACCACTTGACTATTTTATCTGTGTTCCTGTGCAATTTTTTGGTCAGAAGTGGTCAAATGGTTTCTGACTTTGTCTTACGACAGCGTGGTCCCTGGTTCAATTCCTTCTTTTTCCTCCGTTTGCTGTTCTTCAATATTTTCATTAATGTTGCCATCTGGAGAAGTGGGGCTCGAATTAGGAACCACCTGAACCCGAGACACAGCCTTCAACCAGCAGCTATTTTACACGTGAAAGATAAAAACAACGTACATTCTGCAGTTTGTCGACATATTTGGTGGCACAGTGGTTTGGCGTATTCTGGGTTCGAAACTCCAGTGATCTCACTTTGGAAAGGTTCAACGTTACCCGCAATTTAAAGAAGCCTACCCTCAACATGGAATCGAACCCCGCTCACCTGTGGGGAAGGCAAAGGCTTAAAACATTCGGCTGTCCTGGTTGTTTGTCGTATTGAAAATATAATTTTTTTTTTTTTTTGCAGCATTGCCTCCACCTGACCATCAAAGATGTAATGCCTTTAATTGGCCACAAGGGAGCAGTATTACCCGTCGTTTGTAATTGAAAGTCGCAAACAGTTTTTTTTCCCCCCTTTCGGGATCTTTATTTATACTGAACCCGCTGTACAAAGTGTGAAATTACAACATGACAAGTTACAGCAACAGATCCTGAAATTAAACCAGTTTTTCACCAATGATTTAAAAAAAAAAAAAATCACATACATGAGCAGGAAGAACAAATTCAGTGACAAAAAGTGGAAAAAAAAAAAGAATAAATTAGCTACAAAACTTTGGATCACATCCAGAAACGTTTTAAATAAATAGAACTCTGCTTAAGACGTCTGATGCGATTAAGAAACAGAATGTATCTCATTCTTTAGCACTTAAAATTGTATTCAACAATAGTGTATAAAATGACGTAGAAAGGTAATATATTGGACTCGTGAAGTGTCGTCAAGTACAAAAAAGATTGTGGACATTTTTTGTTTGGGGGAAAAAGGTCGGCGGTTCCCCAAGGAAAACCGGCGGACGTGTCCCTTCTGAGGGTCTCGGCTCGGGTTCTGGGTGAGGCCAGGGGGTGGGCGGACGGGCCCGGATATGGCATCGGCGCAGACGACGGCGTCACAGCTTTTCAGCACGAATGTCCCAGGTGAGCGTTTTTTCGGCGACCTCCTCGTGGCTCCGACATTTGGCACGGCGACAAAGTGCCGTTTAGTCTACGAGTCTGCAACGCGGAGAGCAAAATTGTTCAATGAGTTGATATTTTTGGAGGGGGGGGGGGGGGATTATTACATTGTACATGTCAAAGTATTTTGTTTCTGATGGTGACCCAATTAAATGGAAAATGTAGACATGAAATACTCTTGTGTCATTTATCTACTTGTGCATTAGTACTGAGCATAAAAACGAATTCAAAAATCATTTCCATTTACAACTTATTTGAGAATAAAGTATGAAAATGAAATTGTCCATGGCCATTTTGAAAAGCGCTCACCGAAACAGTCGGCCGCGTCGTCGGGCGGCTGGTCGGAAATGATGTACTTGTCGCCAAATATCTTGACCAGCTGGTCAAAATACTTGCATTCTTGTTTGTCTCCTCTGCGAACGAGAGGCGATCAGAGCCCGCTTTGGAGGGACAGGAAGTACACCGGGCGGGCGAGCGCGCGCGCGACGCTTACTTCCTGCCGTCCAGGAACTGCCGGAAGGTGTACTTGAGCCTCTTGATGCGGGTCTGGCACTGCTCGGGCGTGCGCTGGTAGCCGTGGCTGGCCAGGGCGTCGGAGATCTGCATGAAGATGTGCTTGTTCTTGGTGCAGCCCTTCAGGTTCTCCTGGACGTCTTCGCTCCCCCACACGCTCAGCAGCACCTCCGTCTCGCCGTCGCTCCACGGGTGCTTGGAGTTGTCCGACAACCACTGGCTGCCCGGCGACGCCACGAAATCTGTCCGGGGGCCGGATCGGAATCGTGACGCTCCGGGAGAGGTCCGGCGCCGCGCCGTGCGAATTTGCCACTTTACCTCTGATGGGTTCGTACGTGCCGTTGTCGTGCTCGTCCGGGACCGGGATGCCCGCCGCGGACGCGTCCAACTTCAACTCCCGACTGAAGATTTCCTCCATTTCTCGGAAGAACTTAAATTCCTGCCTGCAGGGAAAAGAGCAGAAAGCCATTTTCACTAACCACAAATTCTTTTGTCGTGATTTTAAGGAGTAGGACATGAGGTGGATCATTCTAAGCGCACCACCTCGTGTCCTGCTCCTTAACTGCAAACATTCAGATTTTTTGGTCACTTTTCATGGAGGAAGCCGTATTTAAGGCGCTTGATGCGAGTGTAACACTGCTCGGTGGTCCTGGCGTAGCCCCGGTTGCTCATCCTCTCCGAGATGAACTCGAAGACGTGGCGGTTCTTCAGGCAGCCCCTCAGCGTCAGCTGCACGTTGTCCTCGCCCCAGATCTCCAGCAGGGTGTGCGTCTCCTGGTCCGACCACGGCATCTTCCTGCTCGGGTCGGGCACCAGGTGGCTGGTGGAGGGCTGCTCGTCTAAAACGGAGCAACGCAGTTGCCGCGTGACCAGCGGAGCGCGACGTCCCACTCGCGACGGAGGCGAAGGCGGGAGGACCTACACACGTCGGCGTAGCTTTCGTCAAAGGGGGGCACGGGCAGGGAAGCGGAAGACGACGACGTGTCCACTTCGTCGAAGAGAGCGTCGTCGCCCAGAACCGGCGCCAGGAGGTTGAAGTAGCGAAAGGCTCCGGATCGGCCGTTTCTGGGGCAAAAGCAAAAACATTCGTTGGCGCGCAGTCCAATGTAGAACTCAATAATTTTTTTTTAAACTTAGCACCCAACTATACCTGAAAGGTCCAATGTCATGAAATGCATGATTTTTAGTATGTGATTCATGGAAAAAAAGGCAGCCGGAATGGACCCATCTGTTTTTTTCCCACCACAAAACATGTTGTTGACGTGTACGGCTTTTTGTCACTCCCGCCATGAAAATCTTCTCGAGGGATTTGTTTTTCCAAAAAGACGCAGGAAGTGTCTTACAGGGCTGCAGCGCGCTCAAGCGGTCTCGTCCGTTTCTGCTGATTTTACCTGCTGGAAGGTCGCTTGTTCCTTTGTATTAGCCAAAATTCCAGCTGGTTGTATTGCTGGATATTGTTCAAATGCTCGTGAGGATAGATTCGCTCCTCACGCTTTTCAAGAAGACACGGTTTGTCGTGAAAAATGGACGAGAGCGGTGTGTATAGAGATACTAAAAAAAAAATAAAAATAGTTGCGGCGGGAGGGGGCATAATCCGTCAGTAGGGGTGCTAAATGTGCGCATTTGAAGGCATAGCAGTGGGGGCCACTGCATGTTTTCAACGAGGTGACTTCACAGGCAGGAGATGCAGCCAATATGGCGACCACTTGGATGTCGAATGACACTTCCGCAACTTTCTGCATGGATGACGTGCTTGTCGCTCATATTTAGTTTTTGTACAGACATTGAAGTATTTTTCATTACAATATTTACTTTAGAATGTTAATAGGGATGACATTTGGGCTTGACGTGTCTATTCTGAATAAATCCCACCGACTGGACGCCCGTGACATCGCAACTCCTTGTGTCGGTCGCGTGGAGTACACCGCAGACATTTCAAGAGCAGTAAAAACGGCGCCGTCACCTGCGGCTGTTGCAGTGGCGCCTGTAGGTCTTCTTCAGCCGTTTGATCCTGGCCTGGCACTGGTCGGCGGTCCTGACGTAGCCCACGGCGGCCAGTCGCTCGGCGATGTCGGCGAAGACGTGGCCGTTGCGGACGCACGTCTTCAGGCTGTGCTGCACGTCGTCGGCGGCCCACACCTCCACCAGGGCCTCCGTCTCCTGCTCGCTCCACGGCGCGTTCAGGGGGTCCGGCGTCCCCGCGTCCTGCTCGTCGCAGTCGTCCAGCGAGACCACGTCCGTTCCGAACACTTGCTCCAATTGGTTGTAGAACTTCGCTTGGAGAATGTCATCCACTCGCCTTCCGCATCTAAGGAGGAGGAATAATCGTGACTCGGCTCAGGCGAGCGCGAAGTTGGTCCAACAATCCAACTCACTTCTTCCCTTCGTAACACTTGAGAAAGTTGCTCTTCAACGTCTTCACTTTTTCGTGGCACTGCTCCGGCGTTTTGGCGTAGCCGAGGTCGCGCAGCCGCCCGGAAATTTCCGCGTAGACGTGCCCGTTGGAGACGAAACCCGTGAGCGGGCGCTGCACTTCCTCTTGTCCGAAGATGTCGATCAGCGCCGACGTCTCCTCGTCCGACCACGAGCTGACGGCTGCGGCCGCTTCGCCCTCTGACAGAAGACGTTGATCGTCGCACGATGCCAGCCTCGTTTCTCGCTCGCTCTCGATTTTTACCTGTTTCGGTCACGGAGTCTCCGTTGGAGTCTTCCGATATTTCAATTGGGTCGGTGACGACAGCGGCGGAGGTGGACGGACGCTTGTCCAGGATTTGTTCCATTAAATCGAAGAATTTGAAATTCAGCTTTTCGGTCCCGGACGAGCTGCGGTCAAAGGACGGACATTTATAAATCGTAACAGCGCGACGGAAAAGTAATGGCGCCCCTCGCGCTCGTTCTTTCACCTCATGCTGTCTCGACAGGCCCAGTAATTGGTCTTGAGCCGTTTGATTCTGGTGTGGCACTGCTCGGCGGTGCGGGTGAAGCCGTGGACGGAGAGCTTCTCCGATATTTCGCTGAAAATGTGAACGTTGGGCGGAAAGCCTTTGGTGCTCTGCTGGATCTGAAGATGAACGGGGGGGAAAAATAGCGGGAAAACTCTTCAGAATGCCAAACTGCAGGCCGGTGTGACTAAAAACCGACCTGAGATTCTCCCCAGAGTTCTAGAAGGATGATGGTCTCCTTGTCAGCCCAGGGGACTTTCTTCCTGTCGTCCTGGAGGCTGACAACAGACACTGAAAGCAGCAGATCAAGGAGGAAAAACTGAATCGGCACTTTTTAGGAATTCAATCAATTCAAAGACAAAATACTTAGTCAGGTTTGTTTTAAGAGTTTGGTTTTTTTTCCCGGCCGTACCGACATCCTGACCGGAGCAGGAAGGCGAGTCGTAGTCGTCGGTCTCCGTTGACGTCTCGTTCAGCTGCGGCGTCGAGCGGTGCTCTTTCAGTAGAAACCTCGCCAGTTCGTTATAAAACTTGCACTGAACTTGCTCCAGACCCTTCATGCTGCGGGGGAAGACGGGTCAGGCGTGCTGTCCAAATCTCGAATCTTAAAGGAAACCCCCCCAAAAAAAGCATCATTTTTCCCCGAGGTCCACGTACTTGTTTTCGTAGCACTGCCTGAAACTGGACTTGAGTCTCTTGAGCCGGGTTTGGCACTGCTCGGGCGTCCTGGAGAATCCCTGCGCGGCCATCTGCGTGGAGATGATGGGGAACATGTGCATGGTTCTGTTGGTGCCTCTCAGCTCCTGCTGCATCTTCTCCTGGCCCCACGTGTTGATGAGGGCCCGCGTCTCCGGTTCCGTCCACGGCACATTTCGGGTTCCTTCAAACACAAGAAAAACCCTCATTTGACGACCTTTGCCAAGCGCCCACTACGTGTCTTGTTTTAGCGGTGCGGTACCAATTTCCTGACTGGTCTGGCCCACAAACTGCAAGTCCTCGTCGCCGTCCTGAGACTCCTCGTCGTCGATAACCTCGTCGACGTCGTACGTCAAGTCGGGCGCGGCGGACGCGGCCGGCGTGCCCAGCACCCGCTTCATGTGCTCGTAAAACGTGTGCTCCACCCGCGAGGTTCCCCTGAGGAAGCGAGCGCGCCTCCGGTGAAGTCAGGCAGAACGTCGGCGAGCGACGGGCGGGACCGGGACAACGCTCACTTGCTCTGGCGGAAGCCTTTCTTCAGGCGCTTGATGCGCGTCTGGCACTGCTCCACCGTCCTCTTGAAGCCCCTCTCGGCCATGGTGTGGGCGATCTGGACGTAGATGTGGCGGTTCTTCAGGCAGCCCTTCAAGGCCTGCTGCACAGAGTCATTCCCCCAAATGTCCAGCAGGTGGAGAGTCTCCTCTTCCGTCCAGGGAACTTTCGGGTCGCTCGCCGCTGCGCCGGGACCTTCCGCAGGTTCTAACAGGTGCAACGTTTTATTTTTAGATGAAGCCTACGTTTAAGTCATTACAAAATATTGTGTAAACATTGTTAATGTGGAGAAAAAAAAAGTCTTATGTGGCAAATGTTTGAACAGTCATGGACGTCAACGAAATACACGACAAATTGAATCAATGATGATGCAAACCTGTATAATCGCCCCATATGGAGATTAAAGGAGATTCTCCAGAATTCTCATCATCCACAGAGGACTCTCTGCAATGGTCAAAAAATAAAGTATAACATTATCAACTTCATGTTTTGGACTAAACACTTCACCGGTAGACAATTTCTTGAGAGATTCCCAAACACTTTGGTGTGGGGGGGCATCAGCTACTCAGGGATGAGAATGACCAATTTAGAAAAAAAAAAACACTGAAAATTTCTGCCATGGGGGGTGGGGGTTGAAAGGGGAGTGCGCCCCCCTTTTAGGCACAAAAATGTTTTATAAAACACACTGCTAAATGGTGACCTCTGGTTACTTCTAACAGTGTAAATACAGGGCAATCATAATATTATGAAAACTTAAAATATGAGTCCAAACAACCAAAATAATTTTGCAAAACTTCAGACATAAAAATGTAGACTTTGTGAAATTTATATCAAACAAGGCTACTGCACTAACAAGTTATACTTCAGAAATAAGTACACAAGTAATTTGTTTTTATATATATATATAGAGAGAGAGAGAGAGAGAGAGAGAGAGAGAGAGAGAGAGAGAGAGAGAGAGAGAGAGAAGAGAGAGAGAGAGAGAGAGAGAGAGAAGAGAGAGAGAGAGAGAGAAGAGAGAGAGAGAGATAGAGAGAGAGAGAGAGAGAGCAATGAAATATAAAAATAAGCGATAAAATGTGTGATCTACATACAGGGCCAGTGCTACAGATAGGCCCAATCGTATTAACAGTTGTCAATTATATAATATTTGAGAAATTTACGTCCAACTTACCTTTGCGTTTTCAGGTTTGGATATGCTCCTGAATATTTTTTTGCGCCTCAGCTTCCATAATTGATCATATCGGAACACAGTGTGTGCAGCACTTTGCCGAGAGCGTCCATTTTTTGGATGCGTTTGTGCAGACCGCTCGATAACGTATGCGCGCGTATGTCTATAACGATGCCGTGGTGAACAGAATGCTTCTCTATGCAATGTTAACATCGGAGTGAAAATACCAACAAAATACCGGCAAAATGCTGCCGGAAATCAGAATGTTGTCGTTATTATAAATACCCAATTTAATGCAAACAGATAGCAATGCTGTTTTCCGCAATCACAGCTGTGACTAATTTCACGACAAGCGTTGCCGATAGATGCTGGTCACAGCCTCACCCTCAAATTTTGTCAACAGATTTACACATTTCACAAAAATGACAATTTCATCCCCGGCTACTGGCGCTTTCTCTACTGAGCAACGGGCAAACGGTTCACTTACAAGAATGAGGAAAGTTCCGTCCGCTGCTTTGAGGGCGTCTCCAAGCCACCGCTCAGCTTCCTCTTTCGGAGGGTCCGCCCCGCCACGAAGCTTTGGCTGAGCTCATCGGGCTCGGGGTCGTTGGACGTCGTAAGGTCGATGGTTTCGTCGCAGGAGCTCGGCTTCCTGCCGTCGTGAGCAAAGTCCCGAGGCCTCCTGCTCGTCATCTCCGGGGTGCTCGCGTTGGCGCGGCCGTGGTGCTCCGAGGGCCTCGGGTCTCTGTGGGCGGGCAAGTAGGAGGTAGCGTCCGTGGCGGCTTTGGTCCCGGGAGGGAGGGACATCGAGGTGAGGATGCAGTCGTCCATAGGTAATAACCTCGGATCTACGGAGGAGCACAACGAGACACGTGGAGAAATCCAATCACAATTTTTGGGGGGTCTTATTGATTGACATTGAGATGCGGCCTCTTCAATAAGCCACAACGGGGACAAAGAAAGTTCCGAGTCCTCACAAAAATAAGACGCCAAAGAATTCAAGAAAGAGCTTGTTGCAATTGGCAGAATTTCATTCCAAACAATAAGCTCACCTCTCCTGTCGTCTACAAAGGACAAAGTGATGACTAATGTTCATTTATCCATTTGTCATTTCTTTTTAGTTCATGTTGTTTTCTGTACATTTAAGCACAGTTGTTCTCAATAAAATGTATCCATCCATTTTCTTTTGCCCTTATCCTCACAGCTGTCGACGGACAGGAGGCGGGGTACACCCTGAACTGGTCGCCAGCCAATCGCAGGGCACATAGAGACAAACAGCCGCACTCAAAATCACACCTAGGAGCAATTTAGAGTGTCCAATTCATGTTGCAGGTTTTTAGGATGTGGGAGGAAACCCGACTGCCGGCGAAAACCCACGCAGGCACGGGGAGAACATGCAAACTCCACACAGGCGCGTCCGGGATCGAACCTGGGTCCTCAGAAATATGAGGCTTAACCAGCTTAACCATTTGGCTGCCTCTATAAAATGTATATTTTGTACATATGGGGTGCCTGAAACGGATCAATTGGATAAACATGTTGTCCGATTGGAAATATTGCTTCAGTTTTTGTACGATTCAGTTTAGTCAGACTTTTCAGAACAGATTAATTTATTTTAGAGAGAATCTCCGGACGTTGTACTTTTTTCACTTTTGATTGTTTCTGTCGTGTCGAGTGAGGACAACATGAGAACGTGGGCTCACCTTTTTCCTCGAAATGACCAAGGTTTCTGTGGTGTTCAAGTAGAGCCTTCATGTCGGCTGGCGGGAAAAAGGATTGTAAACAGTCGCTGAGGAAGGACGGAGCGTCTCCGAGCAGAGCTGCCAGCTGAGGCGAGAAAAAAATCATCACATATCCTCAAAACAAAACAAGATCGACCGAAGTCCTCCGAGAGAAAACACCAGGGCCCAAAGATATGGATTTTAGGGGGCCTCTGAAAATTGAGACTTTTAGTCCACAAAAATGATCTAGGATATAAATATCTCATGAACAAAATAACTGCTATTATGATGCCTTAATGGGCCAGTGTTTTGAAAATGAAAACCGTAAGATTAGGAACACGTGCGCGGTCTAACGCGGTGTGCGGTGATGGCACCTGCGTGAAGTCAGGGACCGGGAGCAGTTCCTCCAGTCTGGAAATAAACTCCCACACCAGCATCTCCAGCGCCGCGTCATACTTTGGCCCAAAGTACACAGGGAAGATCTCCTACGATACGATGTGGAATGTTTAAAATATTTCAGGAGACGACAACAACAACAGCAACAAAAAGAACGTGGCCTCACCTCAAAAAAGTACTTCCTCTCCATTGGGTCCTCCAATAAGGAGTGCACCAGCTCCACAAAGTTCACCTCGGACTCCTCCACCAGGTCGATGGTACTCTTGACGACACAAAACCCGTTGAGGCGGGTTTTACACGTAAGCCGTGATTTTCTTTGTGACGATGTACTCACATGGTGATCCTTGGCCGTGCTGACGGGAGCTTTGATTCTGTCCAGATGGGGCTGCATGGTCCGCATGTCCGCCGGCTGCTCACCCCGACACAACTCCAGAACCAGCTGCGCGCGCGCACAAAACCAATTCGACCGTTTTCAACACACCCCGATAGAAAACGAAGCGCAGAGCGACTGCTTATTACTGACCCTGGCCCTCAGTCCCAGGGTGAGCTGAGCCCTCTGGCTGTAGCTCATAAGCTCGGGGACCAGCTCTGTCACCATGGTAACAAACTCCTCCAGCATGCCGTAGTGGTCCACCAGTCCCTGCTGCACGACGCGCCACATTGCAGCCGAAAGGAGCTGCAGCGGCGGGGCCAGGAGGCGGAGGTAATGCACGGGGAGGTCGTTAGCTGGAACAGAAAATCCAACACCCCCCCCCCCCAAAAAAAAAAAATTATTGTTGACTTCCGAAACCTCGCTCTAATTGGGTACCTGTGCTACTTGATGACACATCAGAAGGGAATTGCGACAGTGGCAATAAAGAGAAAGAAAACCCTCGTAATGTTCCACACATCTACAATAAAGTCAACCATAGCACACCACACTTGTCTTGTCGTACCGGTTTTTAAGAGGTATTTTGCACAGTTTTTTTTATTTTACATGTTATATTAATTTGTGCATGTGTTATGAACATTAAATTTGAAAAAGCTGAACACAATGTAAAGAAAAAAACCACGGCAGAAGCTTCAGGGCCGTATCAAGAAGCTAAATACATCTTTGAAGAGCCATTTCGGACACATCCATGTATCTTATTTATCCGCCTCGCCTACAGGGCCTGCACGTACAGGCTCACATGGCAATAACTTCCAACCCATAAATATGTCGTCAACAAGACGAGAAGAAGAAGGAGGAGGGTCAGCTGACCAGACAGCTCGTAGTAGCCCGGAAAAGCGCGATGATGCTAATCGGCGGCACTTCGCAAGCTAATTATTGCTGCTCATCCGCAAACGCACACACTAGCCGGACCTTGAACGCATCACGATCGTCACCTAGTTACCCGCAACCCTGCTAATGCTAACGAAGCTAGCAAAGAAACCCGTTTGTTTGGCTTTTCCTGTTTTTCGCGTGACATGGAAGAACACGCACCTCGACTGCTGCCATTTTCAGCTCCTCGTTTTATTTCCATTTAGCAGCTGACTGGCAAACCCGAGCGCACCCCACCACTCGGGTTGAGAGTACGTCGAGTGGGGACACAGAAAAAAATAATGAAAAATAAACGAGACGAGAGCCAGCAACTCGTGTCGTTCGCGCCGTTCGGTAGCCAGAAGCCGCTTCGGGCTCTTGTTTTTAGCCTGGCAAAAGGCGAAGAGAGGCGGAACGGAACAATGGTCGCTGGTCTCATCCGCCTCAGTCCAGATCACAGCAAACCCCCTTTCCTGGTTGGCTGACGAAGACCGGAACGAACCAGTTGTTGCGCCGTTCCGACGCTAGGTGGCGACGCCGGTTTTCTGTTGACTTCCGGTCTCCGCCGGGGTCAAGCGTGACCTCAAGCGGATTTAGAAAAAATAAAAATAAAAAAAATTGAAGTACCCTTATGTTCATTTTTGTTTTTGCTTAAAAAGGCTTTTCATGATGCAGGGTAGCAATTTCATAGAGTTATGGCCGAATCCCTCCCCCCCAATAAATCTTATGCACATATATAAACATTACACAAACAGATGTAGACATTCAATTTGCCAATGTAACATTGTTTTGTCAGTAAAGTGCAAAAACAATTAACGCTCAAGAAACAAAACCCCAAAAAAAGCCTTACCTCTCCCTTTTACATTCACTTTCAGCCAATAATGACGTCAACCCTGACCTGGAGGGTTACAAAATTGAAATGAAACAGAATACAATATTAAATCCATACAACTATACTTTATTTTTTTTAAAAATGTGTTTCATGATGCTACGTGGCCACATCTGAGATGACGCCACAACTCAACCTCAGGTGTTTTGAAAAAAAAAAAAAAAAAAAAAATAGGGGAAGTTTTAAACTGGGACATCAGCGAACGTGAAAGAGAACTCTTCCTCCTTTTCCCCACCAGAGGTAGACATATACCGTTTGAAAAATAAAATCGAGGCTAACTGGGGACTATGAAAACAGTGGCCTGGACCCACTTGACTGGACTGACTGCAACCCTCCCGAGTCTGAACAGGCACTAGTCCATTGCGATGGTTTTCGAATTACCAGCAGCTCAGAGTGACTGTTAAAACCGACAGATTTGCTGAGCCCTTGCAGCAGATTGCTGAAAAATCACCTAATTAAGACACGCACACACATGCAGCTTTTGAATTATGGTTATTTGGCCTTTGTTGCGTAATTATAGCAAAGGAGGAAGGATGGGAGTAAACCCTAGACGGGATTATTGCAGCTCAAGTGTTCTGTTCAACCTCAAAGTGGCCCGCATGTTGAAACGTGTTCTACATTACCTCAATAAATAATGTAAGTTTGGAAGTATCTCTTTTGAAGCAGGTGAGAAAGTCATGTTTGAGAACAAAGACTGGAATTAAGTCTCTGGAAAAGAATTTTCCCACGTTGAGAGTCAAAATTAGAATCCTTTCAGTAAATATGTACCGTATTTTCCACACTATAAGGCGCACCTTCAATGAATGGCCTATTTCAAAACATTTTTTCATATATAAGGCGCACCGCATTATAAGGCGCGTAGAATAGACACTCCAGTAGAGACTGGGGTTATGTTATGCATCCATTCGATGGGCTTTGCTAAAGGCTCAATATTGATCCATATATAAGGCGCACCTGATTATAAGGCGCACTGTCAGCTTTTGAGAAAATTAAAGGCTCTTAGGTGCGCCTTATAGTGCGGAAAATACGGTAATATAACAGTTGCTGAAAGCAGACCTGTGAGCATCTTTTTTGTTGTTGAAATCCATTAAATTTGAGCTCTATTCCCCTCCCCCAAACCAACCCTTTGCACGCCTATCCGCTAATGAGCGTATTTCCCAGGGTGCCAGGCTACCTTTAACAACGCCGCACATCATTTGCTGCCACGCTCGAGCACTAACAGAATCCAGCGGGGACGTGAGTGACATGGAGGTGCGGCAAAGTAGACAATGTAATAACACTAATCACTTAGTGGACTTCATTTACGCCACGAAAACAAAGGTCAGCGACACCGACGGGGCCCTCCGAGGAAGGCCCGGTGTGTTTACCGGCGAGCCGAGCCCGGAGGTACGGCGGCTGCATGCCGGATGCCGTGCGGGGGGACGTCCACGGTTAGTTTGGTATGTGCGGGAGCACGGCGGCTCGGATTTGGCGCGAGAAAGCGGACAGGTGGGATGCTCAGTCAGCCGGCGTTGCTTAACTTGCTCAAGTGTGTATGTGTGGTAATTACTTTTTCCACTTTGTGTACTTGTGTGTGTGTGATTAGAGGCGGGTGGCGGGCGGAGGAGCTTGTCAGAAGTTATCTGGCCATCTCATCTCATCATAGCCGCTCCAGCGGATTCCCTCGATGGCTCAACAGCCAGACGCCGGCGCGCCGCTGTCAATCGGGCCGTCAACGGCAGCGCAAATCGATGCCAATCTCCCTTGCTTTCTATTTTTAGCTCAGCCCACGGGGTCTTTGATAAGGATGCTCCGGCTGCAACCTCCCCCCTCCCCCCTCGTTCTTTTTGTTTGCCTCAAATGAGCAGGAGCCCTTGCAACCTCTTTCTCCCGGCCCGCTGATGAGCGCTGATAAGAGACGAGATGTAGCTAAAGGCCCCGCTGCTCCGAGGGGGCTTTTATGGCGAAGATTGATGAGCGCACCGCTATCGAAGGTGCTATCGGGCCGACAGGTTGTTATGTTGTTTGGTCTGCGGTGCGATTGCATTTCAACTTTTCACTTTCATCCGAGACGATGCACAATCCTGAAATGAAGTCACGTCTCATGCAGTCCGAGCTGCATTGTGATTGGCCTTGAATTGGTTCATTAATAAGAACATGAATCCGAATCCAATTCCAAGACTACGGTCTTCGGTCGGAAAAGGATGGCGTGCCCTACCCAGGTCAGGGATGAGATCCTTCCCCAAGTGGAGGAGTTCAAGAATCTTGGGGTCTTGTACACGGGTGAGGTAAGAATGGAGCGGGAGATCGACAGACGGATCAGTGTAGCGTCTGCAGGGATGCAGACTTTTTATTGGTCCGGCGTGGTCAAGTCTAAGTCGAAAGACGAAGCTCTCAATTTACCAGTCGATCTACGTTCCTACCCTCACCTGTGGGCACGAGCTGTGGGTTGTGACCGAAAGAACAAGATCCCAGATACAAGCGGCCGAAATGAGTCTCCTACGCAGGGTGTCCGGGCACTCCCTGCGAGATAGGGTGAGAAGCTCGGTCATCCGGGAGGGGCTCAGAGTCCAGCCGCCGCTCCTCCGCATTGAGAGGAGCCAGATGTGGTGGCTGGAGCATCTGATTCGGATGCCTCCCTGGTGAGGTGTTCCGTGCGTTCCCCACCGAAAAGAGACCCTGGGGACGACCCAGGACACGCTGGAGAGACTATGTCCCTCGGCTGGCTTGGGAATGCCTCGGGATCCCTCCAGAAGAGCTGGAAGAAGTGGCTGGGGAAAGGGAAGTCTGGGCATCCCTGCTGAAGCTACTTCCCCTGCGACCCGACCCGGAAAAGCGGTAGATAATGGAAGGATGGATGTATGTTTACTCAGTATTGCATCATATCCTTTAAAAGATTTGTGTCAAACCAAGGTATTACCTTGGGATACACCAAGTACTGTATGTCTATTCATAATAGGGGGAGGGGGAGGTGGGGGCACTCCGATACTACTTTACCAGCCTGACATAACTTGAGGGCAGGATGAGTAGGAGCCATGTCAGCTCTCCGGAGATACTTTAAGGCTAACACGGATGATGTTTTGATGGCTGACTACAAAATTTCCTTTGCGAAATGGATGTGACGCACTACATTACTGTAATGCCACATTTGCAATATGCAAATGCAATATTTGAAAACACCTTTTCAATCAATGGACAGATGTAACAGCATTAGCAAGAATTGGAACTCGGAAGGGTGCAGCCTGTCAAGAATGGGAGAGCTTACGGGAAGGGATGTCATCTCCATGGCGGTGCTCGAGGAGCTTCCCCAAGGATGAATCCGTCCCGTAAATAATCAGGATGGTGCTGCGAGCTTAATGTTGACAGCAATCAGCTGGGGGGTTGTACGTTAATCGTAAGTGGCGAAAGAAAAACGCTTTGCTTTAAAGCGTTTTGAAAAGCGCCAAAGACTGTGGGAGTTCTCCTCTACTAATGAACAGTGAAGACGAAGAAGAATGTTGGAGGATGCGGCCGTGGCGGACTAATGGTGGCACTTTTGCGACCGGTCTAACTTTGAGGCGGCGTGAGGGCGCACAGCACAGATGACAGACTGTTGGACAACGGCGAGGTCAAGGGTCGGAGCCCGGGTGACCCGCGGCGTTCGGCGACAGCTGCGCGTTTTGCACCGTACCCTTCAGCAGAGTAACTTTTTGGCAGTTCTTTGGAGAATGCTGGGAGGGTGGGGGGGCAGAAGTCTTGGGACAGCATGAAGCCCCAACTCAGCTGACAGGCGAAACTTTCGTCATTGGTGGCCACAGCAATTAAACATTTGATCCAAAAAGAGACCGAGGCCAGTTAGTAGAAGAACGAATCGCTGAGGAAAAGTAAAGACTTTGGAGTTACGTTTATACTGCAGCGTCCAAAGATGAGGCACAGCGACACGCTAGCCACATTTGTATTTATTATTATTTTTATGGGGTTTCTGAGCCTTGCATCCTCATGTTACACGTCCCTTTTCCTGAAAATGTCATTGCCATGTTCGGTAACACTTTTGTTGTCAAACCAAGGAGAACAAAAACGGACCTTCACTCATCTCCCCGGCTGTGTTTTGACTCCAATATCGCATCTACTTTACCGCCCGTCAATCTTGGCGACATGTTGTTTGGCAAGAACGGAGTCAAACATTTTCCCCCTAATTGGATGTTTTTGTGGATGCCGGATTAATCAGCCGCAGGGTATTTAATGTTGTTTGGGCAGCTGAGAGGTAATACAGCCAAGCCATTAACATATCATTAAAGAGTCCTAAGCGCCGTAATTGCAGGCAGAACGCTGACGCTTCATTCTCATTAAGTGGACACGGCGTGGCGTGGCGGTGGCAGCTTTTCTTAAGTGAGCTGTGGAACAAATGTGCGCAACTCAGCAAGCGGCTGCCGCGCCGGGACGTCTGCGGGCCGCGCTTTCGGCGGCCGCCGGGCCGAGAGAAAGCGCCGCTTGCTTTCTGGGCTTTTGTGTTCACCTTTCATTTCTGGGAAAGAGGAGATGTGCGATCCTCACCTTGCCAGAGTGGTGTTCACTCGTGTTATTGTTTAGAATCAGAATCTCGATTGTCATTCCGCATTCATCCATCCATTTTCTTCACCGCTTAACCTCACGAGGGTCGCGGGGAGTGCTGGAGCCCATCCCAGCTGTCAACGGGCAGGAGGCGGGGTTACACCCTGAACTGGTTGCCGGCCAATCGCAGGGCACATGGAGACAAACAGCCGCACTCACACTCGCACCTAGGGGCAATTTAGAGTGTCTGATTAATGTTGCATGTTTTTGGGATGTGGGAGGAAACCGGAGTGCCCACCTGGAGAAAACCCACGCAGGCACGGGGAGTACATGCTAACGCCACACAGGTGGGTCCGGGATTGAACCCGGGACCTCAGAACTGTGAGGCCACTGTGATCCACCGTGCCGCCGTCATTGCGCATTCTGCAAAGAAAATTATTATGGTGCTGTGAACAAAGTGTTGCACAAGGGGCAAAATATTCCAAATATATTGTTGAAGAGGGGAAAAAATATACGGAGCTTTGTGAAGGCCAAAGGTGTTTTATGCTAGTGGAGCCACAAAATATCAATACTGTAATATATTGTATTTCATATTTTTATCAATACAACATTGATCCATATAATGTAGCTAGGCAACCATTTTTTTTTGTTGCTCCTGATTAACAAATTTACAGATAACGTATATTTTTATGGTAGGTAACATTTCAGGAGGATTTGGTATTGATTTTTTTTTAAGCAAAATTATATTTAGCCTTTCTGTTTTAGGAACTTTTATTGAGTCAAGGAATGAGTCATTGGAAAATGTGAGCACACCGTCAAACAGAAATATCCTCCCCACAAAAAAAATTGGATACCTGCGCACAGGTTAATTATGTACCGTCTGCCATTTTGTGGAAGAGCATTTCATTTTCTACCTGTCACCATATGTCGCCGGGATAGATGGATGAGCAGAGATGCATTTTTGGGGGGTAAACGCAACGCATTAATCACCACTATGGATTATTGCCAAGGAGCCCGCAATGTTGCTCATTTGGTTGTCGATGCCGCGTCTACATTTTTGCCGACAGACCGCGCTCAATGTCAAACGATAAAATACCAACACTGCCTTCATTATTCAGGAGGATTGGAGACCTCGGCGTACGTTTGTGCGTCACAGCAGCTCGAGTTGAGTCAACCGCGACGTCGACGCGCCTCGTCCGTGTCAATATTTGACCGTCTTTGCGCTTTAATTACCGATTCCCTTTCTGTGCAGTTGGCCAAATTTCGGGGATTATCCAATTATCGCTTGCGTGCCGACAAACACGAAGATCTCTTTGCCTTTCGGTAATTGGAATGAGGAACCAGCACTCAAAGGAGAGGCCTATCACTGAGAATTATTGAACAGAGGAGTTTAAAACGAGGGAGCGAGAATGAGAGCGAGAGCGAGTGTATAAGTGTGTGTGGTCCGCTTGTGGATTTCCTCTGATTTCATCAGGAAAAAAAAAAAAAAAAAAGATGGCGAGGGCGATTCCCCCTGCAAACGCTGTCCAGCTGCTGCGTGTAGGCGAGCAAACAATCCTCTCAAGGCTCATGGCTCAACTTTGTAGGCTACCGTGTAGTGCTGATTAAAGGCTTCTCTATTGTTTAATGAGGCAGAAGTTGAAGCAGATTTAGTGCACCTATCAACGTGTCGGCGTGCTGACGCGCAGACTGAAATGCAGCGCGAGTCACCGCCTCTTAATGGCATGGAATGAAACTTCCTGCGCTTCCTGTCCTAATAAAACAACCAGTGGACCGCATAGACACGCGGCGGCAGCGTTTGACGTTTGTGGGTGGTGGTGGGGGAAGGGGAACAAAGCCAAAACTGGCATTTGAGTGACAAATGAAACAGGAGATATGCAGCAGGTTGAATAGGCATTGTTCATGTTTTATTGAACAGCGCTGACATTACAAACGGGAACAAATGAAGCAGAGAACACAAAAGAGCATTATTTATCACAGGCGGATCAAAGTGGAGCCTGCGGAGGCCTTGATACTGTACACAAACGCGTCACGTGTCGCTTGTCACACGAAAATTCCATTCATGACAGTCACTTTGAAAAATTGAAGCCGAGGGTCACGTGACCTCGCGCGACCCGATCGCCACGTCCGTGCCGTCGGGTTTTTCTGCGCGTTTCTAACATTTTCAACGTCGAAAACCACTTCGGATCATAAAGCGGCTGTCGGACATGCGCAATCAATCTCCTTCCCGTGCTATGTGGAAATAATACGCACTCCTCTACTGCCCGAGAAACGCTCGCGTTCCCACCTTCAGATTCCCGTACGGCGCCCGCTGGTCCGGGATCGAACAGAGCCCTCTCGGCTCTGCTCTGGAATTCTCTCAGACCCCCACGCGCATGAAAAAAGAAACGCCACGTCGGAACGGGAACCTGAAAAATATATTAAACCGATAATGCAAGCGAAAGAAACTTCCCATCCCGCCCACTGAATATTAGATCACAACAACTCGCAGCGCTGAATAAATCATGAAACCCCAGTAGAGCGCAGCTATTGCAATGTCATCTTGAATATTAATCCAACCGTGCGTCGGTGTAGAAGTAATGTCGCACAATTGGAAGCATGTGTCAAACCGCTGTAATTTACATCCAACGGATTCATAATTCAGCCTTTTGGCCTACGACAACAACAGGTTCCAGCATTATTCGGATGGCGCTCCGGGGGCCGGGCGAGCCGGCGACACGAACAGACAGTTGACATTTAAACCCAATCCCATCGCGCCAAAGTGGACCCAACAGGAATGGGGGGGTCATTTGAATTTTACGTTTAATTGGTTGGTGGGGAAATCGGCTCAAGGGGAGCTTGACGGGAATAAATGCCACTGTTCCACAAGTTGCTCAAAAAGTTTGGAAAGAGGTAAGAAGTGGAAGGAAAGGAGCCACTTAATTGACATTTTTAAACTTCAATATAGAGCTCGTGCAGGTGACGTCACCATTTTCACGGCGCCATATTGCCGGTCAAAGAGAGCTCGACAGTGTGGGGGGCATTGAACCGGAGCACAATATTCACAATGGCCGAGACTTGTTGCGCTGTTGGGTGTTACAACAGCCGAGACAGATCTTCAAAGAGATCATTCTATGGAATACCAGCTGAAAAGACGAAAAAAGATCGATGGATTTCGGCAATTAAACGGGATTGATGGTGCCCAACCAAATACACACGACTGTGCAGCGATCACTTTACTTCAGGTAGGAATTATTCTTCTCAATCTCAAATTCCCAAGAAGTATTCATCATGCCAAGTTGGCTCATTTGACAACAATATGTATTTTAAAAAATTTAAATAAACCGTCAGTCGCACAGAGGTTTTCTAAAGTTCAACGTGTGGCCGCAATGCGCTTCTGTGTTCGGGGGCTGATGCCTATCCCAGCGGTTTCTTTTCTTATTTTATTTTTTTTTTTTTTAATACGCATTGGAGTCATTTGAGAACAATGCAGATTTACCGACCTACCTCTATGCGTCTCCGTGGTCTGCGTTTGTAACAAAAACTTTACACCTCCTGTTTGGAGGCAGAACAATGAATAAATTGAACCCCACCCCATCCTATAAAAAAAAAATCAGTGTGGCGCGAGCATTGGCCGCATGACGTTGCCCGTGGCGCTGAGCGGTCACCGCGTGTTTAGTGGCTTCTGCTCCTACATGAACCCATCGACCATCACGTAGGAATAAAAAGCCATAAGACACAACAGCAATCTCACAGGAGGGAAGAAGAGGAGGGGACGAAAAGGAAGGAAGAAGCAGTGGCGAGCAGCGGGGGCAAGAGGGTGAAATTTCACAAGGTGACGAGAGAGTCTATCAGTTGGTATGTAATCCGATTTCTTATTGGCTTTCACTTTCAGCCCCTAGTTTTGTTTGGTGGGTTGTCATTGACCTTTGGGGGTCAGCTATGAATCAGGGCCTCAGGGACTCTGCCTGGCAACAAGGGGCAATGAAGAGGGGAAAAAAATGAACACAAACATCTGTGGATCTACGTTGCAGTATCTAGTAGGTCGCTGAAAGTTCCACAAAGATGAGGCATTTTCTTTGAGCCCCCCACATGATTTTGCGTGGGGAAAATGCAAGACATATTATCAAGAGAATTCCACATCGCAAGCAAGGAAGGGGTTTTGCAATCAGGCGGGAGAGGGGGGTGAGCAGGAAAACAGAAGGGGGGGGGGTGCCCAGGAGAGCAAGGAGACAATGATGGCGTGGTCGTGTGCAAAGTGCATTTTGCAGAAGCAGAGCTGCTCTCCCCACAGGTGAGGCTTGTACCAACCAAGTCCCGTTTGATTACGTGCGCCAGCAGATGAATATGTATTTGATTATCAGACGCTTGTGCGGAAATGACATTCGTTGTGTGTGAAACAAAGCGCGGTGATGAACCCCAACGTCCGTCTCCGGTTTCCAAATGCGCGCCTTCCCTTCACAGGGCGGCATCGTCCCGATAAATATCTACCCCCTCAAAGCGGGCACCCTTCAAGTATTGCCCACTTCACTGCGGACGAATTCCGACGTCACCTCCGACAGGCGCGCAAAGCGGTTACAGCGCGAGTGCGAGGCAGGCACGTCCAGATAAATATGTATGACTGCGACGCTGTAGGTTTCCTGCTTTGTATGCTAATGATCTTATACAAGTTTAATAATGCGGCTGCGCTACGCCGGGGGTGGGGATATGGAGGCGGCGGTGGGGGTCAGCGCGAGGCCTCGTAAGACGTGACTGGCGAGGCAACGCTTCTTCTAAACGGAGGGCAGAAAAGATGGAGGGTGCCAAAGTGTTCAAACTAGCTTCACAGCCCGTGGATATACACGCGCATCATAATTTTGATGTACGACATGAGGAAATGTCATTTGATTTTTTTGAAAGAAAAAAACTAATACTGTACTTTGTAAAAAACACAGTATTGAAAATATTCAATAAAATGTAAAGACTTCTGAAGTTTTTTTTTTGTTTTTTTTTTACTTTTCAATGGTCATTGTGCTGCTCTTTTTGGTGTGCAGCCATCTGAGGGCAGTATAACACATATGGATATAAGTGACTCTAGTCATTCCTCTGTAATATTGGTCAATCTTCGCAGAAAACAAATAATATATATCTGTGAGTATTGTTAAAAAAAAAAAAACATCCAAACAACGGCGCAGATCTCGGAACTCGGGTCATGCGCATCAGATTCAGACAATCCGGTACAATTGTAAATTCTAGATTATGCCGAAGACGATATTTGCATAATGATCTCTCTTGAGGATACCCACCACTTCCAGTTGGAAATTATGCATACGTACCTCCATGCAGATGAACCTAAATAATGCTTTTATCGGTTAATTTTTTGTTTCTTCCTTGATGTAAATTGAGCTTGGTGAACTTGAATTGCCACGTTTAAGCTTCGTGCGCGGCGGCCATCGTCCGATCCCGGCGGATTCTGTGGAAACGACAGAAGAAGCAAACCCCAGTTAAGACCACCGACAGACGCCCGGCGTTCGCGACGAGCTGCACGTGTGAGACAAACGCGAACGCTCAAACTGCGACTTCAGAGATAAACCCGCCGCTAACGGTTTCAAACTGCCATTAGCCGCGGACCAATTATATCCCTTGTTGAGCAGCAACTACATTTTGATGACTTGCGCCGTATGCTGCGCCTAATGAAAGGTTGCCAGCGTGCCTGCTACCGTCTCCTCTGAGTTGAAAACTCTTGCCGGCGCGTTAAATCAGCGTTGAGATCCTTGACGCGCCGAAGAACATTTTAGCCCTCCTCAGGTGCAAGTTTAGCTTTGACTTTCTCATCTCTAGAAGCGCGCTGGGGGCGGGGTGGGGGGTTGAACACCTCGCAAAATGAGCTGTGACATATCCGTCGAACAATGATGCATGGCGCTGGCGCTCAAAAGTCAAGATGCACGAGCCCAGTCACAGGACAAATGGTCTATTTTAGTCGTCAGATGAGGACACAGCTGCATAAAGACGGAACACGTGGTTCGACACCTCCAGGACGGGGAGGGGGATGCATTTATTGGAAAGAATCGTGGATTTGCACCTCGGGAGAGGTCCTGAAGAAAAAAAAAAAAAATCACTAAAAGTGTCGGCGCATTTGTTATTTCACAAAAGAAAGCCCGAGTCACATTTTTGTTTCGGCTAAAAAGGTCATTTCTCTTCACTAAAGTGCCTCCGTTGGACACGGTGCGCCGCATCCGCAGTCCGGCGGCCAACGGGCAAGCCAAACAATGCCTCTCAACGCGCCCCAATTTTTAATACACACCATCCATAATTGATGGCCAATAGATGTCGCTGGCTCGGATCTGATAGGAAGCAGGCGATGACGGATCTGCAGATTGGCTTATGCGGAATAGGTGGTGGGTGGTGTCGGCGGGGGTGGGTGAACAGATGTAGGGTGGCGCATCAAGAGAGGGATGGGGTTGCCTGTGATCGTTCCCACCCTGCGGCGAACAAAATAGCCCTCATATATCCCTGTAATCTGCATTAGCAGCGGAGCCCCAGCCAGGAGACAGCGCAGAGGGGGATGAGTAATGGCGCCGCTGCTGATTTGGCAGCCCGATATTACGCCTCAAAACTGAGGCAAGTGGCGAGAATATGAAATGTTGCAAATGAGCATCCTTCCACTTCCTTCCCTGAACGCTGCGCTTCCACCTGTATTACACCAATATCATTTTCTCCAAAAGCTACAGCCCTTCTAAATCATTTTCTCCCCAGCACTTCCGCAACGCTTAATAGTTCCTGTTTTGGCTGGCGTATTTTCATCCCGCCTGCGCCCCCATTTCCGCCCAGCAGGTCGTGGCATGATCAATAGCGTGGGCTTTTGGTTGAGGATTGCAAGCGACCAACAGAGTGGGACGCCTCTGTTCATTTGCCACAGTGGGGAGTTTGTCCTTAAATATCAAAGCTAAAATAGAGCTATTACTCAACCGACTCAAAGGGAGTATTCCTTTACTTTAGTTCCCTTTCATGTGACACTAAACTAGTTACTTTTGAACTGGATTTAATTAGGCTGATAGATTTGAACCAAAGTAAAAAAAAAAAAAAAAAAAAGGACGTGGCCCAACAAATAGCAGGAATCTTGGTAATTGCGTCTCGACTGGCTAACTCCCAAGACGTGCGGCGATATAGATTGAGCAGAGCAAACAGAGGCTGGCATTAAACTCTTGTAATGGCTTGTAACAGGATATGCTTACTTGCTATCTGAAATTAAATCGTAGATATTGAGTCCCTCGGGG
Source organism: Syngnathoides biaculeatus (assembly GCF_019802595.1). NCBI lineage: Eukaryota > Metazoa > Chordata > Actinopteri > Syngnathiformes > Syngnathidae > Syngnathoides > Syngnathoides biaculeatus. The sequence goes on along the minus strand of NC_084659.1, from coordinate 11,903,810 downwards.
CCAATCAAATGGCTGAGCGTATTCCCGCGAGCCGCCGCTTTGCACGTGTGAAATTGGCTTCATTTCATTATTGAAGGTTTCCCGCCTTCACAGATTAGCGATTGCGGCGCACCCTTGTCTCCATTCACAGATTAGCGGCGCTGTTATTTTTAGTTTTACTCCACTTGGGCGGGAGAGGCAATTAATTAATCAGGCCGACTTTTCAGCCCTCCGTCAAGATACGGGCGACTCATTTAATCAGCTCCGGAGCGTGCAAACACCGACATGTGGCGGCATTAAAGTAACATTATGGCATAATGTGCGACAAAAGCATTTGCACTTAAAGCAGGGCTTTTAAAAAGGCTGAACATGCGCGCGGCAGCTGGTTCTCGACTCGCGGAGCAGCAAAACGCCACCATAAGCGTGACCTTAGGTAATAACGCAGTGCATTGTGAATCAACGTGCGCCCATTTAAACCAAACTCCAGCGTTGTGTCTTTGACATTTCAAGGACTTTCATTAGACTTGCAGCTGCTGTGCGAGAATATTCAGTGTTGGCGGGCGTTATTAAGCCTTGTTTGTGGAACTCAGTGCCGCCGCAGGTCCCAGTGTCATTAAGACACGGCAGGATTTTCATTAGGTTACTGCTACACGTGCATGGATGACTCCTCGCAGTAAGCTTCCCATTCCACTTGATAGCCTCCAAGTTTCTGATGCTGCTGCGTTTCCACCGCGGGGTGTTTAGAGGATCGCTTTGCCCGTTTCTTGCGTCGCTATCACGGAAAGGTCCTGGCAGAAGCACCTGGTATGCCAGTAAAGGATTAAACCCCCCCCCCAAACAGCCAATCCGGCGCAGCAGCCACCTGGGCAGCTCTTCCAAACAGAGTCCGCATTTGATTTCCATCGCAACTTTGTCCATGCTGCGGTTGCTCAAGAAGCAACTTTTATGGCAATGATGGATTGATTCCCCTCCCACGTAGAGGCAAACCTTCCTCCTGGCACTTCAGGCAGCCGCGTGTCGACAAGTCAAAAGTGAATCAGACTCTTTCGCATGCAGATTAAAACTTTCATGCCCAGGGGGGAGACTGACTTACCACCAAGTCTCTAAAACTTTGGAAGAGAATATAGGACTTGTTTTGGGTAGTTTAGACTGTGACGACAAAGCATTTTGGATAGTGTTGATGTCCACATTGAGAAAGCCCATAACGGTACACTATCAAAACAGAGTATTGTGATAAGGGATTATTTTCCATCTTCTTCTTCGTCTTCTTTTCCATTCGTCTTGTCCCGATTATGGGTCACCACAGCGCGTCATCTTTTTCCAACGAAGCCTATCTCATGCATCTTCCTCTGTAACACTCACAGTCATGTCCTCCCTCACAACATCCATCAATCTGTTCTTCGGTCTTCCTCTCGCTCGTTTGCCTGGCAGATCCATCCTCAGCACCCTTTTACCAAAGAACTACTCACTCTCTCGCCTCTGTACATGTCCAAACCATCGAAGTTTGCTCCCTAACCTTGTCTCCAAAACATCCAACTTTGGCTGTCCCTCTAATGACCTTATGTCTAATCCTATCCAACCTGCTCACGCTGAGCGAGTACCTCAACATCTTCATTTCTGCTACCTCAAGTTCTGCTTCCTGTTGTCTCTTTAGTGCCACTGTCTCTAACCTGTACATCACGGCCGGCCTCACCATTGTTTTAGAGACTTTGCCATTCATCCTAGCGGCGACTCTTCTGTCACATAAAACACCAGACACCTTCCAACAGCTCTTTGACCCTGCCTGGACCCATTTCTTCACTTCCTTACCACACTCTCCAATGCTCTGTATTGTTGGCCCCAAGCATTTGGAGTCATCCACCCTTGCCATTACTATTATTTTCCATAAATCCTCCAAAATACTTTCACTTCAGGACACGTTAATGCACCTTCAAAGATATCGTCCCGAAAATGACACAAATCTAATATTAACTTTGGTCCAACGTTACAATCCTACTAACTATATGTTATAATGTTTCTATAATGTGGCTAAATTGGGGGTGGGGAAAAAAAAATCTGTCTCAAAACAAAAATCAATATAAACCTAATAAATCACCCATATCAACTGCTTCTTTGTCGCGCTCCTCCGTTGCCACTTTCATTAATGGTTGACAGTTTTCCCTCTATCTCCCTCTCTCCAACATTTTCATGAAGGCAATAAAATACTCATCAGCAAAGGTCTGGAATGATTGTTTTTAATATGGCGACTTTTTAATGAGGACCGAAGGAGCAGCGCCTCTTTATCAGTGCGCGTCAGCGGAGAACTAATGGCGCTAAAAACGACAGGTTAGCAGCTCGTCCTGACTCGCTGACGGCCCACACCCTCGGTTTGTTTTCTTTAGCGCGCAGTGCATTACATTTAGCTGTCAAACGATGCAAAAGCTGCAATTTTGAGGTCTTGCGCCATCCATCAGTCCAACCGCAGCCGTGTTTGACCTTTTATTGAAGACTTCTGCGTCTGTCTCGTTTTTGCTCATTCGTACGTGCTTTGTCATTGATTGGACTTTAATCTGAGGACTTTACGGTTCAGTGGCGGGAGGAAACCTGTCAGAGGCGAGCACAAAGGGCACGTGCTGCCAAAAAGGTCGCGTTATTGGGACCGGAGCGATTCTGATAAAATTATAGATAAAGCCCCGACACGTTCGGTGCTCTAAAGAGTCGAGAGATTGAGCCCTGCAAGTCCCAAAATAAAAAAAAAAAGGTGCCTACTGCTAAATCAGGATTATGAAGCAGATTTTTCTGTTTAGTGGAAATTGCATGCCCTTTGAGAAGATGACCTCACATCTATTATACAGCAGCCATGAGGGGAATGATTGCCTTGAAAGATGAATGTATAAATTTGACTGGCATAATATGACTGGGACCTAATGGCGTGAAGCAAAAACGATATGTTGTGATAACTCCAATGACGCGCCGCTCATTACATCTGCATTATATAATGTGATGTGATATGCCTGTTACCCATTATACACACTACATTGCTTCATAGTTTTTAATGAGGCCCCGGCTTTATGATCTCTCACCAGCGAGTGCTTTGACTTGGCCCACTTTGCCGCCCAAGGTCAAGACAAAGGCGCTTTCAGCGCGAGCGACCCCCTGCCCACCAGACGCTAAACAAAACCACTTATCTGCCTCCTTCCTTTTACCATACAAGGTCATCTCATGCCGGCTACGCCTCCATAATTAGCATGCAGCCTGTGGCGTGGCCTGTCTGGAGAGGGACGCAGGAGCGTGGCACTCTCCTAATGACATGCCAGTCAGGAGGGTGCCCCTAAGAGTGCTTAAGTTTATAAAAAAAAAAAAAAAGAAAAAGAAAAAATTGCTCCCAAGGGTTTTAGCATCATCTCATGGGTTAAACAGAAAAAAAAAAAACAGGAAAGTGCGGGCGGCTATTTGCGCGATATTGGGTCGACGCTGTCATTCAACACAAACTCACCTCACTTCATTGATTACCAACCCATAGTCACGCACCAACGGTGTCTGAAATTGCCATACAAAGCACCCCATATTTGTCGCGGGGGCCCGTCAATTAAAGCAACGCAGAGCCATTTGTTTTTCCATGACACAATTACAACACCGAGCGCACGCACAACCAGTTGAGTATCATGGTTTGCTGGGCGAAGGACTGGACTGTGACTTCCAAATTACAATATATTAATTATTCACAACAAGAGGTTTCGATTGCTCTCTGTTCGTAAATGAACACAAATGAGTACAGCGCTAGAATACTTATGCCCCAGAACCTAATCACAACACTCAAGTTGTTCGCACGAAAGCAGCACTTGCAACATGGCGGAACACATTCCCAGGATACGCGATCCAGGAAGTAATTACAATTCTCCACAGACATAATTGGGAAAACAAATTAGCATTAGGTAAATGTAATTTCCACTTGACAGCGTTGGAAATTTCACCTCTGAGCCACGGCGGTTTGAGAGGCGGTGCGCAGGGATGCGCAAAGTCGGATGTATGATCACCGCTAACAAATCAAATCAAGGACGGGCAATGAAGTCAAAATGTGAAATAGATGTACGCAGCAAAATCATGATTGGCGTTGCAGTGATTTTTGCTAGCTGAGTTGGCGTTGACAACCAAAAGAAACACAAAGCCACGGATCGAGATATTCACGCGAAGACATGTTTACTATCTACAGCAAATGAAAAGCACCACGGTGCAGATGTCGCCACAAAGCCAACGTGTGGAACGCAATTATATTTGCAATAAAATCAATGTTGTCTCTTTAGGGTTTACCTCTGTTAGAATCTACGCTCAGCCTCGCTTTTAACTTTGTCCCCATACTCGCGTGCGATACCCGAAAATGATCATGGATGACATAAAACATCCCTGTGGCGTAATGGAGTGAAGGAGGGACGCGCTTCACTTAGCTGCCCCGCCCGCTAATGGGCCCCACTTTGGAACGGCATCCGTACAGCAGCGCTTGACGGGCTGCCAAAGGGGGTGTTGTGTTATTGCGGAGCCAATCACCCACTAAGTATTTGCTGGCTGCTATTTCCTTGCCGCTAATGTGCGAGCCTCCCCCCAATGCCGCAGCTAAATCGACTCTTAACGCCTGACTTGACACAGCGCGGCGCCGGGCGGAGAATCCCAAAGACGCATCGGCGGTGGGCAGCCCGACGTCCCCGTTGCCGGGGTTACGTTTATGGGCACGGACACGCTTGGGGGGGTTATGACGCTTTTACTGCTAGCCTAAATCACCGAAAGCGACGGTGGCCGGCGATTAGGCTGATGACGCTGACGTGACCTTTGCAACGGTGTTGTTGGGCGGTTATTTCTCAATTTAATGCGTCTTTGGACCTGAAGGTGTGACGGCTTCTGTGTCAGTTCCTCAGTGAAGGATGGATGTGGATTTTGAAGCAGCTTCTTTCCAACGTCCTGCCAAGTAAGAAAAGGTTGGTTTGCCAGCAGGTGTCAACATCGTGCTCGGACGTGCATCTCAATCCAGGCCTGCGCAACAAAGCCGCAGAAGCAAATAAACTTGAATGGCCGGGAAGCCCAGATGCACTTTGGCCCCGTTATCGGCCCGCGCAGATGTGCCTCGGCTTCCTCCGCCGCGTTTCGCGTTGGCCACATCCATCAGAGAAGTGCATCTTGGGACACGGGGAGAACGGTGCAAGCGCCAAGCCCGCCATCTGCCGTCATTTAGAAATAAATGACAGGCGCAAACCTCACGGGAGCCCGTCTCATTCCTCTGCCAACATCGTTTCTGTGACGGGTAGCGCCCGTCATCCAGCCTACCCCCTTTCCCCCGAAATCGATGTGCAAGAGCACTGTGCGCTGGAGTGTGACTCCGGGAGAGGCTTGGAGTGGATTTGGTCGGCGAAGCGCAGCCATTTACTCAGAGGAGCCGGCAGGTGGAACAGCGTGGTGAAAACAGCTGCCTCCCGGCTGACTACAGGAGCCAACACGGAAACCTGGAGGACTTTGGCCGGAGAGCAGCTCGCTGTCCGCTTTTATTTGATTAGGTTCCGAGTCAGTCGGGCGTTTTGCGTTTACGACCTGTCCGTGGGCTGTGCTCCATCATTGTGCTAATAATTAATACTTTACAGTCGCGCAAACAATATTTACAAAGTCCACTCCAGAGGGAAACGGAGGGAAACTGCAATTTAGGAGTTCTCCCCAGGTGCATATTGAGGAGAATGAAGCAGTTAACTAAATGAAGTGAATAATACAACTGCTGCGCGTCTGACAAATGAGCCACATAAAACATACCTCATCACTGTGGAAAAGCTATACCGCAAATAACATTTTCTGTCTTTACATTTTCCCTTTTCTCTGCAAAATGTAAAAACTGGGCCAAAGTGCTACTTCACAAAAGCTTGTAGGTGACAGCTAATATAAACTTGCCCCCCATAACCGAGACAGGAGGTGGACTTTATTAATTTCACGGATCTGGAAATGAGCCGCGGCGATAAGGCTATCGGGCTCTTATCTGTGGATGGCGGAGGCGTGATTAAGCCAATAGCCGGCGATGATGAGGAAGTCATGTGAATAAAGACTCTGAGATATGAGGGCGGAATTTTCAGGGCTGGATTACCAGAGGGACGATTGGATTGGCATTTAATTGCCACCTTTTCTATTTAAAGGGTGGGAGGATCTCCCGCGAGGTAGCCCACAACACCCTCCCCCGCTTCCCGTCTTTGTGTGGGCAAGGTCAGCTCGTTGAATGTTTTGGTTAGATGGGCGGAGGTCAAGTCGCGAGGCCGAGCGGCCGCTGAGATTGAAAGCGGGAATCCCGCCGCCTTTTCCGTCCGTGTGGATGCCGAGCAGATTGGGGTCAAGACGAGGTGGACGGCCGTGTAATAGCGCAAGACCGCGACAGCTAGAAATCGTCACGCCGCTCCTTTGCTGGACTTTTTCGTTGAGTTTGAAATGGTTTTGTGCCGCCGACAATCATTTCTATTCTGCTGCGCCGCTCGCTAAATTGCGGTGACGGAGACAAAATGGCCAGCTCGAGGCCTGGACAATTTGTTTGCTATTGAGATTGCTGTCTGATACGTAAAATACGTCAACCTCGACAGTTGGGTCCTGCACCTCGACCGGTCGAAGTCGCAGGCTAATCCTCCAAAATGATATTCAGATAGATGCACTGATATCAGTATCAGTATTGGGGGCCAATACCGTATGACTGTACTCTAACTCATCATAAAAATGCTCCGATAATACAACACCAGATAAGATTAACTAGCCTGTCATATAATATTTTTTCATCCCTGAGCTTGGGAAACCCACTAGGGGAGATTGCAAACTGTTTTTGTAAAACAGTCAACGTGTACTTACTCCACACTATTTATTGACACTCCCAGTTGAAGTTTAAAGTAAAACTAAGGCAAAATAAAGACAATTACATGTTGTAGATTTACGCAAACAACGTGACGTGCCAGCTGCATGTGGCCACGTAATGGAAAACGCCATAGACGGTCTAAAGAATAGCGTGGATTTCCCACCATAAACCTTTAAATCATTGATTGATATGACAATGATAGAACAATTTCAACACGCATAACTTGTCTACTCTTCTAAAAACAACTTCTTCAAGTTTCTCAAAATAATACGACATGGAGTGTCAGATCTGAGTAAAATGAATTCCATGTTCAATAAAATTTGCTTAGAATAATCTTTGACTCCAATAAAACTGTCATCACAATTGCACGAAGGATTTTCCACATGGAAAGTACCGTAATTGGTCTCATAGGCCCCATAAATGTGCTGACGATTTGAAGAAAATATGACTGGTTTTACCCTCTGCATGAGCTGGTGGCGCTATGGATTTCGATATCTATATTACAGCGAGTGCATACAAAACATGAGCGAGGCTTTACAGCTCCTATTATGACAGCAGCACCTCTGGAGTTGGCGCCTCCGCGAGGAGCAGTTAGCTTTCGCTACGGCGACTTTAAATTGCCTGTCCGCCAACACGAGGCAGCACGCGTCAAAATTAATAAAGGCCTTTGCGCCTGACAGATACGAGAGTATTCTGCCATCCCCGTGACACCTCCCTTTGTAAACCTCGCGCGAGGGGCCGCAAATAAGCAAAAGCCCGGTTGTAAAATTGTAATCCGTGCTCCTCGGACGGACGCGAGGGAGAATGGAGTGTTATCACCCTGCTTGACATACTCCTGTGTTTTCTCCCTGGATCCTTGGGGCTTTATCATGCCAGCATTTCATTCCATTATCCCGAGCACACCGGGACTGTCCTCAGAGCAAGGGAATGAGATGGCTTGTCGGGAGCGCAGAACAAAGAGGGAGCATGTTGGGCACAGGATTAGACCGGGAGAGGAGGGCGGAGGAGAGATGAGAGCCGACGGAAGGGATGGAGGACCCGCACTGGGATGGGAAGGAGATATTTGGGGGATTTGTCTTTGCTAGCTTTGTTTCTTTACTTGGGCCTTTGGTACCTAGTAATTGGTAGTTGTGGCTCACGAGGGGGACTATGTCCTAATTCAGCGGAAAATTAAGAAAATGGTGTGCTGACTATTTGGCTGGGAAGGTGTGTATGAAAGTTCAGAGCTACAGAGTTACTTTGTGTATTTAAAAACAGCCACGCAACTTATTCTTCCGTTAGCTTAATGCTAACACGCCATGTGAAATATCCACAGGCATATTTTCTTTATCCTCTGCAAAAAACAACAAATTCACTGCAGTTTACTGAGACAGTCATTTTGAACGACCTTTAGTTCGAAAGACTAATATATTGGCGCCTGGTGGCTAAGTTATGCACACAACGAGTCGCAATGAATTACCGTATTTTCCGCACGATAAGGTGCACCTTCAATGAATGGCCTATTTTAAAACTTTCTTCTTATATATGGCGCACTGCATTATAAAGCGCATAGAATAGACGCTACAGTAGAGACTGGGGTTACGTTACGGTTCCATTAGATGGCGCTGCACTAAAGGCTACATATTGATCCATACATAAGGCGCACTATCGGCTTTTGAAAATTTAAAGGCTTTTAGGTGCCCCTTATGCGGAAAACACGGTACTCTTGAGACACACTTACATTCTATTTAATTACGTCGTCACGATACGTTTTTTTTAAATGAATAGTATCGAGCATCTCTTTAGCGGTACTGCCAAACTGATTACCGTTCAGTTGTATTTAACTTTTTAGTGAGTTGTTGTCTCCCCCACCCCTCAATTTTTAGCCCCGTAAACAAAGACCAGATACTGTCATTAGCATCTGCTTGTAAGACACACATATAGAGAGACACCCACACAGGTGCTGCATCATGCATCCTAAACGCTATAAGACACACCGACAAGTGCATCCAGCAAGCCCAAGATCCCACACTTCATTAGGCAACCAGCCATCCCTGACTCGAGTAAATCGATGGCGGATAATACCAGGCGCCCCTCACCCTCCCATCTCGCCGCCCCCGTTTCTCCTCTGTTCCGGCGTGCCATCAACAGCCATCCCTCCATCCAAACATTATTCTTGCTTACTTCTGCATCCCCGTCTCAAAAAATCCCATCTGTCCTTTTCTTTCCACCGGGCGTGACAGTCTTGCATCATCCCTCCGTGCGCCCATTCCTCTCCATTCTCCCGCTAACAGCCCGCCCCCCCCCCCTCCCCCTTTTTCCTCTCCATCTCACCTGTCTGGTTTCATCACGAGTATGGATCATTCCTCTTATCCGGCTCCCGTTGCCTCTAACGCCGTCGTCGTATACAACACGCCTGTTGTGATCGCTGACAGCTGGGCTGTGCTGCGTTGACAGTAACAGGGATAATAAGCTCATTTTGCATGTGTCACTTTTCTCTGTCGGTGCTGCTTCCTATAATTTAGGCTTGCTCCATCTCTGGGGAGGAATGCGTTATTACTCTGCCGGGGATTGGCCGGGGTGTTTAAGAATTCCATTTCATTAAGCGTGCCGCTTTACACGCGCGCTAAAACAAGTTGCCGCCGCTATTCTGCTTTGTAATGGCAACGCCGCCCTCATTTGACAAACTGCGTCGATGGTGCCAGCCGGAGCGGGCCGGGTATTAAAGTCACTGAGAAGCTGAAAGTTTCCCCCATTCTTCAAACCAGCTTTGGAAATAATTTACTCTGCTTAATGGCCCGCTGCAGGCTTGTTTCATGCAATTAAAGCTGTAATCCATTACCGCTGAAAAAAAAAAAATTCCAAATAGGCCTGTCATATCCACTTCATTCACTTATAGGAGGCTAAAAAATATTTGAAATCAACAGTCCGTACCGCTGCTGGACAAAAAGGAAGGAAATTAATGCCTATTTGTATTTTGAAATTATCTTCATTTGTACTGGCAAGGACTACATGTCGAAGTAACTTTTAAAAACTAGAAGAAAAAAAAAAAACATACTGGTACTTGTTTTTTTGCCAAAAAGCAGGATCGTCGCGGATAGATTGTGTACAAACAAATATAAAAGTGTTGTGTCTACTGAGTTTGTTGTGTGCGCGCGAGGCAGCGGCTTCGCTCTTCACTCGGATAAACCAGTACTAGAAAATACTGAATTATTAATAGTTATGCTCTAAACAACAACTCCAGCTGTGATTTGCAAGATTTTCTCGTGACTAAACAATGATAGTAGCCTGGGAGCTGAATATTGAAATAAAAAAAATAAAAAAAAAAAAGGACGCGTGCCTGTGCATGAAATATTAACGAAAGCAACGATGAAAGGACGTTCAAGCGACTGGAGGAAGACGTCTTAATGAGATAAAAGAGCCGGAGCACACCTCTGCAAGATTTCACCTGTTCACAGCAAAAAAAAAAAAAAAAATAGTCCTGTGGCTTTAATTCCAATCGCTGTTGACGAAATGGTTTGAAGACGACGCAACACAAAAACAAAATGGAACACGTATTACCCAGGAAAGGTGAAGGCTTGTGTTTTTTTTTTCCCGGGGGCTGGGGAATTGTAACAAAACTGAAATTGTGTACAGTAGAATTGTGATGTCTTATATGATTTCTGTCTGGTATCTTCTCACTTGGAGCACAGAGTGCAAAGCATATACAGTGACGACGGAGCATTTAAGCTGGAATGCTGCACGCAAATGGAAGAAACTGACAAAACATCTCTAATTTGAGTTTGCGTATTTGAACACCCTACTATATTGCAAGTTCAAGTGGAGCCCCGTGCAAGATGTCACCTTCTGGGGTCTCAATGATCCTTAGAAGGGTGAGGAATCAGCCTTGGACTACACCACAGGACTTGGTCAATGACCTGAAAAGAGCTGGGACCACTGTTTCCAAGGTGACTTTTGGTAATACATTAAGATGTCATGGTTTCAAATCATGCATGGGACTGAAGGTTCCCCTGCTTAAACCAGCGCATGTCAAGGCCCCTCTTAAATTTGCCAATGACCGTTTGGACGATACAGAGGAGTCATGGGAGAAAGTTTTGTAGTCAGATGAGAGCAAAATTGAACTTTTTGGTCATAATTCCACTAACCGTGTTTGGAGGAAGACGAATGATGAGTTCCATCCCAAGAACACCATCCCAACTGTGAAGCATGGGGGTGGTAGCATCATGCTTTGGGGGTGTTTTTCTGCACATGGGACAGGACGACTGCACTGCATTAAGGAGATTATGACCGCGGCCATGTATTGTGAGATTTTGGGGAAAAAAACTCTTTCCCTCAGTCAGAGAACTGAAGATGGGTCAAGGCTGGGTCTTTCAACATGACAATGAGCCGCAGCACACAGCCAGGAAAACCAAGGAGTGACTCCGTAAGAAGCATATCGAGGTTCTGGCGTGGCCTAGCCAGTCTCTATACCTAAACCCAATAGAAAATCTTTGGAGGGAGCTGAAACTATGTGTTTCTCAGCGACAGCCCAGAAACCTGTCTAATCTAGAGAAGATCTGTGTGGAAGAGTGGGCCAAAATCCCTCCTGCAGTGTGTGCAAACCTGGTCAACAACTACAGGAAACATTTGACCTCTATAATTACAAACAAAGGCTACTGTAGCAAATATTAACATTGGTTTTCAAACACTTATTTGCAGCTGTATCTCACACATAAATCATTGAAAAAAAAAAAAATCATACATTGTGATTTCTGGATTTTTCTTTTTAGATGATCTCTCTCACAGTGGACATGCACCTACGATGAAAATTTCAGACCCCTCCATGATTTCTTAGTGGGAGAACGTGCAATGTAGCAGGGTGTTCAAATACTTATTTACTTCACTGTAATCACAAGGATAGCGTGAGGAGGGTCAAAATCCAGGAGCGTTTCACTAGTTATCGCTTTTTTTTGTAAATGGGCAGGAAAATGTTGTTTACGTGGCTGAACCCGTTCCCATCTTTCTGTTGGGTGATGAGCGGCGTATGAGCTCGTTTACCTCATGGAGGTTTGGGGCCACGCTGGGCTTACAGCTGCAGGCGACGGCGTGTCAGCCCTCGTAGTGTCGCTGCGTTACGTGTCTGCAATGTGAGAGAAGAAAACAGAGCAAATCTGATTCCGTACAGACACATTTTGGGATCTTAATAATGGCGGCTAAACCACTGCAAACTTTATGAAAAGATGTCTTTGCCAGCACAGATGTAAACAAGAGTGGAAACAACAGAATCTTTGAAACGTGATGTGCTGGCCCTCCAGTCCTGAGTTGATGCCACTGTCGGCGATAGCGAGAGTCAGACTTGGATCGTGAATTTAAAAGGCAAGACCCCGCGATACAAAATGGCTCAGCTGGCAGAGTGGCCATCTTGTTATTGGAAGATTGCTCGCTCGATCTGCAGGCTCCTCGGGAGACTCTCTCTTGAACGTGACACTGAACACTTCAATTGGTGTGGATCGGGAGAAGATGGCTGACTCCGAGCAATGTCAAAGGATGAATGCACAAAGTGAAGCGCCAATAGCGGCTAGGAAATTGCACGTTTGATGTTGGGCTCGTGTTTTGCACGGGAGAATGATATTGCTTGAAATTAGTGTGACATTCCAGCTGTCAGTGGATGAGTTGTAAAATACTCCAGAGGTGCTTTGCTGCATTGTGGCAGGGAAGTCAACTCACTGAACAACAACGAGCAGTTGGGGAGAAAGGAAACAGCTATGTGAAAACAATCGGTGCAGCAGCACATGAAAGCGGATAATATTCACAGGAAGGTATTCTTTATCAAATGGGACAGACTACTACCTGAGATTTGGCATGATTTCATAATTTTTCTTTCCACATTTTAAAACCGATCCCTGGTTTCTTATCATTTCTGTGATGTGATTTTCTCAAAAGCCGTTGAGGCTGAACAATTAAAGCAGACCTGATATCCGGTGAGCGGTTCTGTCTCACGCAAACGGGCCACATCTCACCAGATGCCCAGTATGGTATTCTTTACCATGATGACATTGGACAGAGCTTTGCTTTTTTTCCCAGTTAGGCTTTTTGTTTTCAAGCAGCCCAAACTCGAAAGAGAATGGGAGCCTACTTGAAGACAAAGTAAAAGAATAATTTGTATTTTCACCTGTAGAGGAAGCACTTCCTCACCAATTTTTTGTTTTGCCCATGACGTTATTATCTTGTTCAAATTTGAGATCTTTTTAACCGGATACGCCTTTGTCATTAAACTATAACGCTTACAGTCACTCACAGGTGTGGTAGTAGTGAAACTCTTCTTCATTTTTAGTCTGCATGACTGGATTATACTGCCCTACTGTAGCCAAGATGCACACATTGCATGAACTGCAACAGTTTTTATACAGCACGGTTATATAAAGTGCTAAAAAACACCAAATCTTTTTTTTTTTTTTTCATATTTGGGGGGAGTGAAGAAAGAGGAGCGGATAAAGTACTGAATGTTGCACCACAAGGCGGGCTACGCAGCTCATTCGTGCTGACGACGCTAACACGAGGGGGACATGAAGATGCATCAAGCCGAGGCTGGGGCAGAGCAAACACTGCGGCAACAGCTGCTCTCTGCAGCACCACCATTAAGACTGGAGGAGGTGACACCCGTGTGTGTGTGTGTGTGTGGGGGGGGGGGGGGGGCATCCAATGTTGCATTGATGAACCACCTCAACATCTGTCCACCCCCGCAAAAAAAAAAAAAAGTTTGCAAACATCTGTCCTTTCTTCCCTTCTCTTTATTTGTATTGACCGCAGCCCTGCCTCATTTATTTGCTCGCATTTCTCCACTTTGTGCGATATGGAAAAATTGCGGACGTCAACGCTGGCGAGATGGAGAGATGCAGGGGCAACAAAAAGAGGATGGAAGACGCCCCCCCCCCCCCAGCACACACACCCCTTACAACTTTTCTTTGGGGGCTTCTTATATACCAACCCATCTATCTCCATTATACCCCCGAAATTGCTATTTGTCGCTTTGCGGGGAAGAAATAATCAATATGTCTTGTGGGGGCAGCGAGCGCATTAGAGGAAGCAAATTGATGTCTCTCGCCCCAGCGCTCCTCACTTTGCACACTGCACCACAACTAATGGGAAGCCTCGCTGGCTGCCAGACAGGGATGCGGCCAGTGTGAACGCGTGCGATTTTTCTGTGTGCACGTGCGCGCCAGCAACCGGCCGGCGGTCAGGCAATAGGTAATTTGTTAATGCAAAAGTGAATGCCAGTTTGTCTCAGCCGCCGTGCGCGCGTCTGTCCAGCGTCGATGCGGACTTATCTGTCCCGGCCATCCGGCTTTAGGTCTTTGGGCTGTCAGAGGCAGATAGCCCTGTCACCAGCCCAGCGTCCCCCTTTTCCCCCGAGGGCCTTGGAGGCTTCCTACAGCGAGTGACACTTCCAGAAAATCCCCACCTGATAAGTGCATCGCAGACGGACGTGACCTGCCCGAGTGTCTGCCTTCTCGCCTGGGCTTTTATTTCATTACGCTTCTCCGTCGCCCTCAATCTCAGCGAGCAGACAGTAAACACGATTTGCTCGATTTTCGTCAAGACGCCTCTTTTTATTAAATCTGCTGCAAACTGCTAAATCTTTTTGTCACCAGTTTGCGAGATCCACTTAAATATGACGGGCACGGGCAGAGGAGAGACAATATATCAAAGGATTTTAAAGGGGATTCCAATCCTCGCAACACATGCATGACAAGTCGTGAAAAGCACAAAAAAATGCAAAGCGGGATGCGCGGAAGGAGGCGGTGGCGGAATAATAACGGCGCCACTGCATTATAACATGCGAAATGAATATTTAAACAGCGCGGCCGATAGCCTGACAGCCGCAGAATAAATTCATCTTTCTGTCAACCCCTCACCAACACTCACCAAATCAATCTCCGTCAGCGACATTGGAGTGCTCGGACGGCATTTCGAGACACGGGCGAGTCGGGCGGGGAGGACTGTGGAGGGGCTGCACGGGTCACATCGGGATTCTTGATTATCTGCTTGTTCACGGCAAGGGGCATTAGGGGCACGTCAGTCTTAATTTAGCCAAGCAGCGCTCCCACGAAACTGGAAAAATGTCACGCACGCTTGGTTACTTTCAGCACGCAAAAAAAAAAAAAAAAAAAATCACCTGGGTGAGAGAATTTGTAAACACGTTTGTGATTCATTCAGGCATATAAACGTGGAATGCATTCACGGGTATTAATAGATTTTTCTTTGTCTTGCCTCAGACGTCATTCAAATGTTGTTTTCTTCTCTGGCATCTTCCCAAAGCTAATAGGGATGGCAGGAAGACGCCGCCGCAAATACAGGCAGTTTACCTGCAGACTGTGTGAATGAGTGTGCGCGATAAGGCTTTTGTCACGGCGGACGCTTTAAGCCGTCATAGCAGGAAGAGCAAAAGGTGTTAATAATACGATTAGGCCGCATTCAAGTGTCCCAGTAAGCCAAGGCGGTGTGACATTGAGCCGGAATGTACAATGCAAAGAGCCTGAGTCTAAGCCGCTTAATGGGATTCAAACATCATTAATTTGCTTTTTTAGACGTGCGTTTTTCCAACTGCGACATGTCAAATGTCTGCGAGATAGAAGCCCTGTGGCTGCTTATCTGCGCGCCGCAGCCCTGTGACAGCCGCGGCGGCCGGTCCAAGGTGAACCCCCTCGCGCTGTCCCTGCACAGAACAGGTTGCAGATAAAGGATGGATGTATTGAGGTGAGTCCATGTCTTTTTCAAAAGCTCCGCGAGCTGTCGCTCTTCCCGGTTATCCCTACCCTGAAGTGACTTGGCCAGGACAAAAAAAAAAAAAAAAAAAAATACAAAACCGCAATCTTTGAAGAGATGATTTAGCTGAAGAATTTGACCATTTGTTTAGTTAAACTGGTGCGCAGGATTGCCGACTTCCCCAGATGTTCCGGGATGGAGCAAAAAGAGAGCCTATTATTAAGTGCGGGTGTGGAGAAAGTTGCTATGTATGAAGGTGTACAATACAGCAACCACGAAAGGCTGTTCCGTGCAAAAATGAACACGTTGTAAGAAGCTGTTGGCTTACGCCTTGCTCGAGCTATTTCTGTGACTTTTGAATGTCAAGTCGGAACCCGCAGGGGCTGCCGAAACCTGCTTACTGTTAAAAGAGCAAAAACATCTCAAAAGTCTCTCTCTCAAGGCAACAATAACCGAGCAAAATAAAGAAATAAAATAATAATAATAATTCCGCTCGCCGCGGCGCGTGACAAACACAACAATTGCGTGGCGCTGCAGGTTAATGCAGTTCTTTGATGGATGCAGAAAGCGCGGTAGAAAGCCACGGCAATTAGAAGAGCCCAGTGTGAGAGCGCTGGCTGCCGCATGCACCGCTGGGCATAAATGAGTCGAGCAGCCGGGGCAACACAGGCAGGGCTTTAACACAACACCGCAGACACGCCTAAGACTCCCATTGTGCCGCTCGCTAATCCATTTCCACCCTAACAAGCTGCTGCCTACCAACCCAGCCATCCAACCGCTCACTCGTCCACCGTCTGCTCGGGTTGGTTCGGATCCAGTGCGGTGACTTGCGGGCGCCATTTTAAGCCGCCTTTGGCAGCACTCGCCCTCCTCCGTGTTGGAACAAAACGGGGATATTTTAGGACACTGTGCTCAAGTAAAACCAGGGAGTGCCTCGCTACTGTATTAACTGCGTTTGCTCACCACCTCATCTTTTGCTTGCTTGGCGCATCAGCTTCATTTGTCTCTTGCTCACCAGGAAATCAGACACACAATTGAGGGGAG
This sequence comes from Syngnathoides biaculeatus, assembly GCF_019802595.1. NCBI lineage: Eukaryota > Metazoa > Chordata > Actinopteri > Syngnathiformes > Syngnathidae > Syngnathoides > Syngnathoides biaculeatus. Next base: position 11,887,222 of record NC_084659.1, on the reverse strand, counting down.
AAGCTATCAGCACGAGGATGATTATCACTTTTAGTAATTTTTTACTATCTACAACTGCGCCTCGTGGTTTGCCCGACAACTGCGCCTCTCCTCCCACCTGCCATCAAAGTGACAAAGTCGCGCGGGGGGGATGTGCAGGAGCAACAAGCGAGCGACACCCACAAGGAGACAATGTGCTAGATGAGATCAAATGTGAGAGGGGAGAAAACGTGATTTTTCTACTCTTGAAGAAAGTCTGATCGAGTTCCGTTGTTTGCTATGGAGGTGTATAAACTTGCATACGTGCGCGCAACATTTTGATACCCATATACTATAGATCGTGGAAAAATACAGAGAAGGTCAGTAGGAGCTACACTGTACCTTTGTAGACCTAGTGAAAGCCTGCTGCAGAGTACCGAGAGAGGAACTGTGGTCCTGCATGCGCAAGTCTGGTGTGGCGGAGAAATATATTAAAATGATACAGGACATGTATGAGGGCAGCAGAACAGCGGTGAGATGTGCCGTAGGTGTGTAAGAAGAATTTAAAGTGGAGGTGGGACTGCATCAGGGTTCCGCGCTGAGCCCCTTTCTGTTTGCGGTAGTCATGGATAGGCTGACAGAAGAGGTTAGACTGGAATCCCCTTGGACCATGATGTTCGCAGTGAAAGCAGGGAGCAGGCAGAAGAACAATTAGAAAGATGGAGGCACGCACTGGAAAGGAGAGGAATGAAGATTAGCCGAAGTAAAACAGAATATATGTGCGTGAATGAGAGGGGCGGAAGAGGAAGAGAAGCTCCAGGGAGAAGAGATAGCGAGGGTGGACGACTTCAAACACTTGGGGTCAACAATACAGAGCAATGGTGAGTATGGTAAGGAGGTGAAGAAACGGGTCCAAGCGGGATGGAACAGTTGGTGGAGGGTGTCTGGTGTTCTTTGTGACAGAAGTGTCTCCGCTAGGATGAAGGGCAAAGTTAATAAAACAAAAAAGTGGTGAGGCCGGCCATGATGTACGGATGAGAGACGGTGGCATTGAAGAGACAACAGGAAGCAGAACTGGAGGTGGCAGAAATGAAGATGTTGAGGTTCTCGCTTGGAGTGAACAGATTGGATCGGAAGAGAAATGAGCTAATTCGAGGGACGGCCAAAGTTGGATCTTTTGGAGACAAGATTAGAGAGAGCAGACTTCAATGGTTTGGACACGTCCAGAGGCGAGAGAGTGAGCATATTGGTAGAAGGGCGCTGAGGCAAAAGAGCGAGAGGAAGACGGAAGAAAAGGTTGACGGATGCTGTGAGGGAAGACATGAGGACAGTTGGGGGTTAGAGAGGAAGATGCACAAGATAGGCCTAGATGGAAAAAGATTACGCGCTGTGGCGACCCCTAACGGGACAAGCTGAAAGAAAAAGAAGAAGGTACTGAACCAGGCTGGTTTACTAAACTGTGTGACTTTCGAACTTTTCAATCTCATTTGTTGTCCTAAAGAGAACTTTTGCCGTGAATACACTGACTGCAAAAGTCTTTTGTCTGTCCCATTTTGTGGCTCAAAACGACTTGTTCCAATCAGCAATATCCGCGTCCCTCGAGGTGATTTTTCCGTGTATGCTCTCAAAATTAAAAATTAATCGCTCAGTTTCCAAACAGCTGAAGGATTCGTGAAAATACTCACAGGCAAAACACATAGAGCATTAATATGATTTCCACAGCATGTTCTTGCCTGGAATCCCACAGCTGCTTGTGTGGCTCTGAGCCCTTCACTGTCACATTGTTGAGTGTGACTGTGTGCTGGCCCAAAGGCAGACACAGTGAATACAAGCAGAACAAACTCCAGACAATAAGAAGGCTGCACATCAATAACCGCTAGGCTGGGGCTCAGCGGGGGGGCTTATTGGTTTAATTCTCAAAATAAGCAGAGATGGGAGGCGGCACAAGAGCAAACAACTGAGGGGATTGGAGGCGTTTATGTGTGTAAGCGTGTGCTCAAAATCCAATCGAGCATATTTTTCAACACGTACAGAAGGCCTAGTGCAAATATTAACACTGCATCTATTGGGAAGCAATCTGCCCATCACCATATTGTTGGTGGGGGTTTTTTTTTTTTGTTTATTTTTGGGGTGGGGGGGGCGCGAGCAAACAGATATGAACAGACAACAAGGATCGACTCCGTTGTTTTGCTGCTGTTGGTAATCAGCAGTCAGTTCAATGGCTTCCATCCTTTGCAGCTGCAGCTGCACCTCGCCTGGCTTGGCGCGCGGCGCCCTGAACAATAGCGCGTTTTGTGCGTCGTCTCGATTGAATGGCATTTTATTTGGAGTGTTACTGCCGTGCAGGGTCGGCACAGCGGGGTAATCTCACAATTCTCGTGTGGCAACTAATCACATTTTAGTTAAGCGTGGACCATTTTTTAATTACACTTTTAAATCTTTTTTTTCCTTCCCTCAGGTCAGAGATCTGTTTCATCATCAGACAATGAGAATTCCTCAGAGGGGGTTTCCTTTGCGTGGAAACAAGTGGAGGGAGATGAACTTGTGATCCTGCAATCGATCTTGATGAGACATTGGCCACATGCAGCGACGATGAACGTCACGTTTCTGCTTTTACCAATCAGAATCAGCTTGAATGGCCAAGTATGTAACAACACACGTGGAATTTGTCTCGGCCCTGGTACGACATTCATGTTGAGTACGAGGAAGAAGAACAAAGAAACTAACAAGAACAATAGACTTTCAAATTTATAGGTAACGCCTCCTTAAAACCTTCAAATGCCGGAGCTTTTTCCTTTGAAGCAATCGTCACGAGGGCTCCTTCCTCCCAACGAATATAAACGATGCTGACAACAACGCTAACACGCAAAGGTGCACGCCCACGCGTACGCTGACATCTTGCTAAAGTTGTCGTATATTCGGACGCCATTGAACAGATGACTTTGCCTCTGTGATAATGTGAAGCTTCTCTCTTAGGTGGGGAGCTGTGACGTCCATTAGATCTATAAATCATGTTAGCTGGTGGAATGGGGGGGGGGGCGTGCGCTGAGAGCTCAGGGTCGTAAATCTCATTACCTGAGATGGCTGGCGAACCCCCCCGTCGCTGCCTCACCCTGTCCTCAATCTCTCCCATTATCAGCTGACCTTGACCGCCAACGCAGACACTTACACTCAATCAAGGCTCCACGGGTTGTGTGTGGGGGTGTGTGTACCTGTCATATTTGTGTCCCACCCCCACCCCTATCATAAATGAGGCCGCGGAATACTTAAAGATGAAAAAAAAATCTGTTTATTTCTGCCCCATCCTTCTTGTTACGGTCTCGTTTGCGCGCACACAGTCGACCGATCTTTTTATGCAAATAGAGTTTCTGGTGATTTGTTAGTTGAATTAACAACGGGGAGAGTGAAACCAAAGCTTACGTCACCACATTGGAAACGTAAACCCTGTGGCCAATCTGTCAGTTACGACCCAAATAATAATTTTGGTTACCTAAATATCGGCGGTGACACAACAGCCAAGACGCTGCGGCGTATGGGTTGCACTGTAGCTGCCGTGCAAATTGCTTTATACGTTAACAAAGGCCCATTTTATGTTACGAGACAGAAGAAGGTGAGAAATGATCAAACGCGTCGTTGCAATTATGGGATGCTTGCCCGTTATTACCTTTACAGTGAGCGCAAAAATAAATGCGTCCTTGTAAAAGCGGCAATTACGTGCAGTCATTTTCTTCCTTTGAAAGCCCATCAGCACCTTGTAGCTCGACTAAAAATGCACCACGCATCTGAGGTGCTCTCGCACAGAGCTCCGACCCGTGGGACGGGGACATTGAATGAACTTGTGGAATGAGACCTACAACACGTTGACAGATATCGGCTAGAATATAGTGCCGTTTATGGAAAATAGGAAGCGTGTACCAGATTAATACGTAAAGGGGAAGTCTACTCATTGAAATAATGTATCAGATGGGTCATGTCATTGGTACTGTAATTTTAAAATACAGATTTTCATCAGATATCATTTAAGGTTGTTTATATCGGCACTTTTGAATGTTCCCAGTTGCTGACATTTTAGCGAGTCACATGACCTATGTGCGGGGATGTGACGTGTCATGTGCTCAACCGGACGCTTGGTTACGTTCCTACACAGTTATTGACAGCGCTGACCTCTCGGATTTATCCTCATCTGATGAAGAAATAGAAGAATCAGTTGATCAGGAAGACGGAGGAATACGTCCATACAGATTTGAACGTGTGGCTGTCAATATTGTTGAATATTCGGACGGTTCTTCGGACGGGAATGACGCAGAGTCTGACTACTCGAAGGCCAACGCACGGGACATAGGTGTGGAAACAAAGACCAACGGCGCTCCGGCTGCCAGAGTCACATACGTGCATGTAGGTCATGTGACTCGGCAAAATGTCAGCGACCGGGAACATTCAAAATTGACGATGTAGACAACCTTCAACGATATCTGATGAAAATCTGTATTTTAAAGTTACAGTAGCCTAACATGACCTGATACATTGTTATTTTCAATGAGTGGACTTCACCTATAAATATAATTTACCATATGTAGTGGAACTATCACACACATATGGTCGTTGATTCTCACGTATCCGAAACTACAACTTCTCAAGAAACCCAAAAATGTTATTTTGCTTACCGAACAGCCTATCGTTAAAGTTGGCATTAAATTGCTGTAATATGTTGCGTACCAACATCAACCCAACACCATGCCATAATCATATTCAATTTCTGATTTAATTCACTTTAAAGGTAATTATGTCATTGATTAGAATGTTACTCTCCTCTGCCAGTGCCCGTGATCGCCTCCAGTTGCGCCCATCAAAGTCTGCAACAACGGCAAGTCCCGAATTCGAGAAAAGTCTTTTGCATGGCACAAAAGTTCTGAAACTCTATTTCAAAAGGTCTAAGAGCCATCAGTGATACAAAAAAAAAAAAAAACGAGACGAGATGACCGACAGCCTCAAAGGGGGAAATGAAGCTGCACGCTAACTTACCTTGACGGCTGACGGGCTTCAGTAATGAAGCGTCACGATCCATTTTTAACAAAAACAGGCCAAGTCAATGTAGCTGAACTGGCTATATCTACTTGTTTTAGTTAAAAAAAAAAAAAAAACTTCAAATCTTGTGACGAGCTAATATTTACGACACTTGAAGTGCCAAAAAAAAGTTAATACATTTGCCCTCAAGCCATACGTTTGGCTTTGTTTATAATTTGTGAAAATAACAGACCGTGAGAGAACTACAGACAGAGAAGAATAGAGAACAACAGAGTAAAGATACATTTCTATTGATATGGCTAGCCTTTCAAAAAGATAAAAAAAAAAACCCAAAAAAAAACAGTAGCTGGTTCTGTGCCATAAGCAACACATTTTCCAACTGCCTGCTAGACAAAAACAGGGAGTAAGTATGACACTAGATGCTGAGGGAACATCGCAGTCATCCCCACTGACGCCCACTCCGAGTGCAGCACTATTTCTCGGTCGGTCCAGTGAAATAAAACTTTGCCAAACTTGGCCAGACCGTCTCATGTAGGTCACAATAGGTGAACGTATTTTGTTATAAAAGCACGAGTGACGCCTTCGGTTCTTCGTCTGGCTGAGCCGAGCTCGCCAACTCGCCAGTGCCTACGAGCGGCAGTCCAAGACACAATGGATGTTCGACATCCAAACGCAGTTGTTGGCTTTCTGCACTCTCGATATCTCTTGGACCCTTCTGGCTCTGTTGTCCACTTCTGCCTTGCCCTGTCTTTTTATTTATTATTTTTTTTTTTTGTGGGGTGTGGAATTCCATTTTCTTTGTGCTCTCCAAGCTCGGTTACTCTCCCACTTAAAAGCGCGGAAAAGATATTTTTGCGTGCCACTGGAAAATCATTGCATATAATTTAATCTGTGGCCTGCGGAACGCGATGGCGTGTGCATGTGCTATAGTCTATAAAAAGTGAAATGATTTGTCTGAAATGGAATGGGATTTATCAAATTAAAAGAGTCCTAGTGCGGACGGGGTGATAATTTCAGTCTTCCTCTTTACATCATTTCTCCCGTTCCTTCCTCTACTGCCTCTTAATGGATTTTCATGCCCGGAGCACATTCAGGGCCAGAGCGGGAATCTTCAGCATTATGGTATATCTGTCTGCTTCCATAATAACTTATATGACAACACTCTCAGTTATCATCCAAGCCCCAAACTGTCACCATTCCCCTACGGATTCCTTTGGGAAGACAAGTCCGCCCTGAATAATTCACCTGCAGAGAGCAAGTTTGCTCGCGGAGAGGTGGCGGAAAGAGCGAACGCCGGCGGACGGCGACCGCATCTGCAACGTTCGAGGGCGGGGCCAGGTAAATCTAGGTAGACTTGAACAGGCAAAAGAATTCATAAAAATGCTCTCACTTTCCATTCTGGGCTTACGGCCACACGACCCTGAGAACGCCTGATCTCGTCAGATCTCGGAAGCGAAGCGGGTTTGGCCCTGGTTAGTACTTGGATGGGAGACCGCCTGGGAATACCAGGCGCTGTAAGTTTCTCTCCCTGGCTAAATTGCAGATGGGTTGCGTCAGGAAGGGCATCCGGCGTAAAACTGTGCCAAACAAATATGCGTTCATCTGAGGTGACGCGCTGCGGCGACCCCTAACGGGACAAGCCGAAAGGAAAAGAAGACGACTCTCACTTTCCATTGTAGCCCACCGATTCACTTATCGGGATCAGAACGTCAAGACTGCTCACCGCGTGGGGTGGGGGGTTCCACTACTCTTCTACAATAAAGTGAGAAGTTTGCTCAAATTCTAGAAAGCGCCTCTTTTGACTCTCTCTCAGGTCGAGGCAAATCCCAGCACGCGCTGATCAAGGGCACACGTAATCAGGGGTAACTTCCTCCTTTTCCCCCTCCTCTGACTATTCCTGATTGCAAAAGTCACTCACGGCAGTTCCGCTCCGGCGGGCTCAGGAACACCTGAGGGGGAGCACATCGCCCGTTTGTTTTTCCTGTGTCTCTTCCATCCGAGAGGAGTGGGCCTCATTAGCGTTTGGGCCCCGGTAGGGTCCCGCAGCCTTCCAACCAACCCAGCAAACCAACCTCCCGATGGCCCTTTGGGCTCGGAGCCCAAAACATAACAAATGATTGAAAAAAAAAAAAAAGGGGGTGAGCTAGCATCCCTAATGCCCGAATCTTTACACTTCAAAAACACAATTATGCTAATTCAAGGAATCATTTGCCATTCCATCTCTGATTTAATGCAGCCTTTTAGTGGAGGGAAAGCTAATTAGCGGCGTTAATTAACATGTGCGACACAAACTGAAGAAAAGTGCGAGGGAGCCTGTCGATCACGCGGCGAGAGCGGGGAAAGGAAGTCTGAAAGCTATGCAAATGAGGTGCGCGGGCACCGCGGGGAGGTGCGGATCGCCGGCGCGACAACGCTTTCGGTAAATATCGGCGCGACCCGGCGACGCAACGGACTCATCTCATTAACACTGACAGAAAGGTGGCCCCGCCGGTCAACGACGCCACCCGAGAGTGGCTCGGAGGGGGCGGATTTATTAAGCACCTGTCGAAACATCGGAATGCACGACTATTTGCCTCACTTTTCAAGTCTTCGGGTAACTGAGGATAAAATTCCTGTATCGTGCTCGTCACTTCATGCGCTGATTTATAACTACGCATTAATTTAAAAAAAAAAAAAAAATCTGTGGCCAACCTGCAACAGAGATTTTCCATTTGACTGTAGAAAGTCTGTCCAGCATTTGAGAGGTTTTTCCAAAAAGTGTTTCAAAATCTTGAAGTGAGAACTCAACCAGTTCTCTCATAGCAAAATCATGCAACTATGCCTTTGTGGCTCTTTCTTTGCCCAAAGGGGGACACTAATCTTGAGGAAAAATGTAGAAAAAAGAAAAAAAAAAATCATGCAAAACGTCAAAAGGCCTTTTACTGCTGAAATAGGAACCAAAGAGCCCTTTTAGTCCCGTTTCTTGAAATTATACGGCAACATGTGGACAAAGAATTCCCCTCAATCACGTAGTATGACTCATGCCAGTTTCTGCAGCGCTATGAAGAAAATTGTTTGAGCGGCGGACAGCGGAAAGATTGCACGTTGCAGATGAAAATGGGCAAAGTGGAGGAAATGTACCTTTTAAGGCGTCTCGCAAACAAATATTCCCTCCTTATTGACTTTGACTGAGCTTTCAGGGGCCGCGGAATAGATTTACGGTTTCCAAAGGATTGCTTCACGGGCAGTCTGAGACTCAATTTTAAAATATATTTCAGGTCTTTATTCACTCCCTTTATTTGCCCGCCTTAAGTGCTTTGTGTTTTCTTTTGCTGGATTTCATTAGAGAGAGAAAAAGTGCAGAGGATTACATTTTCAGTTGTGCCCCTTCAACTTAGATTAAGTGAAGGAACATTACGTAGCAATGTGATATTTTTCCTCTCGAATTTTGCATTTGGTCGTAATGGACTTTAATGAATAATAGCTACGTACCGTGTTGGCTTTTCTAATGAAGATTTACCTCTTGAAACAAACATTAGTTATTTCCTGTGCTCTGTGCGTCACAGCCATTGCCAGGGTCCATAATATTGTTTACAAGTTTTCAGTTTTTGCGTTTCCCCTCCAGCTTTCCCACCTGGGGATCCGTGCACCGACGGGGGGTCACCAGTGAAGTGAAAAGTGCAGATACTTGAATGTTTGCGTTTATACCACTTTAAAATTCATAGAAAAATCTGTCCTCCCAAGTCCTGGCTTTTGGCTTGTGCGTGCGTTTGTGTGTGTGTTTTTCCTTTCCCTGTGTATGACCTTTCTGGACCCTGCGCACATATAGCCCAAATAAATAATAAATGCATGTTTTCCCACTCGTACATGTATCGAACGGAAGCCTGGGATTTACGATGTCATGAATACACAAGCGCTAGGCCCTTGCTATAAAACATAATAAATACCATATCGGATCGTTTGTCTTGTCACGACTGAGGCGTCAAGCGCTGCTCACACTCTATAATGGCTCATCCAAACTACCATCGATCAAGTTCGCATCCTTTTGAGCAATGTTCTCTCTAAGCTGGGCACCTGCGCAATTGCGCACTTGTAGCGCACATGAAAACCGATCCAGCGCAGTGAACCACAGCCTGACTTTTTTTTTTCTTTTTTCTTTTAAACACGGCAGCACGTGGTCTCTAACACCACGCCACACACTCTACTTCCTTGTTTACCAGACACCTCCCACCTCCCGCTCTTAAAGGGGTACACTCATAATTACAAACACCGCCCACCGCCGGTGATTTTGTTAGAAACACAGTCTGGGCAACGTAGAGCAAAGACGAGTTATACATGCTGCTTATGTTTACACTCGATAATAATGGCAAAAGTAAAAAAAAAAAAAAAAAAAGAAATGCTGTTGCTTTAATGAATGTCGGAGTATGATAATCGTAATAATAATGAAGAAAAAGTAGTCAAACTGGACAAGATTTTCTCTTTTTTGAGTGAGAAAGGTCTGGTCTGAAGCCAAAGTAGAAAGTGCAGGATGAGATGGTGTATAATGTTAAAATTCCACCTTGGCGCAGCCTGATCGAGGATCTAATTCTGTATCTTAAAGATAGGAGACCTCATAACATTAACCTTAAAACTGTTTTGTAGCATCATTCAGCTTTCAACATGCATTGCTAAAGATATTCTGCAAGCAATAATTCAGTTTGGCACTAAGAAAAACAGACGGTGAGATCATTGTCTGTTAAAAAAAATGAAAAAGTTGGATGCAACATTCCAAATAGTTGGCTTGGTTTGGATACCAATGCATTTTTTTTTTTTTTTTGTTTGTTGACATTTTCATTGTAAGTTTGCAAAAACACAAAATTGTTCTTAAAAATGTTCTGATGGGAATGTAAATGCTGTAATCTGTAACTTCAATGGATGACACTGATCTGACCACAGTGCATACGTCTAATAATGCTCACAGTGGTCAAAGGGGGCCCTCACGGGTAAAAAAAATTAGACGGAATGTTCCTTTTGGGTATTTTTTTTTTCCTCTCTAAAAGGAGCCAGAAAGGGCAGTCAGGCCAACCTGTGTGTTCGGGAGTCTTCTCTCAGGTTTCCACTTCATCGTTGCACTTCAGCGCAACGTCTGGACCTAATGGACAAAAATCAGAATGTTATTGAAACAGCCGACCCATGGATTTTGAGCTGATGTTCCGTGACATTTAAGAATGAATGGTACTTAGCTGGGTGAGGACCGGTACCACTGCAGCAATACTGCTTCCTGTAAATGTGAAAAATGAGCTCTCGTTATGTAAAATCCAATTTCCGAAAAAGAGGGCCCTCTTTTTTTTTTTTTTTTTTTTTTTTTTTTTACAGGGCGCCTTCATTTTCACATCAGTCTGCGGGAGCAATAAGCTCAAGAGAATTCTCATTACGTCGGTACACAGTATTTTATATAAAACGTTCATCGGGAAATCAATATAGTATGCCGAGATAGGGATGAGGGGGCGGGGGTGAAAAAAAAAAAAAACAAAAACAAAAAAGGTCGCGTTGCTGCGGCTGGCGTCAGAAGGGCCTTTATAGTGAACTTGATTAAAAGAAAATTGCTTTCAAGTGCTCTCAGCAGGCCGGGAGGTTGAGTGGGTGAGCTCTTTCATGCAGTGCCACTTGAGTTTCACAAACCGGGCTCAGGAAAAAGAGATGAAGAAATGCCGTGAAAGCGCCCGAGGACAATGAGTGTGTGCCGGCACTGGCGACGGGGTGGCGCAACTTTAGTGCCGCCGCCGCCGTCGTCGTCGATACGCGCGTGCTTTCTGTTTCTTTCTCCGGGATGTCTGGGAAATTGATTGAGTTTCTCCTCCTCCTCAGTTTTCCCTTCTTTAGAATAGCTCGGCTGGAAGTTATTATTGCTTTGTATTTTTTTTAAAGAAGAAGTTTGCAGTCAGCGTCTGATGCCCCCCCCCCCCTTGTAAAAATGTTGCATACTCTTCATAACCGCTGCCATTCATCAGTGGAAGTGCTGGAAAAATAAATTGCAGGAAGGCGCGTGTGCGAGCAATATTTGTGCGTTTTAGGCTTGTCACGAATACACCTGACAGGAATATCAGATTCAAGGGCCCCTTAATTTTCTAGCTGTCAAGAATACAGAATTTATTCCCCCCTTGAAATCAGAATGACAGCGCCCTATCAAACGTCTGCCTGTTTTCCCTGAAACGTTCACGCAATTGCCTTTTAAAAAGGACTGAGCCAGCGCCAGTGAATAATTTAACTACTTCATTTTAAAGGAGTCTGATATCTCCTCTTTTCTTTTTTCTTTTTTAACAGCCAGCTGCCCTTTAATATTTGAATATGATTGTAAATCCATTACTGCGCTAGTTTTAACTTTAACAACTGCTTTTCAAAAATTATGCGGAATTGCATTGGATTTAAATATCAGCCCCCGTCGCCATAACCCACCAGCCACAGAGGAAAGATAATGGACTGTGACTAACAGGTGCTTCTGGACCGTTAATCTGCATAAAAATGCAGATTTATTAGCACATTTCCCAGCGCTTGTGACCTCACAAATAGTCCCTTCCAATACCCTGAAAACTGCCATATAGGCACCGCAACACATTATCAGTACTTACCAGAGTCACATAATCTCCGACACGGGTGCCACTTAGCTGAAGAAAGTGACACCCACTGCAGAAAAGAAATATGAAAAAGCTTGAGTGACAAAATATGATTTGCATGGTTGAGCATGTGGTATGGTTTTTTTTTTTTTTTTTAAATCTAAACATGCTAGCTATTTCTAGTTATAACGCTAAGCTAAACTTACATACGCCGTTTTGAGCATCAGATTCTTGTGTAAGCGCTTCCAAGTGCGGATCGAAGGCCTGCAGGCCTCTCGGCACTTGATTTATTTCAGCGGACAAAGATCTTATTTGGCCCTGAAACGATGTGCAACGGGGCGAACAGTTGTACTGACTTGACATTAAGACAGAACATGTAGCCCGGAGACAGACACGGGCGCCGGCCGGGGACACGGCGGGACACTCCAGTGATCACGCTCAGATGGGCGCAACGCCCGCCCTGACAAACTCATCCGGCACGATCGATAGCTGCCCGGACGGCGCGCCTTCTCGTCACGGGCCGCTGAACATGGCGGCGTCAAGGTCTGCGAACGGAAAATAGGCACCGCAGGGGGAGCGAGGCTTGATTTACGAGCCGGAGTCGAGATGGAGGCTCGGTCCCCCGCGTACCCTGGCGCGTCTTCCTGCCTCATCAGTCATACCCTCTCGAACCGACCAAAGTCCTTTCGCCGTTTAGATAGCCTGGCTGCTGACAGTTGGTGTAGGCTCGGATGAGATCGATGGTGCTAACCCCATTACTGGCCTCGTGTTCATCGGCAAGGATCTGAAACCTGACATATTTTCTAGAAATGCCAAAAAAGCAGAAGAGGACAACCAACGTAAGGGAACTTTTGGCGTGACTGGATTGGACTCGCTTCTTCTCAGAAGGAGTTCAACTTTCTTAACTCTAACACCCTCAGGGACCGCCTGATCTTTGCAACTACACTGACTGTCCCAAGTTTCCCGACCAGATATCAGCCGCTGAATTGCTTGTGCGCCATCAAACCGATAGCTTAAGGTGGAGAGACTTAACTAAAATGTATGTGTAAGACCCCCCAGGAACTGATCAGTGTGGCGCCTGTACATAAGCACCCTTTTAAGTCCCTCCGACATGCCGCATTCACCCGCCCTGCACCCATGGTCTGCAAAGACACCCTGCCTCCCCTCCCTCTCCTGGGGCGTATCAATATTCATAGGTCTGCCGGGTGCGTTTGTGCGATGACTGCCTCATTAGCCTTTGATTCCCTGGCGCGAGGGCCTGTCAGCGCCGACAACACAGCGCCGTTTGAAGTGCGCACAACAGCTGCTCGCATTGATCTCCATCCACTTTCTCTGCGCGCGCCAGTCCACTCGCGAGCAGATGTTGCCCACGGGCGCCGACGTATACGCGCGTCGAGTGCGGGCCCCGCGCCGGGGCCGCCGCAACAGCTGCGAGAATAAACTCCCGCCTCGTGGCGTCGGCGCTCGAGTGTGTTCGGCTCGACGCGTCAATCATCACACTCATTTGGGGAGAACGTGTCAAATTATCTGCATTAGTCATGCAGATGTGTCACGTCTTCCTCGTATTGCCCTTATTGTCTTGTATTAATACGCACAAGCAGTAAATGAGCAGAGATATGGATTCACATTGGACGATGTTGGACAAAGACTACGACAAGATATCCAATTCTGTCTTCACAGGAATATTAAAAAATTGCTCTCGGTGACCACCACATTTTGTTCCAGCGTTTCCACCTGACACTTCACGACTGTCGAGCCAGGAAGGAAAGAGAAGGTCCGGCTACTCTGATGACATCATACCATCTGCACATTGGCGCTGAGACACTGCGCTAGTCCACTCAATAATTGCACATTGTTCTGTGGAATCGTATGGGCTTGCACAAAGAGCACTGTAAAAAAAAAAAAAAATGAATAAAATAAGACCGAGGGAAGAAGGTGCAGGGGTCGGACTGATTGCCTCCCCGCAAAACAGGTTTGGCGGATCGATACCGCTGATAACATTAGGACGCCCTTAATGGTACTAATGAAGAGAGCGGTGGACAGATAGCGAGACCACACCAATGGTCTCCTGGCTGCAGTGCCACAAGGACCGTCGCGTTTTTAATGGGGGAAATACATATTTAAGAGACGATAAAATACGCGCCGCAGGGTCAATCGATTCTAAATCGAACCGTGGAGTTATGTTCGTAAATCAGCAACAGATAATATAAAGTCGTGAACGCGGTACACTCAAGTGCGAAGGCACAGGCGTCATAGCAAAGTTTCCCACTGGGAAATGTAATATCGTGACAGAATGCAATCGGTCTTCAAATGTCACCGGCTGACATTTTGAGAAACCAGGTAAACCCTATTTTGCACGACACACGTGACTGAAAAGACTAGCTACAACAACGCTACGCGAACTTATTACGTTGATGGAAGAAAAAGGTCGTACCTCAGAGCGGACGTCTTTGCTGCAACTTCTGAGGCGGCCGGGAACTTGGCGGCTTGGGGATGGAGACCGACGAGGAGATGCTGCGCCTTCGCCCTCGCCTCCTCTTTGCCTCTGGCTCCGCTCGCGTCTCACTATCAAACCTCCCTCCGATTCAGCTCCCCCTCCTCTTTTCGTCTTCTTTTTTTTTTTTTTTTTTTTACTCCTCCCCTTCCCTAAGCCGCGCACCCCCTCATTCGTTCCGTCCTCCGACACCGCCCTGCTCCTCAAACTCACGTAAAAATTTGCTTCAGAAGCTGTGTTCGGTTGTGTTGTATCGCTCCAAAAAACCCAGCATAACACAGATGCGTTATTCATTTGTGAACAAAAATGTTGACAAATGGAGACATTAAGATCACGACCTTATACTACCCTACGATGGATGAAGTTCTGTTGAGATATGTGATGAACAGAATGTTTATTCGATAATCCACAATGGTCTGAATGAGCAACAAATATACTGAAGCGATATTTCAGGGATATAATTCATTTGAATTGACTAACACATGAGGACGACATCTTGTCTTAAATCTAATTTTTACCTGATGATGTTTACTTGAATATGTGGCCAGGGCACTACTGAAATCATCACCTCGCGTCTTATTTTAAATATTGTTGTCATGAGAGAAATGGCTGATAATTTGGCAGCAGAAGTGCATGTGAAGCACAAAGGAGGTTGGAATCTATGTCTAATGGGCTGAGAAATGGTGCTTGGTTAAAAATAATAATAATAATAAAAAAACATTGAGGCACTTAAGGTTTCGCAAGTGCTTTGGGTAAAAATAAACCTCGCAGCTGTGCCTCGCTTCCTCTTTGAGTGGTGAATAAAATTCAGCTGTTACCTCCCAAATTTTCAGTCCAGATGACCGTTGGTGGATTCCAGAGCCCATCTCTTTCTTTCTCCGCTGCCGCTCTCCCATCGAGAGCCCTCCGCTGCCTCTGCCCCTGTTTCCATAGTGACACTTTCCCCGACTCTGGCTCCACATAATCAAGTGAGCCAGGGGTGGGGGTTGCAGCCGAGCGTGGGGGGGGGGGGGGAGTGCTGAAGGAACGACAAAGATGGGGAAGATGAGGGGAAAAATGGGGGGCACGCGGCAGCAAATAATAAACAGAGAATGTCATTGATGGTTTGTCTGCGGCAAAACGACGGCGGCGCCTTTCGACGCTGCTTTTTCCTCACGTCGGGTTCAGATCAGGTGCTTTTAAAATAGCCGCATATGGCAGACATAATTATCAACGCTCATCAAACAACAGGGCGGCCACTTGTGCCGGGGTGTCAACGCACCCAGCGGCGAGGAGATAAATCGTAGGATGTGATCAATCTGAATATTAATGCAAACGCTGCTCAGCATGCGTGCGCGGCGCCAGGTGGAGGCGCTGGAAACCTCCTCCGGTGGCGGAATAAAATCATGCACAACATGCGGGCGGAATATGATTCCGCTGCAGCATCCCGAGGGTCAAAAATGTGGTTAAGTCACTCATGGTGCCCTGGAGAAGGGCTCCTCAATGACTCCGTGATTTTCCTACAGCTCCTGGATGGATTGCGTTGAAAATGGACTCCGACATTCACAGTTTTAAGACGATAAAACCCAATGACTTTGACTCCCGTCCCCGTGGCCATCATCGTATAAAATGTTCACTAAAACCTCAACATTCATGTGAAGGGATAAAAGCAAAATTGATACTGACGTGCTTAAGTTGCATTTGGAGAAGGCTCGCAAATTTGAACCCGACTAATAGCCTCGAGAACATTTTAATGATTTTATATTAAATGTTTAGTGCTAATTTGCAATTATAGCTTAAATACATTTGAAGCTATTACTTTAGATGTATTTTTATACCTTCAATAAAATATAGATGGCTAAAAGGACAACTGGGAGGGGGGGGGGTTACATAAATGCTGTTAGCCTAACCTGCTAGCCGTTCCATTGAGAATGAAGGAGACATTATATTAGCTCGTTTGCATTCAAATTTATATCAAATGTAAGCTTTTTCAAAGAATGAATGAATGAATGAATTTAAACTTACCCGACACAAGATTGATTGAGAATGTGCACATCTGCGGGTAAAACTGAAGGGGGCGCTAAAGAACGAAGAAAGCAGGAACAGCAGTTGAAGAAATCCGTAGACGAAGAAAAAATGCGGATGTTAGAAACTAAACGTACAAAATATGCACATAAACGTACTTAATGATTCTCTTGTCTGCTTGAGAATATTTGTAATTTATTTACCTGTAGTATCGACATACTCTCTAGTCATATACTAGCATAGAGCCGCTAGCATTGACCGTCCAGGACAGGTCACAACTCCACTCCGGCAAAGGTTCCATTACTTACTACCGCAGGAGGCCATTCATCTACTTTAGCTACCACTGGTCGCCTTTTAAATGTGTCTCCGGGAGGAAAGGGAATGATTGTGTCGGCGCAGATCATTATTTCGCCGAATTAATCACCGTTGGAAGGGATTATCGTCAGGCACCGGCTTTTCCGGCGTGATGGACGACCCCGCGCGTGAACTTTTTCACTCCGGATCGATAGTGGCGTGCTGGCGAGCGTGTGCGCGCGCGACCGCGGCCCCGACGGCAAGGTCAGCGTGGGCACGCGTGGGCCCGCGGGTGCAGATCGAGGGCGGCGATTACAATGGAATGTGCGCAGCGTGGATGCCAGGGGTTTATATGAATATGCCTGTGAAACACCCCCGTTCGTTTGCAAACTCGAGCGGGCAGCCGTGCCTTTACAAGCAGGGACGGACGGGACAGTTGGCACATGCTCGATGCAATATCAAAGGCTTCATTGCCCAGAGTAGGCAAACAAAAACACAGAGGAACAGATCAGCACCAAATCGTGTACCTTCAATGATGAGCAACCTTTGATTTATTTTGCATTATTCACAAGTGGGCAAAATGGCAGACCTTCCAATGGTAAAAGAAAAATTCCTGCAGCCACACCTTCCTTTATCCGGATGCCCGAAGAAACAGCGAAGAAAACGCAGTCTCCTTGGAGGAGATATTAATGGGGAAATTATTATTCTTCATCAAACATGATTTGCATTTTCCGCTACCTTTGGGCTCTCACAAAAACAACATTTGGCTTTGCATAGCAAGTATAAAGCAGATGAAATTGAAAAAAAAAAGATAGAAAATCTGAAGATTTAAACCATCTTTAGAAGATTACTTACTTGTCGACATCAACAAATCCAAAATGCAACGACAAATTGCCGTTTCCTCCGAAATCGCACATGAACGCCGAGGGATGCCGTCAACCAGCTGAAAACCCGAAAATATGTACAGTGGTTCCTTGACATACGAGTCAACTTGTGACTCAAAACGTCTCAAATCATCATTCCACATTGAAAGGAATGGAAATGCCATCAGTTATCTTCCAAAAACAACATTTTCATAATAACTAATTTCATAATAATAAGAAAAATAGCACTAATTGCCCGCACAGTACCTCAGTTGGTAAAGCGTTGGCCTCACAGTTCTGAGGACCCGGGTTTGATCCCAGCCCCGCCTGTGTGGAGTTTGCATGTTCTCGTTCCTGCGTGGGTTTTCTCCGGGTGGGCACTCCGGTTTCCCAAAAACATTCAACATTAATTGGACACTTTAAATTGTCCCTAGTTGTGATTGTGAGTGCGACTGTTGTCCATCTCCGTGTGCCCTGCGATTGGCTGGCAACCAGTTCAGGGTGTACCCGGCGCCTCCTGCCCGTTGACAGCTGGGATAGGCTCCAGCACTCCCTGCAACAATCGTGAGGATGAGCGGCAAAGAAGATTGATGGATAGCACTAATTCAACTGGTTTTACCACAATTTTTGCATGAATTCAATACAGTGTGGCACTCTTGGTGAATATCTATGTAGACTGTGGTCAAAACTCAGTAAGCCACATTTATATTTGTTGTTCTTCGCAGAGGATAAAGACTATATGCCAGAGAGTGCCTTTATATCATTATATTTGGGTAGGCTTAAGTGAATTACATGTCAAGACACACACACACATACACACACGACAAAATCAATCTCAAGTTGCCTGGATTGGTCGGAACTAAACAACTATTTAGGCAGGGGATGCGGTCACTTATGTATATTTGCCGCAAAATTGCCCAAACTCGTCTTCTCGTGACAGGCAGAATTGCATCCCGGGCTCCCCCCCCCACCCACGAACCAGCGACACGGCTGTCACCCGCCGCAATAAGAGCACGACTACCTGGCCCGGCACAAACTTGTCTCCCAGATTTATGTCCGTCCGACTCCAAATCCCAATCTCAGCCTGTTAGCCATCCCCGGCTTTAGTTTAGCTGGCGGAGTGAGTGACAGCCGGCTGATTGGGGAGCTGCGGATTCCGGTGCCCTCCAGTCAGATTGTGGAGGGATTGGACCAATTACCGCTCAAGGGCACGCAGACGAGGCGCGCCGGGTTGCGCGTAACCTCGGCCCCGCCGTGTTCACGCCAGGGATGCGCAAGGGAAGAGATTACAGGAACTCCATCGGCGCGGCCAGGTTACGTTCCGATGTAATTGGGTGGAAAAAGTCGGTAAAAAAAAAAGACACCAAAGGGAGAGGCGGGGAGGGAATTGCCAGATAGCACCATCAGCCAGATTTTCTTTATCGGGCCACAAATAGACCGAATTAATTAAGCGTATCGAGCTAAACACTTGACATTATCATCATAAACAGCGGCACTTGTTCCTCCTTTTGGAAATGAAACGCTCTCGTGACATGAGTCATTTCCACCGTAGTAAAGTTGAAATTTCATTGTCATCGCACGGTATTACGATGATGATGATGTTCAAGTTCACGCTGTACATAAAAGTGTTTGGCAACTTCCAAGACTTGAGTTTCGTGATGCTAAAATTAGCCCTCGAATGCTAACGTGTTAAAAACATCCACGCACTCATTAAAAAAGGAGTGATTCTGATGAGGACACATTTAAAGGCCCACTGTCATGAAATGCATTATTTTTAGTATGTTATTAATGAAAAAACAGCAGCCGATATGGACCCATCCGTTTTTTTTTTGTTTTTTTTTTTTCCCCACCACAAAACATGATTTTGACGTAGATGGATTTTTGTCACTCCCGCCATGAAAACCCTCTCGCGGGATTTGTTTTCGAAAAGAAGCAGGAAGTGACGTGCAGGGCAGTAGCGCACTCGGGTGGGCTCCTATGTTTCTTTTAGTTTTACTTGCGGGAAGGTAACTCTTTGTACCGTCATGTTAGTCAAAATGCCGGCTCGTATTGCTGGGTATTGCTCGAACACCCGCGAGGATGGACTCGCTCTTCATACTTTTCCAAAAGACCCGGTTCATCGTGAAAAATGGATTGCACGGGTGCAAAGGACGTGAGCTTCGTGGGTTCCAAAAGACAGGTAGGCGTGTATACAGCCACTAAAAAAAAAAAAAATAATAGTGGTGGTGGGAAACGTAACCGGTAAGTCAGGGGTGCTAAATGTGTCAATGTGCCACCCTGGCCGAAGCCGTGATCGGTGGACTAGAGGGGGAGGCGTTTTGGTCGCGGCGTCGTCATTGCTCGCAAGCAGCGTTGTTTCTCACCGCCACAGATGTGGATCGGATGGGGAGGCGGTTTGGCTGGGGCGTCGTTATCGTCGCTTGCGGCCATGGGCAGCGTTGTTTATTGCCGCCGCGGAAGTGGATCGGATGGGGAGGGCGTTTGGCTGCCGCGGCATCGTCGTCGCTCGTGCGCAGCGTCGTTTATCACTGCTGCGGAGGTGGATCGGGCGGGGAGGCGGTTTGGCCGCATATCTAAAAATGGCTCGAAACAATAGGGTAAAATTGCCTCGGTCACTTCACTCGGGTGGGAGATGTTTTCTTCGAAAAGAGCTTCCGTGTCAGAAGGGGCGTCGTTAAAATCCGAATATCTCTTGTTGCTTGTCTCCCATTGTAGGTGGCACAGCGAGTTTTCAACGGCAAATGTCCCGGTATGACATCACGGACAGAAGATGCAGCCAATATGGCGAGCACTTGAATGTCGAATGAGACTTTCGCAACTTTGCGCATGTATGACGCGCGCTCTGCTCATATTTATTTTTTCATATAGGCATTGAAGTGAATAATGTTATATGTATTTTTCATCACAATATCTATTGCAGAATGTTTACCGGCATGACATTGGACCTTTAAGGATTGACAATACGCCTCAGAACAAAGAAACGGTTCAAACTCTGTTACGGGCCCATAATTAAGCGGGCCAATGACCTCACTTTGCATTGATACTGAATTTGGGTCAGTAAAATATACTTTATAAGGCATCCAGTCTATTGTGTCATCTGATCTTTGTTTCGTATTAATGGATTTACTGGCGTACAATACGCAGTTTTGCATGCATGTGTGCGCGCGTGTCTTCTTCCAAATGATTTCTTTCATCTCCTGACTTCAGATGCTGCCGTCACCTTCTTCCATTATCTGGCAGAATGAAGTGTGACACACAAGGCAGATTGTGTTGGGAACAAAGGACAAGGAAACCCACACACACGGTAGTCGGAATAATCCTGACAAGAGAAAGCGATAAAGGAATCTCAGTTGTTCCTTGAACTCTTGTGAAAATGAACAATTTGACGACACAAAGGGTGTTCGGTTGTTTAAAAAAAAAGAAAGAATCGCAAGCACATCTGCTGTGGTGCCTTCGAGGACTTCAAATGGGTCCAGTGGAGCTGGTGCGTGCTGGCCAACAGCAGCAGACTGGCTTAGCTCAGAGAATATGTCCGCAGCCTATAAAGAGATGCCAGGAAAACCCCGCTGAGGATGTGTGTGTGTGTTTTTTTAATTTTTTTTTTTTAAGAAATCTAAATCCAGTCTGTGCGCACTGCAGCCGGGACTTGCGATTCATTGGAATCAAAGCTACATAATTCCTTGGCAAAGTAGAAGTGCGCGAGATAAAACTGGATATTTACAAGACTGCGGCTATCCCAGATCGGCTGTTCAGATTCACACGACGACAGGAGCGTTCTTTCTCTTTCCAACGGATAGTGTTGCATCGGATGGCGTGTAAAAATGTATTTTTAGAAAAAAAGCTTGCTAAGTGCAGTCCGTAAGATTCATGATTTTTGGGGTGTAAAGTATCGGTAACATTGCAAACCATGGAATATCATGCATGAAATAGGTAAGAAAGTGGCCGGATTTGAATGTTATGGACAGTTAATCACAAAATAAGGGAGAAGGAAATGACACGAAGATTATTAAGGGATTCATTTGGAGAAAAAGCTTTTTGTTTTCCATTTTATGAAATATTTCTGCTTTAACTCCTTTTCAATTTGAAATATTTGTGACTAGATTTAGGCGGCACAGTGGGCTCAGCTGGTAACGCGTTGGCCTCACAGCTCTGGGGACCCGGGTTCACTCCTGACCCCGCCTGTGTGGAGTTTGCACGTTCTCCCCGCGCCTGCGTGGGTTTTCTCCAGGTACTCTGGTTTCCTCCCACATCCCAAAAACATTCATTGGACACTCTAAAGTGGTGTGATTGTGAGTGCGGCTGTTTGCCTCTATGTGCCCTGCGATTGGCTGGTGACCAGTTCAGGGTGTACTCCACCTCCTACCCGTTGACAGCTGGGATAGGCTCCGGCACTCCTTGTGACCCTCTTGAGGATAAGCGGCAAAGATGGAAGGATGGATGGATGACTATTTTTAAAATGCTTGTCAATTTCACCTCTAAACATTTTCATATTTTAATTCAACCAAAAAGTATTTATAATTCTTCTCGATACAGGCACGTCCAGGCAACTAAATGCGCTAGATTAGTAAAAATGATTTCATGCTTCATACCCATTGACATTGTGCATGAGGTACAGAATATACGACATTTCACGAGACTCAGTGAACAGCAGTGATAAGTTGTTTTTCACAGAGGATAAAGAATATATGCCTGCGAGTATTGTTATATTGTGTTGCTGCAAATTTTGTTTCCCCATTCATTTTCCACAGTGGACATTTGGGAACTGTGCGCTTATCTCCCAAAAATTTTTTTAAATCCTCAAATATTCGTAAGTCGATGTACGGCCGCATCAACAGCAGGGCGGCCACCTGCCTCGATCGGGGAGCCGGGAGAAGAATACACTTAACAATCTCGTCAATAATAAGCAGCAGTTATAATTTATAATGATATAATGATAAAAGGAGGCCCGAGTGGCTAATACAGAGGGGGGGACGCAAATTAGTAAAACAAACAAAATTAATATCGTGGCGAAAGATGGATGGAGGCGCGTCACAGGGAATCCGCAGGCCTCGTTACAAAGCTCATCAGGGCACTGAGCGCCGCACGTTCGCCCTCAGCGCGCCGCCGCCGCCGCCGAGCATCACAGTGGACGTTCCGCCGTGTTTGTATCACGGCGGCTCAATCAAGACGCCTATTAGCTCGCGTCGCGGCTCGCCGGCCGTGAGAAGCCGGCATCAGGAAAGCGATAAATGTATACCGCCGCAGCCATTTCCCGTGGAGCCATTCAGGCAAGGGTGTCAAACGCTAACATTTGCGTGTCAGGAAGAGCAAGGCGTCCTCTCCACCGGGATACTAATGAGAGGTTGGTACATAGCGGCCCCCTCCCCTCCTCAAAAAAAAAAAAAAAAAAAAAAAAATCACCACGAGGACGGCGAGAAAGCTTCATTAAGCGCCCGACACGACGGCCTGTCACTCCCGGCGAAAGGGGCGAGGCGGCCAAAAGGGACGCCAAACAACAACACTGTAATAACGTTGACATTTAAAATAGGCTTCGGGTATCATATCCAATTTCTCCCTGTGCACCCTTAATTCTCTTTTAATTGCTTTGCCGTGCTGGTCGCCGAATAAGGCTGTCTCTCTTCATTTATGAGAGGAAGGGGACGGGGACGCTGCGTGTGTGTTGGCGATGGTGGTGGGGGGCTGGTGGGGGTTCATCCGCTAAATGGAGACGCTGCCAAATTGCGCTGCCAATGCAAAGATAATTGCTAGCCCGTCCAAACCAAATCAAACACTTTATAAAAGAGCTTTGATGAAACACTTTTGGAGAGCCAACTCCATTTGATGGCAGTAATTAAAGAATTAAACAGTGATTGGGACGAGATGCGTAATTAATGATCATCAAGTTGCAAAACACAGCGTCTTGGTAAAGGTGGTGACTTGAATGCTAATCAATTTGACATTTTACAGGCCAAGGGGCTCGGGAAAAAGCTTCTTGGGATGACCGCTTTCTTTAAAAAAAAAAAAAACGTGAAAAACAGAGCGCAGGCAAACTCATTTGCGACAGTGAAGAAAATAAGTATTTGAACACCCTGCTACTTCGAAATCATAAGAGGGGTCTGAAATTTTCATCGTACTGTGAGATAATCTAAAAAGAAAAATCCAGAAATAATGTTTCCTGTAGTTGTTCACAATGTTTGCACACACTGCAGGAGGGATTTTGGCCCACTCCTCCACACAGATCTTCTCTAGATCAGACAGTTTTCTGAGAAACATGGTGTTTCAGCTAACGCCAAAGATTTTCTATTGGGTTTAGGTCTGGAGACTGGCTAGGCCACGCCAGAACCTTGATATGCCACTCCTTGGTTTTCCTGGCTGTGTGCTTCGGGTCATTGTCAGGTTGAGAGATCCAGCCACGACCCATCTTCAATTCTCTGACTGAGGGAAAGAGTTTTTTCCCCAAAATCTCACAATACATGGCCGCGGTCATCCTCTCCTTAATACAGTGCAGTCTTCCTGTCCCATGTGCAGAAAAAACACCCCCAAAGCATGATGCCACCACCCCCATGCTTCACAGTAGGGATGGTGTTCTTGGGATGGAACTCATCACTCGTCTTCCGCCAAACGCGGTTAGTGGAATTATGACCAAAAAGTTCCATTTTGCTCTCATCTGACCACAAAAGTTTGCCATGTTACAGGTTTTGAGTCTTACTGATATTATGGGGTGGACAGGTGTCTTTATGCAGCCAACAACCTCACACGGGTGCATCTGATTCAGGATAATGGAGTTAGGGTTAGGGTTAATGGAGTGGAGGTGGACTTTTAAAGGCGGACTAACAGGTCTTTAAGGGTCAGAATTCTAGCTGATAAGACAGGTGTTCAAATACTTATTTGCAGCTGTATCACACAAATAAATCTTTAAAAAAAATCATACATTGTGATTTTTCTTTTTAGATTGTCTCTCTCACCGTGGACGTGCACCTAATATTTCAGACCCCTTCATGATCTCTAAGTGCAATATAACAGGGTGTTCAAATACTTTTCTTCACTGTATATTGAAACTTTTTCGTCAACTTACATCAGTAAGTGGCACGGCGGTCAGCTATTACATAATTTTATTGAAAAGACTCCACCCTTTCTTCGCTCTCTGCTCACCATGCATACCGCAACCCCCACTTCAGGGTCCGGCAGTCTTATGAACCTCCTTGTTCTCAAAGTCAGGACTATTTTCAGACTATCTTTTGAATTTAGAATGTTCTCAGTTGCCTTTCCCAGGTCCCAAATAAAACCATTTTTTTCTTTATAATCGACTATTCTGCTTTTTTGTCACTCCCGCTGCAACGCATATTTTTTTTTTTTTGCCTTCAATCCCGCGTTCAGGTGAGTGACAGCGCAGCTCGTGCGCTCAACTTGGCAGCTCCCAAGTTACTTTCATCCAGCTAAAAAAAAAAAAAAGAAAAAAAAAAAAAACCTACACGCTGGTTAATCAAAGCCCATCATTTCCATAATTCATGGATGCCCATCTGTTTGCCACTTCCTCGCCTGCCCACTGCAGAATAAACACATTCAGGAGAGCTGGCCAAGGGGCTATTTAATGCCAGTGTCAGCTAGGCCATGCACACACACACACACACACACACACACACACATGCCGCAGACTTATCCATCTTCATTGTAAACAGTAATCCAATGCATCTAATGATGCAATATTTGCCTCACACGGGCAAAATGACTAATTGATTTATGAGTTTCTATGTATTGACGTCCTAACTGACTCCATATTCATCACACTTAGAAGATGTCAAAGCTTACATATCTCATTTTCACAACACGAGGTTCCGGTTTGTAAGGGAGAAAACATCATTGCTGTATCGAAATGGACAATGCGGGAGGATAAGCTTTTTTACTTTTGTTTTTTTCCATTTTTCTTCGCCACAAATCAAGTTTTTAGGGGTGAAACGGTCACAGATGTAATCCGAGCCCCGTCTGACCTGTGATAAAAGCGTGAAATAAAGTCGCGCCGGAACAGTTAAGGCCGGCGTGATGGGCGAAATTTTGTTGTACGGGTCCCAAATTGAGTCAACTTTTTGTTTGCGTTCTTGTCCGAGAACGGGTGTGCACTCGGTGGCCCATTAAAAATTAAGTTGTTTTCATCCTTTGTCCGCCAGATGAGGGTTTGTGCCGCTTTCTGCCTCATCTGGTCTGCTCAACAAAAAGGTTCCCTTGTGTCAAGACACTTTGAACACCCCAAAAAGTTTCCGGAGATGGGGAACGACATCATAGATGCGCCTTGTGCTCGTGCGGCCCACTCAGTATGACCTCAATTGTGTAGTTATTTGCACATTTTATTGAAAATCAACATAGATGGCACAACAGAACTCCATAACAGGTGACATTTGTACATGTGGAAAAACATATCCATCTTTGCCGTGGCTTCATTTTTTTTTTTTTAATCACCGTTCAAAGCAAAATATTTCTCTTTTTTTTTGTGCATATTATGGGTTCTATTCAATGCAAACTTTCCATGTAGTGCATTATAAATTTGTTATTTACATTTTCTTTGCGGTAAGGCATGCCATTCTTCACTTATTAGTAAGTTACAGTGTCCCAGTCAAGTCACTACGCTAACTACGACACAATAGTAGTGGATTTCTTCTCTGTTGTTTGATTCAAATAGACGCGGTTCAGGGTGTATAAAAAAATACATTCATCTAAGCTTTTTATTTCATGTTTTGTCACACTAGCTTTGGTTCATTGTAGACATCTTTTGTTTGGATAAAAACACTACAGAGTCCCTGCTTTCGTCAACACGACAGACACGCTAGGAAGCAGTTTAATGCTAAACTTGACCGTGATCGGGCCAAAACTTCATTCTACATAAACTTGGTTTGGCTGCCACCTCGTGGCCAATCCGGGATATTCAAGCCTGCGGGCTAGAAATGCTTTTGAGTCGTCCATCACTCTCGTTTCTGACCGCAAGGATGAAGTGTTAAAACTGGAGCAAGACGCGGAGATTAATGGCTCTCGGGCATTGCAGACCTAACTGGAGCGAAGCTAAATCTTGGACGCGCGACAGAACTTCATCAGTTTCCCGGTTGCCTTCATTTTTCTTCAAACTTCAAATCAATACAAAATAAAAGTGATGGCTAAGAATTTCCCTGAATTGGTGCGAAACCCTTTTTTTTTTTACCCTCCCCAAAAGTAAAAACGAGGCGGCTCTAGCTACCTTGAGTTGACTTGATGTGCGCTTTCAGTACATCAGAGTAAGGCAATCAAATATATGATTATGTTTGTGCATGCTCGTGCATGTATGCATCGCTGACATCCTGGTAAGATACTACGCTATTGATGTTTTTTTTTTTTTTAGCATTCCAATAGAAAAAAAACCAAAAACCATTCCCGTTGTCAAGATACTTCTGCTGGCCTGTCTTGTCTTCTTTTGTTTTTTAAATATACACAGCAGTTGAACAGTTATGAAAAGTTGCAAATGCGTTGCGTATTGACATCATTTGAAGTCCTAAATGTAGCTCAGAAAAGACGGGGAGTCCAGTTCCACTCGGGTTCAATTCCTCGCACGAGTTTTGAGCGACGTCCGCCTAACTTACCGTCAAAATAACGCCTATCGGTTACCGCTTTTCAAACGTAGATGCCCTCAGGGTTGAGTCCGGACGACGTGGGGCTCTGCAGCGAGCGCAGGTCGCTGGGCAGGAGGCGTCTCAGAGAGGCGGCGTCCTCGTCTGTGGCAGGCAAAAATAAGAATGGTGAGTATTTCTATGTGCGTGATATAAGGGTGAGGGGTGGCGGGTAATTCAGTTGGTATAATAGGGTTACACACTTGAGCTTTTAAGCGTCACACACTTGCCACATTGAATTAAAATCCAGCTTGTGATACTGTATATGACCACAGAGGGGCACTGTGCACACACGCATCCATGCATTATCTGAGTCCCTTCTCTGCAAGAATCTCCAGTTTAGCTAGGACAGGGGTGCCCAGACGTCCAGTTTCACCACTTTTTCTGCGATTATTCACATACTCTTGAGTCATTGCATCTTAAAACAACAGCATTTCTTTTTTAACTTTCTCCATTAATATCGAAAGAAAAGATAAGCAGCATGTCAAGCTCGTCTTTGCTCTGCGTTGCCCAGACTGCGTTGCTAACTGAAGCAGCGGTGGCGGACTCTGTCATAATAAAACACATTGATGGGCTGCATAAGTACTGTAACATTTGTAATTATGAGTGTGAGTGTGTAATATTTCTGTTTGTGTGGGGAATTTGCGCCCCCCCCCCCCCGTCGGATCGTTATCATAGACAGTTGTTAACATTAAGAAATCAACCAAGTTGCGAAACGCAGCCAAATGGCATTTTCATTTGTGCAATGCAAGATTTATGTTTTTTTTTTTTTTTTAAATTACCTATTCTTGATTTTAAACATCCTATTCACTTTTGTTTCATGTGTGTTTACATACCATAGTTGTCGTCGTCGTCGCCCCCTGTAGGTTGCTGAGCTGGCAACACGGTCACCTTGGTGCCCGTCTGCTGAATGAACTGCTGCAGGTTGACCTGGCGAAGCTCTTTGGTCAGCTGCTCCAGCTCCTGCTCCTTCTCCTATAAGGAGAAAAAAAAATACATCTCAAGACATCTTTGTAAGCTTTCCAGAAGCCATAACCTAATAAAAAAAAAAAAAAAAAGTTTTTGTTACGCAAGCACAGGCAAGGGATTGCAGACTTCTTGGGGCCTCTAATAAGGCAAAGAATGCTCTAAAATCCCTCTTCCCGCCTTCCTTTTTCTCATTATGACTTCACACCCAGGGGGGACCTCGTGTATACATTTGGCGCTTTGAATCAAGCACGGCAAAGAATGCTTCGGAGCCTTCCTGCAAAGCAGAGATTGAACTCATCTTCCCTGTCCGCGACCTAATGAGCTTAGATTTGCACGGTTCCACTCCAGCGCGGAGGATGGGATTTGAAAACCCCCGCGAGCGTCGTCCTCCGACATTCGTTTTTTTTTTTTTTGTGCTGGGGAGTGAAAAACGTTTCAGTTGTTTGGGACGCGGACCTGAAGTCTACTGCCGGACTGGCCCAGCGAGCGTTCCAACGCCCTGCAACTGCTCTCCAGACGAGCCGTGTGCTGGCTTTGCACGCCCAGCTCAGTTGTCACCTTCTCCAGTTGGGCCTCCACCTGAAACCAAAGTAAAAAATAATAATAATAATAATAATTAATCCCCATCAATTTGGATTAGCAGTCAACCCTGGATATGTATGATTTGTGTTATGAACACTGATACATAATTTAATATGATTTGAATAGAAAACGGTTCCTCCTTGTTTGTCGGTTCAGAAAAAAGCTACTAAATAGTACTTTGTGTTACATGCACCAAAAATAAAATTCTAAGGTCAAAATTCTGCTTAATTCTCTCGTTGTCAAAGAGTTTCGCAACCTTCATTGAGCCAGGGCATAACGTTCACATCAGGGTTCATTAATAACTCTATAATCACCTTCCCTACTGAAATAAATGAAAAACATGCCGTGAATGATAAAACTGAATGTAATTTTAATAACTCAAAAGTTTCCGCTACTTTCCGTGCTTCAATTCAACGGACAATGACACGCTTCTTTTGGTGTGTGCGACTTGGCCACCTGGGGGCAGTATAACACAGCCATACTGGTAAGATGGTAACAAGTCCTTAGTAAGCCAAAGTATTATTAATCGTTCTTCACAGACAGTAGACTATATGCCTGTATTTGTATGTATTATCTGTCTACATAATTGAGTGACGTCTCACAACAAACTAATGTACCCGCGGCCTTTGTTTTATTCTGTCTCTGCACGCATTTGGAAGTGTTTTGCAGTCCAAAATGAACGGCCGTTACCTCCTCCTCATTGATCATGTGATGCAGCTCCTCGTCCTGCAACAGACGCTCTTGCTCCAAGCCACTCTCCATGCTCTAAAACACAAAACCGCACAGAAAGCAGTCGTTGTTTTCACTATAACAACGTCGCAGATTTCCCCACCGCGGGCGCTCAATAAAACAACCTGAATGCGTGCTAAGTATTCCGAAAGCTTGGCCTCGCAGTCGCGCACGCGGGCCTGCAGCTCGGCCAGCTGTTGCCGGAGTTGCCGCTCGCTCTCCTGCTCAATGTGGAGCTCGTTCTGCCAGAATTCCTCCTCGTCCATCTCGGCATCGTTCCTTCTCACCTGCTGCTCCAACAGCATCAGCTCCTCTTCTAGGCATCCTTCCTGGTGGGTGGAAAATTGATTCAACTTAAAAAAAAAAAAAAAAAAAAAAGATGGCATATAATACTATTAAAGACGTGCAGGCTTTAGTTGGTTGCCAGGCAACACCGGCTGCTGATGAGGATTCCCGCTCACCTCGCCGACCTCCTCCCATTCCCGCAGTTCGGCCTCGCAGCCTAGCAGGCGGCTTTCCAGGAGTTGCAGTTTGTTTCTCTGCAGCTGCACCAGTCGGCCCAGCTCTCGGGCCGGACTCCCCGGCGCCGAGGACCCCCCGGTGCTGTCCCCGAGGACCCGGCTCAGGTTCAAGCTCACGCCGCGCTGCTGGGCAAGCTTGGCTGCTCAAACACACAGGTGGCAAAAAGAGAGGGTTCAATTGTCATGAACTAGTAGACAAACAGTCGATAACTACGTTACTAGTGTGGTAAAACTGGAGACTAGTACCAAGAAGTGGCCCTGCCGTGTTCAGGGGCAAGTTCTGGCATGTGCATTATGTGGGACCCCACAAGGT
Source organism: Syngnathoides biaculeatus (assembly GCF_019802595.1). Lineage (NCBI taxonomy): Eukaryota > Metazoa > Chordata > Actinopteri > Syngnathiformes > Syngnathidae > Syngnathoides > Syngnathoides biaculeatus. Next base: position 11,857,290 of record NC_084659.1, on the reverse strand, counting down.
GGGATTGCAGAAATGTTATTACTATTACTGGTAACAAAAAAAAAAAAAAGTACGTCAGTTGTTGGACTAGTGTGCCCTAGTTGTTGTACTGGTGTACTGAATTGTACAATTTGGTTTTAAGACAACTTTGGAAATCAAGTAGGACAGATAAATGTTATCACTGGAGGCAAAACTGGACTAATTGACATCTACACACCAGCACTACTAGACTAGTGCGAGATGTTAACAAGTAGAATTCTATAGCACGAGTAGTACCAGTAGCAAGGAGCTGTCGACGAAGTTTTGCATCACCAGTAACATAGCATCCAACGTGTGCAGAAATGTCATACAGAATAAATACTCATATGATATTTTGTAAGTTTTCCCAAAACAGCAATTTACAAACAAATACCGTAGCGCGTTGGTTCTGGTGTACCTAATTAAGAGGAAAATAAAGTCAATCGTCGCGTTACCTTCCGTATCTCGGCTTTTTCCGAATATCTCCCGCAGACCTCTCGCTCCTCCGCTGAAGGTCAGAGACTTGCGTTTGGGCTCCCTGCGCTTGAGCGAGCGGTCAGCCACCGACGGGCGCAGCTTGGCCAGCGGGGGGAGGCTCTGGCGATAGAAGGCGCGGTCGGACCCACGGGCCAGCCTGTCCGAGGGGTCTCGCTCGCTGACGGACGGGCCGGTCCGCTCCAGGATGAGCTGCACGTCGCTGGCGTACTGGCCCCACTTGTTGAGCGACACCACGGGGTTCTCGTGGGGGGCCAGGTGGCGCTCCGTCTCCCTCCATTTCTCGATCAAGGTGTACCTGCCTGTGCGGCCTGGGACAAGAAGTGCGTCGTTACTCTAAACACCTGCATCTATAATCATACCTAAATTTCATCTGGGGAAGACAAAGAGCACGTTGGATCAGTTGGTAAAGCGTTGGCTTCACAGTTCTGAGGACCCAGGTTCAATCCCGGTGTGACGGTCTGAGCGCTCCCCCGTGCTGAAAAGTCTCCTTGGGATGAATGCGCATGCATTACTAACAGGGGAACACTGGGTACGTAGCAGACGCTTACTGGGAAATCCCCCGGTCTCATCGTTCCCCTTCTTCTACATAGAGGGAGCTAACACATGTTATAACCTAACCTTTAAACAAAAGTTGATTAAAAAAGATACACACATATATGTACGTTGGCTGTGTTCGTCTTTCTGAGACGTCCATAGCGAACATGAACACTCGGCGACAAGTTGTCGAAAGGCACATGTTGAAGCATGGGTGGGGATGTTTCAGACTGGCCGGAAGTTTACAAAATATACGCGCATTACTCACAAAGAGACTTTGCCGCACCGAGAGCGCACAGACGGTTTTCACCAGGCACTCCGGTTTCCTCCCACATCCCAAAAACCATGCAACGTGAACTGGACACTCTAAAATTGCCCATAGGTGTGATTGTGAGTGCGACTGTTAGTCTCCATGTGCCCTGCGATTGGCTGGCGACCAGTTCAGGGTGTACCCCGCCTCCTGCCTGTTGACAGCTGAGATAGGCTCCAGCGCTCCCCGCGACCCTCGTGAGGATAAGCGGCAAAGAACATGGATGGATGGATTGTTTGTTTCTGTACAAGAAGACAGCTCTCAAATTTTATATATATTTATTGATATAAAATCAGGGGACTGGTGCAGTTTTTACCAATTCAATTCATTTTTATGGGTTCTGTTCAGGATTAAGCAAGTTAAGCGTCAGAAGAGTTCACATTCAAGACCCATGAGGTTTTACTGTCAGAAGCTGCTCTTTTGACTTCCACACACACACAAAAAACGGAGCTTTAGCTATATATGGTCAAAGCAACCCATCTAATGGTGGGCTTTGGTACTGTTCAACCCCGTTATTTTTATTTCCACTCACAGGTAACAAGTGCAGCGTTGAGAACACTTCAACTGTAATGTTCCCACTACTTTAAGGTGTAAGGTGGGGCTGTATTTCAAAGCAATTCTGCTCTCACTCCCCCACGGCCGGTGCACCAAAAGGAAAAAAAAAAAAAAAAAAAAAAAGAATACACTTACAGTAAACATTCAAGAAGCGATTTTATAGCGGGGGAAATTCCAGCTTAACAAAAGGTGGATACTGGGAACTGGGTTCAACGGTTCACAGTTCTGTGAAATCTGTGTGTTTGTGTGTGTGCAGATGGAGCGTGGGTGCGAGTAAAAGAGGCACATTCATCACCACAGACGTGCATAAAGTGGCGTGCTGTGGACAAAAAGGCGCAGGCTGCACAAAGGACAGTGAGTGCCAGAACTCCTGCTCCACAGTCGCCATTCAAGACCACCAGGAGAACCCCATCTTGAGCTGGGGGCTTGTGAGGAAGAAATCGAACGGGACCACTCTTGGTGCATTTCAGGCCTGAATTCAGGGAGGTCCAATTGTGATCATTCCTCAGCGAATTACGAGCTGTGCAGAATGACATACATTGAGGTAATTCCGTGTTGGGGCACTACCCTGTCAAATCCAGCAGATGGGGTTGTGCTGGAATAAAAAGCTTGCTGCCTTAGGGATTGTTCATTCAGTTGTAAATTTGACTTTTGCATAAAAATACAATTCCAACTGTAACTCACCATTTTGGGGAGTGACCAACAGTTCGTGTACGGCGTGAACTCTGCCGAGCAACAAGTGTATTGAACCCAATCGGTTGAATGTGACTTACCGATGGCTTGAGCGAGTGCGATGACCACTTCTTGACACGTGGTGAACTCGGTCACGCCACAAACGATGCGCTGCACGCCGTCCACCCACACTTTCAGCTCCATGGCCTTCATCCAGACACCCTCATTCCTCCACACCACACGGGGGTGCACAAGGGTCCAATGGCCATCCTAACAAGGAGAAAAGCGTTAACGGCATTGGCTTGGCTCCGTTGGGTGGAATCAGGTTGCCATACAAACACCTAGAAGTGACTTTATCACCCTCATTCAGACAAAGGTAGTCCTTTGTCGCCACAGATGTCAACTAATGCACAAATTTGCCTGAGCAGTAACATATTTTTTTTTTTTTGTCCCACTAGTATGCCAAAGACTGTACACCGACCTCAAGATGGACATTAAATATATTGAATAAATGCTCTTCAGGCTTTTCACACAAAAGGCTTCTAGTTTTGAGTTCCATTTGGCAAAGCTAACAGGAGTTGCATGCACGCAGCTGGAAAGCGATTTCAAAAAGCTGACACAAGCGCCTCGGCAGACTCATTATCCACCTGGCAGGGGCTGCACGTAGCGGAGAGCCAGAGCGGCCGCACGGACCACAGCGCGAGGCGCCGGTGCGAGCGCAAAACCTCCCAGTGTGGGTCTCTCCTTTTAAATGACTGGCTAGAGAGGAGTGCATCACAATAGGCGCGCTTGCCGTCTGGCTGGGGAGCGTTTAGTGCACGACGTGATGATTTGTCGCATTTTCACAAAACCAATCCAAACGGAGGCTGAGTTTTTTTTTTTTTTCGGCGGCGGATGGATTCACACGTCACGCCGCGGTGCTGTACAACAAGGAAGAATACCTTGACATGCATCCTTCACAAATATTTAATTTTATGTACATAAGCACACTTAGCTCGGCATACATCTGTTGGAAATCATACTCAAGTCACCAACGATGGGACATTGTGATTTCCTAGGATTATTGTGACACACAAAACACTGAAAATGTCTCACTTTGGCAAAATGAAGCGTGAACATTTTTTATAAAACACACCGTTAAATGGTGACCTCTGGTTACATCTTACAGTTTAAGTACAGGGCAATCATAATATTTTGAAATCTTAAAATATGAGTCCAAACAACCAAAATAATTTTGCCAAACCTCAGACATAAAAATGTCGACAGTGAAATCTATATAATAGCGAATCCACGGAAAATGATCATCCCTGCAAACATGATCAGCGTCTTCACATTAATAAAATGATTGAAAGTCATCTGAGCAAATTGTTTTTGCAAAACTTTGCATCAAACTTGTAACCCTTTGCATTTAACAGTACGTATCAAAGAAGTAGCGCTCACGCTCAAAAAAGGTGATCCCTGGAAATTGTGACTCACAATGTTGACCAGAGCACTGTCCTGGGAGAGCTCATGCTCAGTTTGACTTATGGGTAGTCATTTAAAATGTGATTATTATTATACTGAGGTCAACTACATTACAGCAGCAGAGAGAAGTTTTAAGTAAGCAAATGAGGAAAACGTTATTTTTAAAGCTGACTTCGTGTGACTCGAGTGTTTTTGTAACATGCAAACCAGCCAATGTGAAGATGGGAGCCATTAGATGAAAGCAAATCAAACTCTTTCAAAGCTGATTTCTTGGCACTTTTTGCACAGTACTTTAATTGAAATTTTACTGAAATTTGCTTTCATCAAACATACAGTTCGGCATGAAGAGCATGGGAAGAGGCCAGCTGTTCAGGGACCGCCGCTGTTCGTTTTCATCTTTGTGATGAAAAGGCACTTTTATCCCGACTGAATGAAAAAGACAGCACTAACTTAAGACTCGCTAATCAAATTTGCTGCGCGACATCACGAGCGCTCCAGTGTGCTTCCTTGTGGAAATGACCTTCGATTTTCCTCACTCGTGAAAAACTGCACTCGCGCGCCCCGGAAGCCACTTTGATGTCAGCCAATGGCGGCCCGCGAATAAATAAATCATATCCGACGTGGTAGTGAGTAAACAGCGAGTGCCTATTTTGGTGCAGCTCGCTTGTAAATCTATACGCCCGCAATTAGACGCAGCTATACGTCTTGTAACCTCAGAAGCTTCCGGAATTCTCATCCCTCACAGGAAATAAGGAATCTGATTAAAGGGTGTGCACACTAGCTGCATTCTTGAGCAGCTCAAAATCTTCAAAGTAGTTGTTAAGTGCTCAAAAGTGTTGAGGTTTGCACGCATACACGCACAATGATATAATTCCCCATCAGCAGCCATTTATGACTTCCACTTTTGGCCCATTTGCAAGCAAAAGAAACAAACTCTACACAGTGTGTGCATGATGTGACATTTCCACAGGCTTTTCTTTTCCTGCTATAATAATGTCAGCCATACTAAGTGTGACATTTATGACTGCCAGGTCAGCACGGACGGCCGGTGTTTGGATACAATAGAATGAGCACAAATTGCAACGCGGGCACAGAAAAAAAAAAAAAAGCTACAAAACAGACAGCTGGACGCACAATACGGTACTTGGAGATGTGCGCGGCCTGCGCGGTGAACTGAGCTAAACTTAGCTAAAACTTCAAATCGCTTCGAGCGTCATTCCCGGGATGCCACAGGAAAGCAGAGCAAGGGACGGAACACTTGTGGTTAGACTCCAAACGCTTGTGTACAACTAATCAAGAAAAAAAAAAGAGAAGCAATTCCCTTAAAGTCATAGATAGACATATCACAAAATATTAAAGTGACATTAAAAACCAGGCACAAACAGATGATGTCATCACGCATCACTTTTTAAAGCGAGCGACGTGCCGACAAAAGCGACCGCTGTGGTGTGTGCGTGTCCGCATGGCTAGCTGGCGGCGTGGCTGAATGCTAACAATTCATCACCATGACGACGCAGCCCTCTGGCCTTTTGTGCCGAGCCTCGCTCGCGCCGCACAGATGACTGCGTTGATTGGGGGGGGAAAGTTGAGCAAAAACAAGATGTAACCAGCGCCTTCCCGTCAAAAAGTAATCAATGCCTTCGTCGCGTCTCAGTTCGATTACTGTACTGTACAAATTGGATTCAACCAGTCCTTTGAATGTCTTCAGTTGCGTCAAAAGTACCACTACTCTCCTCGTATCCAGAACATAACTCACATACTGTACAGCACGGGTGTCAAACTCAAGGCCCGGGGGCCAGATGCGATCCGCCGCATGATTTTTATGTGGCCCGTTCAGGCAAATCATGCGGATCTAACTTCCGTGATTTTTTTTTGTTCAAATCTGTACCAACATTTCAAATTGTCATATCACAGATGACGACGTTGAGATAGTGCAAGCATTTTTACGTTACCAAACATCAACAAGAGTTGGAAAACCCATTATCCTTGATTTCTAATTCCAAAAAAAGTTGAATACTTTAATGTCTAAATATGATGGGTCAATTCAAGATTTTCATGCTTTCAGTCATAATGGCCCTCTGACAGAAAGCGTAACTACCATGTGGCCCGTGATAAAAATGAGTTTGAAACCCCTGCTGTACAGTATTCAATTCTCATATATTGGTTATTTGATTTCTATTTACGTATAGCACTTTTGTTACAACCATCCATCCATTTTCTGAGCTCCTTATCCTCACGAGGGTCGCGGGGAGTGCTGGAGCCTATCCCAGCTGGTCACCAGCCAATCACAGGGCAGAGAGACAAACAGCCGGACTCACAATCACACCGAAGGGCAATTTAGAGTGTCGAATTAATGTTGCATGTTTTTGCTATGTGGGAGGGAAGCCATGCAGGCACGGGAGAACACGCAAACTCCACACAAGCGGGGTCGGGATCGAACCCAGTCCCCAGAACTATGAGGCCAACGCTTTACCAGCTGAGCCACCGTGGCGCTTGTTCCAACCAATGTTTGTTTGTTTTTTTTAAAGTGTTCTACAAACAAAACAGAGGCCTGTATGTTTGGGAACAGTACCAGTACAATGAGAACTTTATCTCCAAAAGGAAATCAAAACAATGTTATCATCCAACATGTGGTGATACAGGAGAGAAGAGCATGTTAAGCGACGATAAAACTATTTTTAATACACATACCTGAATCTGCGAAAGCATGGACAACACCAGTGTCACGCAACCACAAGCACTCTCGAAGTAAACGTGCCGTTTGTGACATCGAAATAAAGCGACATCTTTGTACTCTTTCATGCCTATGAACAGTCCATTAACAGCAACTTGCTGTCTTTAATGCGTTTTCGGAGAGTTTTGGCAAATCCAGAACTTATATGCTTGCACGCGGGTCTCCATTGTCAGTCAAGCGTGATCGCACAACATTTGTCCTCCGGGGGACGGGTTTTGGCCACGCAAGCAGTATAGGAAGACAGCGGCGTAACAAGGAGCATTCATGTCAGCAGTTGCTTTAAAAATCAAAAAAGGAAATTAGATTAGATTGACCCGCGTCCCCTGGACAAGATATCAATTAGTTTGATGGAGGCACTCAGGCCACCAGCGAAGCAATCCGCCGGTGACCTTGTCATTTTAGTTGGCACAAAGGGGCTTCACGTTTATTTCCCACTCTCCAATCTGACAGATATGACACGGAGTAGAAAAACGTGTGGCCTTAGCGCACAAAGATCACTTAACAACGTCCAATGACGACTTTCTCATTCATTTTCAAGCATGGACAGCCGGGGGAACTCATCAAAGTTCCATTTTTAGCCCATAGGTCGGAAGTACATGCTACAAATAAGCTTTCGTCGCACAAAACATATCTGTGGTTAGTTGAGTTGGGCAAAATATTACAAAGAGCTCTCGGTTATCTCCGTCTAACCATATCAGAAGCGAACAAACATGAACATACTGAAGTAGAAAATTATTTATCAAGTGAACATTACTCCCCTTATCTTGGGCTGCATCCTTTCGTGCGTCTTTATATATTGATAGGGACTGGTGCTGTCTATATTCATACTCGAAAAAAATGATTCGATACATGGACACCGATACTAATTTTCCAGCTTCTGGGTAGGAAAACATCGGCTTTGTGTTGATACTTTGAAGGCGAACACCGATGTACGTACTTTTTAGCCGGCTGCTAATTATGTTTTATGTTCTTTATGACTGTAGTTGTCCCATCACAGTTTTATTTTACAATTTGTGGTATTCTCAAAAAGCTGTATTTGTCTTTGAAGTTAACATGCGTCCATAATCATACTTGTACATCCACGGGATTCCATCTTCTCCTTTGTGTCTTCAACACATAATGGCTTTATGAAGTATTGATACTCAGCACCGGTCAATTAGTAGTACTTGCCCTTCCTATGGAGACGTATTCTGACCACGTTGACACTAAACGCCACCTTGCAGTCTTGTAAATTCAAACTAATCAGCTTGGTGGAGACAATAAGCCTATAAGACTTTGAGCTCAACTCAGTGGGGGGGGTGGAGTTTCTGCAAAAAGACACACTCCAGCGGGATTAGTTACTCAGCAGCACTACAAAGAATGCTTAAGTTAAGTCACTTCACGCGAGTGAAAGAAATTTTCAAATGAAAATCAGCATTACAGGAAGAAAAATTGGATTTTGAGGCAGAAAACTGCTTTCTCAACTTTTCAACTTGTCGGCTACTATAAGATAAAAGAGTCTTTTTAAATGAATAAAAAAACGTGTGGCAAGTATATTTATTTGAGGTGTCAGACATTCAGATGCGTGTCCTCAACCAAGGGCAGATTGACGTTTGTTATTTTAAAAGGTAAACGAGGACAACAATTTGACTTTTTGTGTTTGCATTGGCACAACACGGGTTCGCTGTTGTTAATTTTGTGTTCAAAAAGCGCCAATCACTGCCCAACCACTCTGCATCATGCCACGTGCATGCAAAGTCAAAGTACTATGACGATAACTATTAGCATGAAATGCATAAACAAGCAGCCACGAGCTAATCAGTCAGCATAGGTTGGCTCGGCCACGGCGAAACATACCTTCGCACAGTTTCCCGGTTTGCTCACGCATGTTCCCCTCCGAGCAGTTTATTCCCCAAAGGATTCAAAAATGGTCCCCCGACTCGAGAAAGGCAGCAGCCTACTTTGCGGGGATAGAGGGATAGATAGACAGGAGGAAGGAGGGGTAGGGGGGGGAAGACGGAGAGATGGGGAGACGTCGTCAGCGGCGGGCCGATGCGCGTCACGCCGCCGCCGCATGTGCACGTAAACACGGCTCGCTCGCTCTACTCACCGGACATCCGACATGGAGCGTTCAGCATCCGCAGGCAGCGCTCTCCCTCTCTCTCTCTCTCTCTCTCCCTCTCCTTGCTGGTGTGTGCACACTGGTGAGGGAGGGGGGGGGGGGGGGAGTGAACGTGGGAACAGAACTGGGGCACTGCAAGGCATGATGAACCTGTTAAAGCTACAGCGACTGCCGCACTGGCCGGGACCTTTCAAGCCAGAGCAGGGGCGACAGATGGCGGTATTTTGGTCCCCCCCCCGTCATTTTATATAAAATACAGAGCAGTGATTTAAATTTAGCGTTTTCGTGAATGAGGTGTCTGTGTGACCTCCTTTTCTGACCAAATAAAGAGACCACAGCATTTTTCGGCATTCTCGAAATGTAGTACTGGTGCCATGAGTGGTACGCTGGCTCCCTCTCATGGCAGGTTAATGAATCACTCCCCAAGTTCAGTTCAGTTGTATTTAACATTTTACATCGATTCACTTGTATTTAATGTTTAAAATCTTTTGTTTTGACAATTTTATTCAGATAAAATTTTCATTTCACCTTTAAAGGGAATACGTTTTATTTTACTCATTTAAAAATGTTTCCCTATATTTAAGCGCAGTGTTCATTTTCTCACCATGCGGCGGCGGACAATGATATTTAAAACTTTTTATTAGAAATAAAACCTCTGTTTTGTTCTTGATGAATACTCGGGCTTGCCGCACTACTGCATTTTTTATTTTTCGCCTTCTCCCAACGTGATTGTAAAAGAACGATGCAAAATGTTCTCAACTTTGATCATCCAGCACTAAAAAAAAATTAATAAATAAAAATTAAAATCCCCAAATGGTGGCCCTTTTCTGCCTTAGAATGCAAATTTTAAGTCACACTTCCATTGCTGCACCACTGCATAAATATTGAAGACTTGCGAGTCATATCGTGCACATCTCCGAAATAATTTGCCTCTTGGCGTGGAGTTGATGGCTCAGCGATCACTAACATTTTTTTTGTTTTTTTTTTTACATTTCTGTGGATGATTTGACGGATGACGAGCTGAAAACAACTCGTTTTTTATTTACGTGAGAGGGACTACAAGAGTACTGTAAATTATGCTCATTTTGCCGGAGCATGATGAAAAAAAAAGGGAACAAATTTTCATTTAGCATTCCTATTTTACAAAACAGGAATTATAGCTCCAAACTCATATTCCATAGCTTTAATTTCACTTGCACCCTGGTGGCCTTGACATGTTTTCCCCTCAGCCATGGTGTCAAACTCAAGGCCCTGGGGCCAGATGCGGCCCGCCACAGGATTTTATGTGGCCCGTGAAGGCAACTCATGTGTATCAATTTCCATGATTTTTGTTCACATCTGTAGCAAAATTTCAAATTGTCGTATCATAAATGATGACATTGAGATAGTGCAAGCATTTCTCTGTTACCAAACATCAACAATAGTTGAAAAAAAAAACATTACACTTGATTTCTGATTCCGAAACTAGGCGATAAATTGAATGTGTGAATATGGTGGGTCAATTCAAGATTCTCATGATTTCAGTCATAATGGCCCTCTGATAGAAACCATAACTACAATGTGGCCGGCGATAAAAACGAGTTTGACACCCCTGCTCTAAGCTACTCCGATCAACATCCCATGATTCCAGTCTGGTCGCGAGTATCTTTGAGTGTACTCGGACTTAAGCATCGGACCTACGCATTCAGAAGTTCAAAAAGCAGTCACTTACGGTCTTGGTCCGCGTCGACCTCGCCACACAGCTGTCCGTGTGTGTGACCTGCGAGGTTCTCAGCAAATTTTCGGCAGTTTGGGAGGTTCCCGCGCTTGACCCAGTAGATGGCGCTGGGGTGGAAATATATGCTTGTTATTGCATAAGAACATTGGGAAATAGATATCAAATATGCACTTACCTTTGATGGGAAACCATCACATCAGTGTTGTTCCCACATGATGCAGAAATTTATAGTACGATAAAATCAAATAAAAGCCTGGAACCAATGACTACAAAAAAATTGGACAAATTCACATTTTTAAAGCTTTCGAAGGACTGTTTCAGGAAAATAAAGACCTTAATTCACCTTTAGAAAAAAATAAATGTAAAATTAAGACTTCAATGAGAAAATGTATTTCAACTTACTAAATCTATCTTGAATTTTCCGATTTGTTTTGGTACTTTCTCATTTTTTTCCCCTCTCTGGGTGCTTCGAGCCAGCCAATCTTTGACTAAATTATAGAAAAAGTTGACTATTTTGGGGGAAATGGTTCACTTTTGGTCACAGGCACTAATCAGACAGCTAATCCTTGCCGATGCTTAGCTAGCTTAGCATCTCGAAACATACAATTTAGCAAAACAAGGATATCAACCAAAAACAGGTCCACAAACTTTAAAGAAATAACATGTGATGTTGTTTTTTTTTTTTTATTTTCATACCTCTATTTTTACCATATTAAATTTGTTAAAGTTAGCCAAGTTAGCTCAACAAGCTAATGAGACTTCTATCAGGGTTTTTCGCGACATTAACAGGGTGGTTCTTCATTCCCCAAATTCTCGAGAGCTCAAGCGGCTTCAAAATACAGCATTCCCTGGGAAATAACTCACTCCTTCTACCATTTTTTTTTACACCCCCCCGGTGTCTAGACTTCATTAGCAGAGGATGAGCTTCTCCCTCGCAGCAGTCGTGTAATCTGCAGTCAAAACAAAGAGGCCTATTGTTCAAAACGGATTTTGGACCGTGCGCGGCTTTTCCGCTCGCCTCGCGCTGGAAATCGCGCACACCGCACCAAAATAGCTCTCAAACCCACGCACACAAAAAGCGAATTAGGAGATGATTAAAAAGTTGACTGGAGCGAGTTCTGCAAATAGAAAGGCGGAGAGTTTAATCAGAGTGTTCAAGCACTTCAAGCATATGAGGAGTGATTCGGGGGAATTTTATGCATTATGAGTTGAAGGCCACATTCAAGGACGCAAAAATTAGACTTCATTAAAAAAAATAGTGCACTACTGCTCTCTAGAGGATCAAAAACTAACAGCACGTCTTTTTTTTTTTAAGACGTTAACCTTTAGAATTACTTTTTTTTTTTTTTTTAAATACATACATAGCCAAGTGTGTATGAATATATTTTCTGATGAAATAGCTGACATTTTTCTTTGCTTCATTTATTGAGAGAAAACTCAGTTAGCTGTCATGTGTCATTTCGTTTGATGTTTTGGATGAACAAAGAAAGAGACACCAGTTTGTTTAAAGTTGCAAAAGATATTTCCGGAACTGTACCAGTGTGGTTACGTTTCTGTTGCAATGGAAGAAAAAAAAAAAAAAATTGCGGCAGTCATTTTCAATGTACTACTTTGTGCATGAAAACTACAAACAGTGTAGAACAACTATTGAACAAAATTATGAAAGCATTCCTATAACGTTCAGTTGTGAACCAACAACAAATGTCCACGTGAAATGTTCCACAAAAGTGACATTTTGATGTCTTCTAGATGGAGTTTACCGCCTTTGTGGTCCTCGCATTTATGAAATCTGCTTTCCTGAAGCCAGACTGTTGAACACAGAAGAATAAATTGTAAGTGTGGACGTCGCTGCTATTAAAAAAAAACTAAAAAGAAAAAAAAAAGCTAACATCAGCCTCCATCATTTATCACCTTCTTGTATGTCTCGTGGAGATCGCTGTGCCTCCACATGGCATGCAGGAGGAGACAAGCTGCTACGCCTGCTTTACTTGGGCCGTCACTATAAAAAGGACGTTTTTTGTTTTTGTTTTAGAATAACATGATGCATTACGGACGTAGAGGAGCTGCCGACTAACCCGTTGTCGGTCTTGCTGATGTTGCAGATCTTAGGGAGGGCGTCCTGGCTCAACATGGCTCGGACGTTGTGCACGTCACTTTGGCTCAGCTTGAAGAGGATGTGGCACAGAGACGCCGTCACGTCCGAGGGAAGGTCCCTCCCAGTGTCGTCGTTGGGCAGGAGCTCCACCGCCTCTGGCAACACCTGCTTAACTACAGGTTGACATATTTGCATAAAAGAATAAGCTTTTAATGGCAGTTAATGAGAAAAACCAACCAATATCGGGGTGCAGCTCGAAAAAGCGAGAGAGGTTTTTGATGAGCGACACGGCCGTCCTCTTGACCTCACGCTCGCCCTCCAGCAGCATTTTCCTCACGTGCTGGAGGCCATTTTCCCTGCGGACGATGGTGTAGGCAATGGATTTCGTCACCTGCAGGGAAACAAAAATTAGCGAGGAAAACACTCTTCATTGACTTCTTGTGGAAATAAATTAGGGCCACCAGGATTTGAATTTGAATTTCAGTATGTGACGTCACGTGACTAAGAAAGCGTAACTACCATTGGCTGGGTGTTCGCTTCTGACCTGTGTCAGATTCCGATTTGACACCTGAAGTAACCCTGCCTGGTGGCACGGACGGTGAATTTCAGACAGCGAATTGGAGCAACTACTGAAAATACGATTGCTTTACATTTCAAATTCAAATCCTGTTTTCTGTGGCATTTCAAATTCAAATCCTGGTGGCACTAATTTACTGCCATTCTTCTCACTATGGCGGCATGTGTGGAGTTTGCATGTTCTCCGCGTTGCCTGTGTGGGTTTTTTTCCGGCCACTCTGGTTTCCTCCCAAATCCCCAAAACATGTAACATTAACTGGACCCTCTAAATTCCCCCTAGGTGTGATTTTGAGTGCGGCTGTTTGTCTCTATGCGCGCTGCGATTGGCTGGCGACCAGTTCAGGGTGTACCCCGCCTCCTGCCCGTTGACAGCTGGGATAGGCTCCAGCGCTCCCCGCGACCCTCGTGAGGATAAGCGGCAAATAAAATGGATGGATGGATACTTCTCACTATATTAACAAAGTGAATTAATTCCCATATCTCTCCAAAAGAGGGAGCCAAAATATTTACAGCTGGGAATTCAAGAGGCCAAGATGACGTCTCACCGCTCCGTTCCCCGCCGTGATGTTCTGCAGAGCTCCAATGGCCGCCTCCTGCGTGTGGTGACGCACGCTGCGGGCGATGAGCGACAGGTACATGCGGATGGTGATGGAGCTCCACAGCCACTCGATGCCGCGGGGGTTGGCCTTCTCCTCAAGCAGCCTGCAGCCATCCTGCTCTTGCTAGGCACACACAGGATTATAAGATCCAGTGGTGGGAAGTACAAAAATATAAATAGAAATATGAAGTGGACCTTACATACCTCTTTGGTCTTGGCGCTGCGCTGAGAAAAACATCCGATCTCCTTCGGCTTGGTCGCCGCGCGTTCTTGCGATTGCAGGAGACTCGCGGCGTACTTGTCGGGCAGCTCCGACTCGATGTGATAGGACAGGTTGTGCAGGATGCACACGCAGTTCTCGGTGGACTTTTGCAGAAGAAAGCGTCGGATTCGTGTGAGATGTAAGCGTCGCAAGAGCGGGGGGAGAAAAAAAAAAAAAAAGGCTTTCAAACGCCACCTTGTCGTCGGCCTTGTAGTCAGACACGGTCCGTCGGATGTAGTAAACCAGGGAGTCGATGAGGTTCTCGCACTCCCTCATGGCTTTCCTTCCATCTGGGCCAGATGAGCTCAGGTTTCTAAACACAAAAACTTCAATCAGTGAGTTGTTGGGTTTTTTTTTGTTTTTGTTTTTTTTAAACAAAAAGCAGCAGATGGCGTTCTAACTTTTGAGAATAGGCTTTTTATAAAAAAAAAAAACACTTCTAAAACTGAGGGATTGGCGCTTTCAAACTCGGAAAAAAAAAAAAAAAAAAGAGAACTTGACAGAGAGAATGTGATGAATAATTCAGTTCTTTACTCCTTTCAGACTTCGGTTTCCACATAATCTACTGATTCACAACACTTATTCAAACTTACCCCAAATGGAAGTTTTATTACAGTATTCTTTTTGTAATGGGTACTCAACAATAAAAAAAATATCGTAAAGAAATTTGGGAGAAAAAAGGTTCACCGTGTGTCCTCATTACGGTTCAAAATGATAAAACTTCAGTAGCTCACTGAAAATGAAATAGTCCACATTAAAGTACTAAATGATGTAGTAGGTCTACTTTATTGAGACAAGGCATATCTTACATTAAAAATTAGTTTGTCTTAATTTCATTATGATGGCATGATGGGCTCAGCTGGTAAAGCGGTGGCCTCACTGTTCTGAGGACCCAGGTTTGATCCCGGACCCACCTGTGTGGAGTTTGCATGTTCTCCCCATGCCTGTGTGGGTTTCCGCCCACATCCCCAAAACATGCAACATTAATTGGACCCTCTAAATTGCCCCTAGGTGTGATTGTGAGTGCGACTGTTTGTCTCGATGTGCCCTGCGATTGGCTGGCGATCAGTTGAGTGTGTACCCTGCCTCCTGCTCGTTGACAGCTGGGATGGGCTCCAGCACTCCCCGAGACCCTTGTGAGGATAAGCGGTGAAGAAAATGGACGGATGGATGGTTAATTTAATTATTATACTGCCCCCAGGTGGCCAATGCACACACACCCAAGGAAGCAGCACAATGCCCATTGGATTGGAAAGAAAAATTAAAAAAAAAAAAAAACATGGCAAAACCTGTTTCGTTCTTTACATTCTACTTAATTATGTAATTAGTTTGCATGAAGAAACGCAATGTTAAGTGCTATTGTTCTTATTAAAACCAAAAATATTTCTTGGGTTGGGTTGGCACGGTCACAGAACAAATTAAAACGTGTCGAAGCACATCTGTAAATAAAAAACATTTTGGGCCGATTTTTTTTTTTTTTTGCACGCCTCCAACCGTGCGGCGTACCTGAGGCAGCCGGTGGCGTTGTACAAAACCTCGGCGTCGGCGAGTAATTCATCTTTGGGATTCTCCCCTTCGGAAATG
The DNA here is from genome assembly GCF_019802595.1 of Syngnathoides biaculeatus. Lineage (NCBI taxonomy): Eukaryota > Metazoa > Chordata > Actinopteri > Syngnathiformes > Syngnathidae > Syngnathoides > Syngnathoides biaculeatus. Next base: position 11,841,593 of record NC_084659.1, on the reverse strand, counting down.
CCCGAGCTGGGCACCAGGACGGACTGCGTGAGGACTGCCAGGCCGTTTCTGGTGAGGCTTTCCTTCAGGAGGTCATGAGAAGACAGGTTCCACAGGAGGCCTGAGAGGTCAAAGGTCATGGGATTAGCAACCACATCCTGCTTGCGACGCATAAACGCTGCCATTTAAGCACAAAACTGACCGGCGAGATGTCTCCTGGTCACCGTGTCGCGGCTGTTCTTCAGCACGCCCAAAATGGCGGGCAGGCCGGCGTGGTCCCTCACCTCCATCTTGTTGTCGCCGTTCTGGTACACCACGTTGCGCAGAGCGGCGGCGGCGGCGCGCTGCACCTCCTCCTCGTCGTTATGGAGCAGCTGCAGCAGCTTTTTGATGCCGCGCAGGAAATAAACCTAAAAGATGACTTTGAATGGAGTTCACACAATAGTCACAAATACTCGGCGTTACACAGTAATCCCCCACATATTCATATTTTCACTGTTCTTGGCAGGGCTCGGGCCCAATCGGGTTATTGTAAGGGTACGGTCCACCGCCAAGATACCGGTATACATTTTGCAATATACTGTACATTGAGCTCAAAAGATCCCCATCGTCTAAACTGTCAGCAATGTGGCCGTCGACTACGTGGTCGTACGCGCGGCATTAGCGGGGGATTACAAGTATCGGAACGCGAGAGGCCCGAACCATCTTCCTGGCGTCGGCGCTCTTGAAACACTGGGATTGGATGAGCGCTGCGGCGTTGATCAGCGTGTCCTCGTTCTGATGAGAGAGCAGGTTGACGGCCCGCTCCAGCGTCATCTCCGGGGGTTTCTCGGACCTCCTGGGCGAGACGACAAATCAGAATCTCCACCCGTGCAGTAAAATGTGTCGAAAAGGGTTCTTACGGAGTTGAGATGTTGTTGGCTTGGATCTGATGGAGCTCGACCCCTGGTCGCCCCCCCATGTCCACCTCCAAACTGTTACCCGAGGGCGGGTACGTGTTCAGTCTGAGAAGCCTTTGACTTTTGGACGTCCACGTTACGTCACGTAACTGGGGGGTGAAGACCATCCCCTCGCTCTGCTGCCAGCCTGACTCGTTCCACCCGGACTCGTCCCCGCGCCGGCGAAACGAGCCGTCCGAGCAAAAGCGGAAGCTCGAGTTGGCGGGCGTGGAGGGGTTCGTACGCGGCCACCGCGGGGCCTCGGAGAGGGCGTAACGCTGACCCAAACTCAGCGACCGGTCGAGCAGGGAGCAGTTTTTGTGGGACACACTGCGAGGGAGAAGGGTGGACGTTCCGAAATGGCGGCCGTTGAAGACAAAATGGCGCTGAGCCGTGTCGGGCGTCCGCGGGGGTGAGACCTCCACTCTCCTGGATGGCCTTCGCATATGTTTGGCGCTTGGCAGAGAGCAACCAAAGCCATTTACCTGTGGAACAAATCACGCCTGTATCAGTATTTACGATTCATCAACAAACATACTGCAAACTTAAATTGACCATGGTGTGAGGCCTCAGTCCGTCCGCAACGTCGAAACTCTTGGCGCCGCTTCTCTTGAAGTGGACACTGCCTGAAACGAGGAGTCGAGGAGGTTGAGCGGAGAGTGTCGACTTACACGCCAACGCGATCGCCTGAACGCGTCGCAGACACCTTCCCGGGAAGGCGAACCCAAAATACACGACAACGTTACTACAACGCAAAACAAAGACTCATTTGCATGAATGGCTGACGGAACGATGATGACGCTTATCATATTTGACATCCAGAAGTAGGTCACCTAGTGACAAACTATGACCACAATAATTAACGTAGTGTTAAATTGATAACTCTGGAAGAATGTCAGTCAAAACCCGGCATTGTTGACACGGCTACTAGCGCTCACTGGTGGACAGAATGTAGTGACTGGTGTGTGCAAACTGAAAATGACGTGATAAGTCCGTGACCTGAGTCCAAAGTCTGTTAATACCTCATCACTGATAAAAGGAACATTTTTGATCCGGTTCACACCAATAAGATGCCTCCATGTTGCTTTTTGGCATATGAATGAACCCGCTGAAACCTGTTGGACCACTAAAATACTATGTGACGCGCATTCCGCTGCAAAAAAATCAGTTTTGTATTTAAAGTCACTCAAAACCCTCGCTTCAAATTAACATCACCGGTCTAAAATGCACCCTTTTTAAAAGTATTACTTAATCTCATGAAAGTTCTGAGGGTGTGGCTATTTAAAGTAAATCTCTATACAGTAGTATGTGATTAATTGCATTGTCTTTTGGTTAGTTTTGAGAGTCTAATCCTCATTGAAGATTACATGACAACAGCAGCAGAGAGTGAATGCGGTGAAGGTGGAATTTACACACAGACACCGTCCTGTGTACTTCTACTACTTGTAATAATAATTACAGTATATACAGTACGTATACTGTAGTATATTTAGCTTAGCACAATGCTAAATAATGACATGTAAAAGGGAAGTACTGAAGTGTTTACCGTTGGACACGCTCCTTTTGGACTTCCGTGCCAAGGTGAGCTGAACCTGCTGCTGGACCCGCAGGCCGCGGTCACCGGACGCAAGTCTAGCCGACGACCGAGCGCCGGGCTCGGCCGGCAAGGCCAGGCTGGTGTCGGCGTCCAGCGCCGACTTGAAGAAAAACTCCTCCATGGGCTTCTTACCTGCTTCCCTCCTCACGGCCTCGTCGACATTGTTAACCCGAGTACAACGACGGCTTCCCGTTAGGGAACTTTTTGGGGTTGTTGTGGTTCTCCCGTTTTGTCCTTTCGAAAATCCATCCGTGTAGGCCGGTGACGCCATGCAGGCGGGGCTTAATTTACCTGAAGGTGTCAGGTGGCACGATTGTAGATTAATTTGAGTTTTGTATTTCTTACTATCACACGCCCACTCACGACAGGAACTAATTAGCCACCTCGGTTCACTTACAACTTCCTTTTTACTTGTTTGTACAACATGGACTATTTCAAATATGTCAAGCAATGGCTGAAATGACGAGACTGCGCACACTCCTCTTTTGGGCAGGTGGATGGATCTACTTTTTGTCTCCGCCAGATTTGATTTGCAATGTGATATCTGCAGCTATAAATAAAAAATATATATATATTGATATTTTTCAAATGATATTTTTAATATTTTGTCAATAAGAATACTGTTAGAAGTATTAGCAGGTGCACATTCACACTTTAAAATAAGGTTCCAGAGTTAGATTTCAAAAATGTTTTTAAAATGATCAAAATGCCAATTTACGTTGATTTAACAATAGGTTATTCTTGTGGTTCTATTACACGAAGGGCTTTTTTGTAATTTAAAAAAAATAGTGACCCTCTCAGGCAGCCAAATGTCCTAAATATTAATATATAATATGTATAAACACTGTACAGTATACTATAATTACACTAAAGAAGCTCAAAAGTATTTTTAAAAAAGTGCTGTTCAAATGGTTTGAAATTGAATGGTTTCAAATGTGCTTGCATCCATCAAGCCATTACATGAGCCGCTTATCCTCACAAGGATTACAGGAAGGCTGGAGCCTATCGTTCATTCTAAATTAACCTTTTTTTTTTAATACGTCCCTTGTATTGTCTCTCATAAGGTGTGAAATAGGCTACACAGTGGCCTTCTAAAATCAGGTATTCTTTGTAAGGCTACTTTTATACGGCTCGCACTGCATGTTGCTAGGATACTATTTTTACAACAGGCTCCATTACCTGGTAAAGGGTCCTTGAATATCGCCCCTCTAGTGTGATTGCAATTTAATACAGCGACAAAGCGTCACATTTGTCAGGCAATAAGAGGAACATACGGGGTGCGGGGGGTATGGAAATTGTGCAGAGTGCTAACCCTGTGACAGCTTCTTATAAAAATCCAGAGGGTGACATTTGACCTACTACTACAAAAAAAAAACACCAACAGATCCAGTCAGAGTTTACCCCCATTTAATGTTTTTACCCACCCCCCCCCCCACAATATTTCCAGTCAATTTCCACTTCACCGTGCATAACAATCAATGACATCACCTGCTTCCTATGATTTAACATTCAAAGTGTGACCAAAAAAACAAACAAAAAAAAAAGCTTCCTCAATGAGGCTTGCACCAGCTTACATTAAACACATCTGGGACTTTAGGGTGACCGAAGCTTCAAGAATTGCCCGAAAAGGCAAAGTTTGAGGATTTCATTTAAACATACGATGTGCTAAAACATGGCAGAAAGCATTCATCAGTCAGAAGTTCAAAAGTACAGTCTCAACACCTCCCCCCCCTCCCCACATGAACTCATTAAAAGCGTATTTTTCTCTACGTCTACATGAAATGTTCAAATTTGGCACATAATTCACTTCTGTAAGAATATGTTTATAGAAACATTTTAGTGACGGTAAACCGCGAGAGACTTCATAGTGAAAAATTAAATTCTCCCAATAGAGTTTGGAGTCAATGCCTTTTTTTTTTTTTTTTTTTATTCCAAAAATTGCTTTTAGTGAGTTTTAATGAGCTGAATCGCTCCTGCAAAGACACATCCAAACCATCCTCAGGACTGTACAAAGCACACGGCGGATGTGTGCGCCCTGATGTGTGTACGTGGGGGTTCTCCAGTTATTTGTACATCGCTAAAAAGATACAAAACAGTTGAGTACAGGTTCATTTCGGTGAAAAACACAATTCCAATATGATTCCCAAGGCATTGACAAGTTCGAGCGTCGTCATTCAGCCGTCAGCAGAAGCAAATTTACAGCTTCTGTGTTATATTTGACTTTTTTTTTTTTTTTTCTGGGCAGAAAGTGTATCAAAACCTCCTGGGCAACACCATTAACACCGTTAAAAACAAGAGCAGCTATAGCGAGTGTCAATGTTAAAACAAAGGCCATCTAAAAAGTTGTGTGTGTGTATGTAAACGCTCAAGCAGGAAGCAGCCCGTGGCAAACACCCACGTTGTACGACAAAGACCTTCAAATAGTTTTAAAGGTGGGAACCAGGCGGCTTTTTCACACGCGACATCATCGCCGGACGCTCTGGATAAAGTGTCAACGATGACCAGCGCAGCGGTGGTGTTGTCACCAGGCAGCATCCCCGACTCATCTGCTTGTTTTGTTTTGCTTTGTTTTTCTCTCCGGACTGAGGTAGCGATTCACAGACAGCGGGTACAGCCTCGTGTGACCTTTGAACTGGACACCAAGGGCCCAGAAATAATAATAGCAGTCAAGAAGTACAATCCAGCATGGGCCGTACTTTCGATTTGTGTACCAACAAAAAGAAGTAAGTAGGCAACAGTTGTCCTGAAAAATACTGCATAAGGAGAATTAAAATAAGGTTTGGAGATTACAGCAGCAGGCAGCCAACATAAGGACAGTTTGGTCAAAAACACGGTTGAGGTGCTGAAAGGGTTTGTTTTTAAAGTAATATATCATTAGCTTAATTGCCATCTTTTCTTGACTTGGTACCCAATAATAAAAAAAAAAAAAAACACCACTGCACTTGATATTTTTTTTTCCCCAAAAAAACATGAACATGACTTGGCTGGTTGTGCTTTGAGGCCAATGATAGATCAATTTGAAAATATTTTATCACCATCATTTTGTTATTTTATTTTTAATTCCATTTTTTTAATGTACAGTGTTCACCATTTGCAGCTCTACATATTCGTGGAATTTGGTCTGAGTTTTTTTTTTTGTTTTGTTTTAAATTTACCGTATTTTAACGATCGCAAACGTCTTAAATTATCTTCTAAATAGACGAGGCGCCACATTAGACATGGCGCATTACAAAGTGGTGCGCCTCATGTTCCGACATTTGCATATGTTGTGTGACAAACAAACAAAGTGCACTTAAACACACGCTACACTGCTAGCATGCATGCAACGCTTGCGGTACTATGTAGGTCCTGAGTGCCGCAAGGCATGCTGGGAGGATGTAAATAACGTTTAAAGAGCATGTTTTGTGTCAATTATTTCGGGAGTCGTTCTTTTGTTTGTTGTATTATTTGCTCGTTCTAGTTCTTATAGATCCATCCATCCATTTTCTTTGCCGCTTATCCTCACAAGGGTCGCAGGGAGTGCTGGAGCCTATCCCAGCTGTCAATGGGCAAGAGGCGGGGTACACCCTGTACTGGTTGAGAGCTAATCGCAAGACACATCGAGACGAACAGCCGCACTGACAATCACACCTATGGGCAATTTAGAGTGTTAGAGTGCACTTAATGTTGCACGTTTTTGGGATATGGGAGTGCCAGGAGAAAACCCACGCAGGCTCAGGGAGAACACGCAAACTCCACACAGGCGAGGCTGCGATTGAACCCGGGTCTTCAGAACCATGAGGCCAACGCTTTACCAGCTGAACCGCTGTGCCGCCTGCTCTTATGGATGTTAAATTTAATTGTTGCTCACTGCCTCCTGAGGGCCTTCATATGTTAGCTTACGTACACGCTAATACACATGTTGGCATGCATGCTGACAAAGTAACTTGTGTGTATTAATACTGCGTCCATTAATCGCGGGGGTGTAAGGAACGTAAACCCCGTGAATAACAGGGGAACACTGTACTGCACTTTTTTTTTTTTAAGTGCTTTACAAATAGGCAGATTTTTAAGTGATACACTTCCAGATTTTCTTCTATCTGATATCCTTTCTTCTATAAAGTATATTTGTAACACATATACATTTGTGCAAAAAAAAAAAAAAAAAAGAAAATTGTGTGGCACAAAATAGGTGAGTGAGGCGACTTCCCCTTGAGGGGTTATTATGAGTATAATAAATAAAATTGTTTGCATGTGCGTTGTAATGATGAAATGTTCCATTTTACAAACGATGAGGATTTTACTCAGAATAGTCCAACTTTTAAACGTTGATTCCTGAAATATGACTTTTTTCCCCCCCACCCCTTTATATATTCCAACATGGCCTTAATACTCTATGCAATGTAACATTTTTTTTTTGCCAACTTGCAGTGACGTAAAGTAGTTAATGAATAAAAACTGGGGAAAAAAAAAACAGCGCCATCTCCGTGGATGATGTCGCCACCATGCACTAAAAGCCATCCTTGCGTGTGAAAACATTCCCGCCGTGGTCGTGCTTTGCGTTTATTGACCACAGATTGTGTGTGCTGTGCCAAAAAGAGAACAAAAACATTCATACAAAGTACTGTAAGGCATGCCAACGGAGTCCACGGCGTCCTCTTGCTCATCACGGTGAGGAAAAACGTGCGAGTTTGCTGCGTTGCCATGAGTCCTTCTCAAGTTCCGGCAATGGCTTTGGTCCGTCCAGCAGATAAGACTATTTACACAAGTTGCTGAAGAGTCCCGGTTCCATGCGAGGCTGTACAAAAAAAAAAAAAAAAAAAAAGTCTCAAAGAGGAGTCCTATCTGCGGGAGGAGGCCAGCACGCTGCCCGCGGAGGGCGTGGTGGCCGTGGCGCTGTAGTGCGGGTAGTTGTCGTTGGCCGGCGGGCTGGCCAGGATGGAGTTGCCGTTGGTGGGCGAGCAGCTGAGCTGGAGCTGCTGGAGCCTCCGCAGGTACTCGGCGTGCACGGGCTTGTGGCTCTGCAGCACTTTGATGGCCTCGTCCACCGTGAACCACTCGCGCTTGCGGCCTGTGGGGGGAGGCAGAGGACAAACGTTGACACGTGGACGTCTAAAGTAGCGAGTGGCAGCATTGCTGAGATGAAATGAGCGGTGCAGATTTATGGTGACCCTGTGCAATATGTATGCTATATATTGCCGAAGGTAAACAAACTCCCTGACAGGTTAACATACACACTGCAAGAAATTGACACCTCTCCTAAAAATATCAACATTCATAGCTTCACCCGTAAATATATCAAAAACTATCACCTTTAAACCCTTTAATATCATGTCAAAACCATCTTACAATGTTGCCCTTCAAAAAGGAGCTGGCATTGGTGATTTGCTTTTTTAAAAAAATGGACCAGAATTATAGCAGACGTTTTCTAATTTCCACTAACAACCCAGGTTAAACTTGGCCCCTTCCCAACATTCACATCTTTCAGTCAAGATGCATCACTTGAACTTTGTTTCCTTACACATTTGCTACTTGTAAATTCACTTTTTATTTATTTATTTATTTTTAAAAACCCATCCTATTATTTATTGAAAATCAAATTTTTGCCATTTTTGTGTTTAGTCCAAACCAACGCCAAGAAACCGTATTTCCTACGTCCCAACTATCCAGCACTTTAACCTAATCTCACGGCATCTTGGAAGTGCATAAAATTCCACGAGAAAAAAAAAAAAAAAAAAAAAAACAAACCCCAAATAATTCGCACATAAAAGAATCAAAAGAATAAAGCACCTATGTTGACCGAGTCTTCCCAGGCCTCCAACGTCTCGGTGACGGTCAGCACGTACACGTAGGTCCTGTGCTTCCGATCTTGATTTTGCTGTTGGGAATGACACGGACAGCAAGGACTAGAGTCAAAATCCAAAACGACAGCTACTGGAACTGCAATTTTGTTTGAATTTAAAGTCTCACAAAATCTGATTTGATGTCAAATCTTCCCGAATGAAGTTAAATATGCAAAATGGTTTTTGACTGGCAACTGGAGAGCTCCTGATTCACGTGGAGTCTTACCTCAAACACACCAAGCAGGCGTCCTAGCTTGCCCTTCACACCAGCCTGAGGAAGAAAAAAAAAAAATGTATGGATTCTTTGTTTGTTCTGAGTCAATATATGCCCCGCAAATGTTTCTTTGGCCCAAACCCGAGCAGGAAATAATGCAGAATGACATTAAGGTCCCCCTCCTAACACCTGACATGAGTTTATTTACTCCAGGTGCACTTTCGGGAAACCGAGACCTATGACGCGTTGGCCGTTGGTTTGCCCGCTCCCCTGTGACGCACGCTTTGCCGGGCAGGTTCGCGAACGCTTGAGAATCCTGCGAGGATCCAAGTTTAGACCGCCGTCGTGCCTGAGAAGACAAGCGTGTCGGCGAGCAACGCCTACAGAAGCAAATATCCTCACCTCAGATGCAGACACTGACCTCGGCATGCTCACTGCGGTGCCACCAGGTTCAAAAATTATTATCATCTTTTTTTTTTTTTACCTCCACCACAGAATCTGTCAACCATTTTATTAACGCCAATGTCAACGTGAGGAGGGGAGAAACTTCAAGATTTTCTCTTTAACAGGCCACAGCCATGACAACTATCGGCAATTATCAACATTTTTGAGAGCGGGGGTTGCCAGGTACTCACAGGGCCCGAGTTCTATCACATGGAAACATGAAATAATGAACTATGAATGGGAAATGTCTTTTTTTTTTTTTACCTCCTCAAAGACTTCCCGCACCGCCGCTCCACAAGGCTCCTCCTCGGGCTCCATCCCTCCTCCGGGGACAATCCACTGGTCCGGGTGCCGACTGCTGCTGACCAACAACACCTGTGCAAAACAACACTATTGTTTATAATACTGTATGCTACGTTTTGTATCATAATTGTGCATTTGTCCAAATTTCAAAGGAACAGGTTATTTCGCTGTGACGCGACTGTCTTTGGAAAAAAAAAAAAAAAAATCACTCAAAACCAAACACGGTCCGCTCAATTTCTACCAGTACGCTTGCTAGCACCCGACAGCGAGTGGTGGCGGGGGTGGGGTGGGTGGGGTTCTGCATTAGACTTCAGCTGCAGTCTGCAGCGATATGTGCGGATCACTTTCTGGAAGCCTCCGTCACATCGGCGACACGACACAGCTGACCCAGGTACTATAAACATTCATACATGCATGCATACACACACACACAAATCTATTTTTTCAAATGTGTAATTGGCAAACAAGCATTCAATCCAACATACTGCAGCAATTCACATTTTAAATGTCCCGATTTCCCTTCATAGGACCTAAAATTCCCATTTACTTATTAAATAAACCTCAACTCAGAATCATTGTCAGCATACCTAATGGAGTGGCCAGCAAGTGTATACGCTACACCGGACGGGTCACAAGGAGCCAAAAATAGCTCAAGGGTGCACACACTTGCAGCCTTGTTACAAACTGCTGACTTGAGCTTTTGCAGTGCGGTTTTTGAGACATATCTACAGTAAAATATAATATTCAAATAAAAAGCCGATTGCGCAACAGATGGTGACATGCCCACATGTCTTTGGGCGTAATCTGAGGAGCTGGCTGGCACCCATAACGGGATTTGGACGGTGAGCAAGAGGCCTCTGGAGGGTCGGAGCGACTGCAAGGTGCTTCCTTTTGGACTCGTGCGGCCACTTTCCAAAATACACCTGCACACCTTTCGGCTTCTAATGTATCTGCTTTGTTACCATCGCGGTGGTCCCCCGGCTGCAGTTTAGCGACCAGCAAAATAATTTGCAATTTGAAGTGTACGAGTTAAAATAAAACTTTCTTCCTTCATGAGACTTTTACTTGACTATAATTCAACATTATCTGGAAGTATACAACTTTATTGTCGCTATCTTATCCATCTATTTTTTTTTTAAATTCTGATAGGATATTCAGCTTTCTGGAAAAATCATGATTTTATTCTCCAACATTTCCCGAACAACTTTTTATTTAAAAATAAATAAATAAATTGGTGTTGGGACATTTCTATTTTATTCATCAAAAAAAACAAACAAAAAAACTATTCAATTCCTACGGCAGTGTTTCTGAAACATTTTATACCACGTACAAATTTAAAAAAATGTATTTGCTGTCCAAGTACCGGCAGTAAATAGTGTAGTAGCACAAAAGGTCAAGGTTTCCATCAAAAGCAAGACGGAGACTTTACGTCTAAATGTGAATTAATAAAACCACTTAATGATTAAATTAAAAATTATGGCACAACAAAACAAAAACTGCACCCACATAAATGATTTAAAAAAAGAAGTTTATGAAGATTAAATGCAAATGCATCGCATTAAAAAGTTAAATACAACTGAAGTGTACCCAGTGATTTTTTTCACCCGCCACTAGAGGGATCCATGTACCACACTGAGACCAACAATGACTGTCCTACGGGATATTAGTTATATTTAATTGGCATTAGGACTATGCGAGGATCCTTGGAAAAATGTCTCTGCCTGGAAATCAAAAAGTCCAAGAACTCCTGGTGAAGCTAGATGGTGCAAATGCCACAACGGTAGCACATGCGCGTGTTTACAATGAACACCAGGTGCAGTGTACAGTATTGGAAAGGTGGACAAAGGAACAATATGACCCTCACGGTGAGACAAAAGAATTTATATGCCGAGCAGTCATCTGCTCGCCCCTCCAAGAATTTATCCATTCTTTCTTTGCGTTTTGGGCGTGTTCGCACCATCCAGCCCTCGCCGTCGTGTGGAGGCTTTGCGCCGAACAGAGGTGGGAGGTGTGTACAAAACAAAAGCTGGCAAAGATAAGACAAAACACAAATGGTCCGGTTGTCAGGTGTGCGGCGGCAACACGGGGCTTCACTTGGTTTGACTTTAATGACTCGAGGAATTTAGCGCACCAAATCTACATACTACAAAGTGTCTTTAATTAGGACGCTTGCTGGTGCACGACATTGCTGAGACGCCCACTGGAAACCACTTAAATGCACCGATGGCAAAAATAATGTTATGTTTTGGGGAGTAAGATTCACTGTGCAATAACATCAAACTACATTGCCAGTCAAAAAAAAAAAAAGTATGTCCCGGTGTACAGTGTATTTGAACACGTGCGACAAAAACAAAATAACTCACACCGCCGTGCTAGATAGGTCAGAGGACAAGTGACAGCTGGAAAGAAACCCAGGTTATATTTGGAAAGAGGGTCAGCATGGGGGGGGGAATAAAAAAATAAATAAAACCGAAACCCCAGAAGCCCTGAAAGTGCTTCCCTGACTGTTGAGCAATTCACACCAGCTCCCAGTGTGGCTCTTGCATGGTGGAGGAGGAGCCACTGACTGTAAATTCTCCTCAATAGAGGCCTGACAAATGTCATTCATACACTTGGCGGGCGACGCTTCTCGGTATAAGCGACGCGCACGTCGTTCGCGCCAGCGGGGGCGACAATAGGCACGGAAGGTATCTGAAAGGCCATCTTCGGGGAATTCAAAACGCTTCGCGATCTGGTTGTGGGAGCGGGCAAAAAATAACGGTCGACTTCATTTGTTCTCATTTATCCATCAATTCTCACTTATCCTGTTGAAGGTCGCAACGGTTACATTACCCTTCGCTCGCTGCTCACCATGCATACCACCACCCGCACTTGCAGTTTTTTTATATCTCAAATATTTTAGAGTGGGTAGGCCATTTCAGATGGTCAATTATGGCCCCTTTACCAATAAATAATTTAAATGTGTTTGTCAAATGTTTGATAATAATCAGTAATGTCAACATTTTCAAACGAGGGGGGGGGTGGAGTAAACAAATACACTTGCGTTCTACACACACCAGGAAATCACAGCGGTTATACAATAAGAGTACTTTGAATCTCGCATAGTCACACAGCGGCAACAAAATCTCGGAGCGGGATATTCTGGACGACAAACACCTCGTCCAACCCGACGAGGACGGCCTGTAGCTTGTCAAATACAAAAACGGGGGGGCCCTCCTGATTGTCACACGGCAGATGAAATAACTATAAAATCCCCTGCACTTTCACCTCGTATCCACGGAAAGCCAATTCTAATAGTTGATGAGTTACCAGGGCCCGTTTATTCCCATTGTACCGAGTTGCAGGAGTCGATGTGGCTCTTCTTTCTTTCACAACAATCGCCTCTGGTGTGTCCAGACTTGGGCCACTGATGGGGCAAAGTCCAACATCTAAGGCTGCTTTGGCCTGAGAAGGAACTCTTTGTTACCAACTTAGATTACAGTCAGCGCTGGCTACAAAGCAAAGTCACCTCTACGATTACATGGGCACCGACTTAATGCCAGGCTCATAAAATTCAGATGGTCACGTGTCCAAATTTGAGCAGCAGTCGTACCCTCAGAGAGCCCCTTCCTTGAACCACGCAAGACTATCTGCTGGTGCCGGTAACCATGACATAATCCTCTCAGAATCAACATTAGAACTGTTTTTTTTTTTTTTTTTTTTTTTTTAATAACCTAATCACATGCACACAAAAACACTAAGCCATAAAAATACTTCTCCACTCAGAATATTACTGATGTAAATGCTTAAAGTTGTAATTTTAGCTTGTGTGTGACCTCTCTTTCTGTCCCGAGGTTTCTTTTGCTATCTTGTAAAATGTGATGGACTGTCAACTAACATGAGCATAATGTCGAGGGATTGGCATCAGACTTCAAATTAGACTCCAGATCTGCATGACACGTCATGATCATTCATATGGATTAAAAACACAGTCAGGTTAAGCAAGAGTGTAACAGGCTGGAAAGAGACATTGTTATTGTCTACTGTTCCATAGTATGATGAGTCACTCACTACTTTGATAGGTTGCCCACTTGCCTCTTCCTGAGAAATCTTGCTGAGACATTTAGGCACAAATATTTCATTTTTAAAATAATGCAAAAAAAAAAAAAAAAAAAAAGGGAATGATCGCCTTTTTCCATGGGTTAGCGTCAATTTTCTGGGGTAACTATAGGTCACGGATAAGTGTATCAACGAAATAGGAAAGGTTGGAGGACAACTCACGGCCGTCAGCTGGTGTTCGTATTTACGTGCTACGGCCCCTTTAAATCCTCATAGGAATCCACGCTATGCGCCAAACTGGCCGGTCGAGAGGCACTAAAAGACATGAATGACCACCAGCTACTACACGCTAATATAGTTTTGTGATAAAGGCTGGCTGACACTTGAGATGTATATTCGATTAAACACTCATACGACACGATCGATACACGCGAGTACGTGGGAAAACCCGGTGGACGTGTAATAAAGCGCCTCGCCCCCCCTGCCTCCGTTCCTCCAAGCTAGCGAGACGCTTCACGGAAGTAAATATGCCAGACGTTCACAATAAAAGCTACCCGCCACAGTCAGGGAAGATTCCAATACAAAAGTACCAGAAAAGGATTATTTTGAAAACCCCAACAGGTAGTTTAGCGCTGCCAAACAGAGCCCCCGATGACGACGCTTCCCCCCCCCCCTTGACTCCTCAAACTAGCCCAAACTGGATAGTCCAAGGCGCATCACTGGAAACCGTAGACAAAAAAAAAAAAAAATCAATTTAAAAACGTAAAAATTAATGTGAAAGAAACATTATCTAATTTTTCACACGTTGTGACGCATTTAGTGAGAATCCCGCTTAACGTGAGAATTGTTGAAGCCAAACGACGTTATGTGAATTCGCGGCCCCAGTTTGTGTGTGTTGGACGCCGTATTTAGAGAGCGAGACGGGCCCCGAAAGTAGACCGGCGTGTGTCATGTGCGTCGCCGAGGGCAACGCACCGCCGCACGGCTTTCCCTCACCTCCTCTTCGCGCTCGTTCTTGAAGCACAGGCACGCCGCTCGCTTCTTAAAACCCTCGCCGTCGTACGTCCGGGTCTGGTTGGGCTTCAGCTTCATCTTGAATGCGGTCTTCGCTCGAGGTGGAACCGGCGACAATTTGAAAACACAACGCCGAAAATAGCGATTTAGGAGCACAGCTGCCGCATCGCCGCCGCCGCTGTCTAAATCCTTGTCATGAGAGGAGGAGGAGGGGACTAGTTGTGAGGCTCCAATGGGCTCTTTTTCTCAGTGTTCCTCGGTTGATTAGAAGTCAGGAAAGCAGGTCGAACCTCCAAGGGCTGGGTTAAGTTCTCTGGTAAGCAGTGAATGGAGACCCCCGACCCCGGCAAGGATTTTATGTAGTCGGCCCTCCTCTGGGCCCATTTGCGCATGGCCGCCGCTGACTCAGTGCACGGCAGAGTGGAGTTTGACACATGCAAGCCACGCCCATTTGTAAGATGAGGCGATATCATTGGAGGAGATGTTCCGGATGGGCTGTCCCCCGTGTCTGGTTAGCGCGATATGATTGGTTGTGATCTCCCAATAATCCATTAGCAAAACGCCCTTAGATATCAATGATGGGCATCCATAGCAATCCCCCATCAAATCAGTATAATATAAGCAAAAACAATACAAATATGTAATTCCAGTTGCATTTTATGACTACTTAATATTATTTAATAATTCCTCGACCATCAGCACTAGGATGTTGGGCAATGCTGTGACATAATTGCAGCTTTTATCTTGTAGGGGGAAAAAATCCAATATTTCACAATTGGAAATCTGTTAATCAAAACACACACAAAAAAGTGGAATCTGTAAAAAGACAAATAAGTGAGAAGCGCCAGCTAATTAAAAAAAAAATTAAAATAACGCATAAATCCCAAAAGCAAATGATAATTTTCACTTTGCATTTCAAATAAATAAGCCTCAGGCTCAGGTTGTGTGCAAATGCCCAAAAAAAAAAAAAAAAAAAGGGCCATTTTCAGAACTGGTTACTTTTTAGGTTTGTAAGATTGTAGATCAGTAGAAGGCTTTAAATAACTGCTAATATCCTGTAATGCTTTTTATATTTAGACGCAAACGTGGTTTGCAGTCTCAGCCAGGAATTCCCAACCACTGTGGTCAGATCATCAGGTGTGTTGTGGGAAATTATCCACTTTCACTGACAGTAGTTGGTCTAAAAATTATTTATGACAGAGGCCCGCCTGCGAGTGAAAGAATCGCCGAACACACATACAAATGCAAAAATAGACCTATAACATGAAATACTAACATCCAGAATGACTGAAGATATCTGCATTGCATTTAAAATCAAAGCAACCAAGCTATAATTTTGTCATATTTTACTTAAGTAGCATACATTTGCACTAAATCTCAAAGAAATGCTCGGATTGCTTCATTTATGTAATGTTTTCTCTGTTAAAGTGGAGTGATAAAATTGACACTTTGCTTTGAAAAATATTTCAATTGAAACCTTTTAATTTAGGTGATTTTCAGGACTGAAACGCAGTGATAATCTTCACACTTTGTTTTAGAGTGGTTTACGATTTAGATTAAATGTGGGTTTTAGGACTAAAATTTGCTTTTTTATGAATGGTTGGGCCTCCAACTTTGGGATACTTGGAAAGTAGCTTATTTAATAAAAAGAAAAAAAAAACAGAACCACTAAGATAATACATATACTTTGTGACATTTTTGCCTAGTCGTGTGGCGCGATTTTTTTTTTTTTTTTTTTTAAATCGTAAAATGTGCCTTGGCTCAGTAAAGTTAGCATTTAACCAAAAAGCTGCTCATATGTTGTGCTTGTAACGAGTGCAACTTGTACATACAAGCCACACATTGAGTCCTCTTGAGTCATAAAATCAGTGAGTGCATCACTCAAGTTCTCTTAGTCATCCCAACAAACAGGAAAAGCTGACAATGAATGTCTTGGTTCTATTTCGTCGGCATTAACATGACATTGATGAGATCATTGACTCCTCTTTGCGAGCGTTGCAAGCAAACAGGTACCACTCCTAAAAACTGCTTCCAGTGACGGAACACGTTAAGTGTCCCGCTAGTCACGACGCTCCAATGTTGTACTCTGTGTCAGGGTGAAGCTATGCGATAGCGGCCGATTGAACAATGCGATCGCTGCATTCATTAACTTGATTCGCATCTGGTCTGATCATGAGCACGCAACACGGTCCTCCGGTGCGTGACTGAAGTCTTCAAATGTGTCAAAGTGTAACGTGGACCCGAAATCGCTGTTAACCTTTCACCTGTTGGGTGAGGAGAATCCACATCATAAAAGTTGAGATAACAGGAAAGAGGGCAGACATCCCTGTGGGAGATAAGCGTTGATCAAAAGTGGGCCATGTGAGACAATTGACAAGGTGGCCATAGATAATAGAGTCGAAGTTGCGGACAATGTAACATCAATGGAAAAAATGCCTTTGTTGTCAAGAAAATAAAACGCTTGTCAGGATTTGTACACAGTACCAGTCATCTACACCATGATCCGATCATTTGCGGCTTTCTAATCCTCTTAAACTCACCCTGTATGCCCCCGCAAGTATGTCTTGTTGACATTTTTCATCTTGCTCGAATGCGCTCTTGCTTGTTCCAACAGGGAAATGTTTTTTCTTTTTTTAAATCATCAAAACAACTGTGTTGCACAGCTATAAGTTACAGCTGACATTCATTCAATTGCATGAAGGATGCTCGTGGAAAAGTACAGGGAAGGTCAGAAGGAGCTACGTTGTGTCTTTGTAGACTTCGAGAAAGCCTATGACAGAGTGCCAAGAGGGGAACTGTGGTACTGCGTCCGCAAGTCTGGTGAGGCAGCGCAATATGTTAGACGAGTACAGGACATCTATGAGGGCAGCAGAACAGCGGTGAGATGTGCCGTAGGTGTGTCAGAAGAATTTAAGGTGGAAGTGGGACTGCATCAGGGATCCACGCTGAGCCCCTTCCTGTTTGCGGTAGTAATGGATAGGCTGACAGATGCGGTTAGACTCGAATCCCCTTGGACTATGATGTTTGCAGATGATATTGTGATCTGCAGGGAAAGCAGAAAGCAGGCGGAGGAACAATCAGAAAAAACAACCAAAGCAGAATATATGTGCGTGAATGTCAGGGGCGGAGGAGGAAGAGTGAAGCTCCAGCAATAAGATAAAGCAAGGGTGGACAAGTTCAAATACTTGGGGTCAACAATACAGAGTAATGGAGGGTGTGGTAAGAAAGTTAAGAAACTGGTCCAAGCGGGGTGGAATGGTTGGCGGAAGGTGTCTGGAGTTCTATTTGACAGAAGAGTCGGAGTACGGATTACAGACGGTGGCACTGAAGAAAGAACAGGAAGCAGAACTGGAGGTAGCAGAAATGAAGATGCCGAGGTTCTCGCTCGGAGTGAATCCTAACCCTTGGATAGGGTTAGAAATGAGCTCATTAGAGGGACGGCCAAAATTGGATCTTTTGGAGACAAGGTTAGAGAGAGCAGACTTCGATGGTTTGGACACGTCAAGAGGCGAGAGAGTGAGCATATTGGTAGAAGGGTGCTGAGGAAAAAAAGAGCGAGAGGAAGACGGAAGAAAAAGTTGACGGATGTTGCGAGGGAAGACATGAGGTCAGTTGGTGTTAGAGAGGAAGAAGCACGAGATAGGCTTAGATGGAAAAAGATGACATGCTGTGGCCACCCCTAACAAGACAAGCCGAAAGGAAAAGATTTATTCAATTGCATAGCAGCGTAAAGCAGCCATGATGATTCCCCCCCACACACACTGTTGCTAGGCAGTATTTGTCACGAAAAAATCATTTGTATCCCAAAAAGTGCCACCTGATAAACTCCTTCATATTCATACGTGCCACAAGGGGGTACGTGCATAAGTGTATACGTCACCCGAACAATTAATTGTCCTGTTTTTATGCTAATGTAGTGCGTCATTGTTATCCTCCTGCAATGGAAAGCGATTTGGAAGTCCCTTTTTAGCCCGAGTGTGAACGCAATAGCGAGGTCCGGTTTCCCGAGGAGCCGGGACGTCCTCTCGCCGCGCTCCAGTCACAAATGATCAACGCTAACAACTGCGGCATCGTCGTCGCATTCGCTCATCAGTTTTAATCTCGCCGAGCCGCGACGCTTCGCTCGGATTACGCCGAGAAATCCTCACCTGATTAGCTCGGCAATCGATCTCCCTTTTTCGAGCGCGTTGACCACAACATTAGGTACACCGGCGAGATTGAACGCCATCCCTGCGCGTGCACAGGAAGAGCGATTTGCACCACATTTTTCCAGTATTACATAAAAAGCGCTGACTGAATGCCACATTGATATGCAGAATGTAGCGCTTGGGGAGAACTTTGATGTTTGCACTCTTTTCAACGTGTTTTCCTCGTGACACGACTTGACCTCTCATCAGTATTCTCACACTGCAGCAAAAAAATCTCCCGGTGAGGCTCATCCCTCCCTGAGGTGCGGTGCTGATTTATGAATGAGCTGTTATGTAAGGGGAGCAAAATATACATTATATATATAAATATATATGTATGATGCATGGATGGAGGCGAGGGAAGAGGATGGTGCTAGAAAATGTATCTGGAATTGTAGTGACATGTTCAAAAAGTTTGTTTTGTTTTATTGTGGTAGTTTCACTGCGTTAAATATGACATTTACATTGCTCACATGTATGTGGTAGTACACGGCTTAAACATTTTTTGCATATTACGTCTGAAGAACTAGTGAGCGGAATTACATTTTAGGGTGTGAATGTTTATTTACCTCAGAATGGTCGTATTTGCGGGTCCCCTGTCCCCAATAAAACTGGCGTATAGCCCCACCTTGTGGTAGTCTAAGACTACAAGGTACTGTAGTCAACCAGTGGTGGTTAGTGAAGCAACATTTACTCATCCATCCATCCATTTTCTTGTGCCGCTTATCCTCATGAAGGTCGCGGGGAGCGCCGGGCCTATCCCAGCTGTCAACGGCCACGAGGCAGGGTACACCCTGAACTGGTCGTCAGCCAATTGCAGGGCACATAGAGACAATGATAATCACACATAGGGGCAATTTATTGTCCAATTAATGTTGCCTGTTTTTGGGATGTTGGAGAAAACCTACGCAGGAACGGGAAGAACACGCAAACGCCACACAGCCGGGATTGAACCCGGGTCCTCAGAACTGTGAGGCCAACGCTTTACCAGCTCATCCACCGTGCCGCACTCAGTAATACTCAATTTTTTTTCTGTCATATGACAAAAATCTGTGACTGTGAAGCGAACATTACCTGAGCAGCAACAACAGCTCGTTTCCACGGTCGTGTAGAAAAGACTACTCCTGCAATTAAAAAAACAAAAACAAAAAGTAATTAACTGTGACTGAGCAGGTACTAATTCAATTGTAACTTTTTGGTACCTGACAATTCTCAGTCGACGACCACAGCGCATCCTTATCCCGCCCTCCAAATGCTGTCGCCCTACCTAGCAGGGGAAGTTATGCACTACACTGCGTATGAGTCTAGAACTTTTCTTTAATCCACTTTTTTTTTTTTTTTGAGACTACAGCTCCTTTAACTTGCAGCATCATCCCACACCGTTCAAGTGAGCTGCCAAACCAACGCAGCAGAATCAGAGAGCACGAAATTTCTTTTCGCTTTTCCTGTGTAATCACAAAACATAAAACACGCCTTCGAAGAACCCCGACTGTTTCAGCAACGGGAGTGTACGGTACAAAGACAGATGAGTTGACAAATGATGCATGTATTAAAAGTAGGACAACTTTAATGCATGATTTCGTACCAGTGTGCGTCTGGCTCCTCCATGATACTGTACATGAACACGGAATTCATCTTAAGACTGTAGTGAGGAGGGTGTCATTCTCTGTCCATGCATTTAAATAGCCACACAGGGGAAGGGTTGAAAAGGAGGAGGGGGGGAGGGGTGTCACAACCGTTAAACGCATATTAAAAAGGGAAAAAAAAAAAAAAAAGTCACCCCAAAGGTCTGCAACAGTAGATTTCTTTCAAATAGATGTGGATTTATAATCTGATTTTGTCCCGTCAAATTGAACTGACAGTAATGGGAGTACACGTCGTGGATCACATTCAGACGCCGGTGCTGCTACAGTGACGCTCGTTGTTGGAGTTTGCATACTGCTTGGTCCATGCTCGGGCTGCAAGAGGGGGGGAATATGCTTGAGTATTTGGAGAAAAAGTTATGTTGCATTATCATTAAACAAAACAAGTGCATGTGAGCATTTATTGTTGCTGTCCACTTGGGGTCGCCATTCGCACACTAGAATTTTCGTGAGCCTAAATTGTGGTCATGTGAGCTACGAGGGAGTCAAAGTTAATTAACTGGACACTTAACTGCAGATGGTAGACGAGCTTTCGTCATACACTAGTTCTTCCAGTAGACATATTGCACTTTATCTTCTTTTTCAAGTATGAAATGATCGCAAATTGTGAATATGGTCTTTTACGCACTCTTGCCTTCTGGCTCCCTGTCATCGTGCCAACTTATTTCTTCTATTCAAAGCAGCGCGCGAGTCTACAATAACATTGTGTGTGGAAAAATTAATTCAAATTTTCCAAGGTCTCCGATTAACTATTTGAGGCATAGAGTCAAAGTGTGAGCTTCAATGTAAAAAAAAAAAAAAAAAAAAAAAAATCTCGACCTGTCTCAATGGCGGTGGTTTCGCTCTTCTTCCACTGCTCAGCGACGTCGTTTGCCAGGGGGTCGTCGGGATTAGGAGCACTTAATAACGCCTGGATGGAAAGCAAGACTGTGCGGATTTGCAGGGCCGGGGACCACTTCTCTGGTGGAGGAAGGGGAGACCACGATTAGATAAGGTCACGTCCACCCTGAAAGCGGCAAGTATCAAATGAGGTTACCTTTCAAAATGTCTAAACATATTCTCCCCAGTCGGTCGACGTTCGGGTGGTAGATTTTGGTCATGAATCGCACTTTGGGGGCTGCCATGGGGTATTCCTCCGGGAGAAAGAGTTCAAGTTTAAAAGTGCCTCCTTCAAACGGAGAGTCTTTGGGTCCCCCGATGTACACGTGAAAGTAGCGCGCGTTGCCTTCGTCGGGCGTCGCCGTGATGCCCGGTACGGGCTCTAGCATCAGCCGCTGCGTCTCCTGAAGAGGAGTCGGAACACATTTTGGGGATCAGCGCATGTCGTCTCATTGATAATCCCGGAATCGGCCTCTCGAGATGAGATTTTGCAGAAATTCATTCCCAAACCAACATTTGTGTCGTGTCTTATTGGTGAACTTTTTTTGTAGAACACAAACTATCTGTTGAGAAATGCCCTTATTTGCATATATCTGCAGTATTTTTTGTAACACCATGCTCCTGGTAAGGCACCAGCAATTAGCGTTGGCCATCAAATTTACAGAAAACAGCAGCGAGATGGAAGATTCCAGTTCAAGCGGATGTTGAAATGTCGAATTTAGAAACTCTGCACAATCCGGGGTGGCGACTTGCCAGTCAGGAAGTGAGGCTCCTTAGATTAAAACAGGGTAATAAACTTTTCAATGAAATTTCCTCATCACTTCTGCAACATTTTTCCCCCTTTTTCTGATTATTAGTTGGGCCTATCATGTTTAAATAGTTTAAAGTTGTTCAATATAATTACTTGGGATAGTAAATGACCTATTTTAGGTGGAACTTGGTTTAAAATGTGTGAGAACCACAGGTGGAGATATAAGATCGGCATTCATATATACTGGATATGATTACGGTAATAATTGGCCTTTGAGGAAGACCCTAACTGGAATGAGTTAAACAACGCAAATTATAACACTTGTGCTTCTGATCCTCTGACAGAGTGAGAGGGGGAAATGCCTTAAATTGAAATGGGTTAAGGAAGTCGCTATGAGATGGAGTCTGTCAGTTAGCAGTTAGCTTTGTTATGCTAATCGCCGTTAAATCCTGCTCAACTTGATTGAAAGCCGCGTCGCAAGCAGGCTGCCTGTCGGCTCTGGCCCAGCAAGGAGCAAAGACCAACCCCTCTTGTTCAACCGTCCCGAGGGCGCTTCGCTCTTTAACATCTTTAAAGTAGCAATTAAACGCTTTTGCTGCTGTGGATTTCTGCAGTCCAAGATGTGAAACCACCACCTCGGAGGCACAGTTGCTAGCCTGGCGAATCCCATTCAAATGGCCACTCGAAATGTGTCATCCTATTCACGTGTTCGCCGCGCTCAAGTTAAAATGTCGGATTTAGAAAGTGTGGACAATCCGAAGTGGAGAAGAGAGGAGGCGAAAGAGACCGGAAGTGGCAAACAAAACCCTTAATAGACTGCTAGCCGCGGAGCTAGCCGCGCTAACGTCAATCTCCGGGTCCCAAGGCGAGCAAAAAAAATTACCCTTTCGCGTTCAAATAACACCCCCCTCCTCCCTCAAGGTGGTCATGTTACCACTGAAGCTCAACGGTGTGTCGCTGGAGTGTACCTTGATAATCCTACGAGGCAAACCGGCCATCTTATGTTGGCTTTTTGGGGGGGTTATTATTAGCCGCGCAGTCGCCTTCTTTTGGGCAGGCTGGATGGACTGAGCCAGCTAGCAAGTTGCCGGGGCGGGGCCCACCACGCCCGCTTCCTGTATTAAGTGACGTCACAGGGAAAAATGCGGCCAGTCAGGATCGTCTGCTTTTTGCGTTTTTGATTAATTTTTGATTTTTTTTTTTTTTAAAAACGAAACTCACACGCATGTAGATACAAGTACAAACTAAATAATTCAATTAGAAAGTAAATACCGCAGTACATTTTAAGTTTCTGTGTCCCAAATAACACTTCTGGCCAGAGGTGTTGAGCAGTACGTTAATTATAAATCATCACAAATTGATACACCCTATCCAAATAACTTTTCACCCTATACTTCTAATACTAATTGTCTCTAATACGGTAAGTATAATGTCATAATTGATGGTGTGTGCATGTGGTTGTGTTTTTGAGGTCAATGAATATGCCATTGCATTTCACATTGAAAGATGAGATATTTACCATATAGATACACGTTTCTTTTGTGAATTCTGTTGACTGGATCGTTTTTAATCTGAAATGTATCATTTGCTCAACTTTTCAGTTTTCCATGACTTTGGCATCTCTACATCAGTAAAAATAATGATTCTGAAAGGAAAAATAAGGTTTTCCTACAAATGTTAAGTACTCATTCATGATGATCTTGTAATCTGTATAATTAATACATTTTATTTTAATGTCCATATGGGCTCTAAATGCTTATTGTAATACATTTTCAAATCTAGAGGATCATGACTAATGAAGGAACACAAAGTTACAACCAAAGCAAAACAATGTATTTATTTGACAAAAACATACTCATAAGATATGCATAAAGACAATTATCTGTCCTTTGGGGTATTCTTTTTTATGCGTCTCATGTGGTACCTGTAAATAAGCAGTGGAAAACAACAATGAGTGGAAATAAAAATGGGACATTTTCAATGAATTATGCATCGCGTGTTGACTTACTGTCCTACCGGATACCAGCGGTGTTTGGTGGTGAAAAACATCTTGCTCAGCTCCTCTATGGTGGGACCCGGTTTGTCCCTCAAAATCTCCTTGCTGAGGTGGGCCTTCAGCACCTGCTCGTGGGTCTCGGGAGGACTGCTGAGCGGGTCGGGCCTCTCGATCGGCTGCAACGAAGCACAGGGAAGGTATGCAGATCAGATAAGAATGCATGATTGCAATTATGTATGTCCTGTACTGTACTATGACCTGAGTGAGCTCATAAGGAATCTCCACGGTTGGGTGGTAGCACACAACAGTCTTCCCGTCTGAAGTCAAACCAACCTCCACATCACTAATAAAGAGAATCAATCAATTACAGGATCTTAAAGTAATTAGTTAGATAGTAAACAAACCTGCAGTCATCAATGGAAGGACCACGGACATTGGACGCATCTCGAACTGGCCCCAAGCAAGCTGCAAAATAGATTATAAGATTGTTGGCTTCAAGAAAGAGCTGGCGGGTCGGTGTGATCCCGATTTACTCATAAAATACCAATTTGAACATTTCCAGCACATCAACGTTTATGCACGGGTCAAGGTTAGCTGCCGTTAATTTTAGTCGACATCGTTAAAGGTCAACGGCGTACATACAAACTGACGGATATGTAATCCCACATAAAAAAAAAAAGTGAATTACTTTGGGCAAGCCGCAAACTGCTGCATTTGGAAAATCTCGATATTAGACTGTTTATTTTGCTCATGTAGCCCGACGCCATGCTATGACTTTCCTATGTACGTAACTATTTGCTTCCGGGTGGGTTGTGTAGTCTTTACAAAAGGTTCCGCATTACTTTATCTCCAAAAACGACGTCCTTTAATGGTTATCAAATGATAAACTGCATACGCAAGTCTTTATTATTGTTAAATATCACTAAAGTTTTAAACCACCATAGAAAACGTTTCTTACTGCCCGAAAAAATGCAAAGACTAGGTGAGTCCACACAAAAATCAAATAAAGATGTAGAACCGGAAATAGCATTGCGTCTGCTATTTTTTGTGCTTTTACTTTTCTTTGCAGACGGATTACAATCTATTTTTGGGGGGGGGGGGATAAATTGACTTACCTTTTTAAAAGGCCATAATATAAAAATAAAATACATAATTTTAAACATTGATGTAATTTTTTGAGTGACTATGTAATACAACCAAGAAAAGCAGTTGGATGAATTACAATCAGTTATTAAATGTAAATAAAACATTTGTGATAAAAAAAATTCTACTCTCGTTTAATATCAAGACAGATTACAATTGAATTCACCCAATTACAATATGTTGTCGTGGCTTTTCCCCCCGCACTTTGGCTCCACCATTGCAACAAGTTTTGTCATAATTCCAATACAAAACACCCAAAAAACAAAAAGGAAAACACGATCAAATATGAAGTTAGCATATTAGAAACTGTATTTATAAATGGGATGTACAAGATTTTGATTAACTCATACATAATATATAAACTGCATTAGTTTGGGATAAATGGAACTGTACAAAGGACTTGCAACCTTCACTAACTAACTGGTCCTTCCAATAATATGAATACATATATGAAATTATGTCTTTGAGTATCTAACAAGAATTTGCAGTGAATGCGGACTGTCATCGTCCCACTATGAGGTGTCCATCACTGCTGCTGTGGATGTTGCAGATCCTGCATTCACCACCAGGCGCTCCCGACTCCCGAATGTCGCAGTCACTAAAGGTAAATATTATAAACAATGAGGCAATTATGACAGAAAGGTCATTTATTTTATGGGAGACTGACTTCAGGAGATTTTTTGGTCATACCTGCTGCGACATCACTTATATCCCAAACCCGCAAGCCGTCTCTCTGTCCTCCAAAAGCGTAAGTGAAGGGCCGATCGGGACAACAGACCGCACAAAACACCACACCCTGCGCGCGTCATCACAAACATCGGCTGTCACGCTTGTTCTTTCTCTGCATCATTTTCACCGTTCCAGCAAAATTCCCACCATTTTCATGTCCCTCGAATGGACCAGACTGGGTTTGTCGCCCAAAATGTCCCAGACCTTGACGTGTTTGTCTGCCGACGACGTGACCAAGCAGCCTTTAATCTGGCTGCTGAGATCCAAACCTAAAAATACATACAAAGTTGGAGAAGTGCAAAGTAACAGAATACAAATACATTATTACTGTACTAATGTAAAAAAAATTTTATGCACACCTGACACTTCTTCATCGTGTGCCTTCAGTGTGAAAATGGGTTTATCGGCACGCGCGTCCAGACAGTACACAAACCCATCCTCTGTACTGGCCTGAAATAAAATCACAGATCACTCGCACCGTCGTTAATATTTTGACTTGAAATAACTTACGTCACCTACCAGGAAGTTGCAAGGCGAAAAGTGGTTCCACACCAGGCGCTCGACTTGACCGCTGAATCTCCACGTGCGGTGGCTGTCCGGGCTGCGGCAGTCGTACAGGAGGGCCGTCCTGCAAAGATGGCGCGGCGCGGGTTGCTAACATGTCCCCTTTGGCAAATTTCAATGTGTAACGTACTTGTCGTATGATCCTGAGAGGAGGGTCTGTGCCTCAAATGGGTGGAAGGTCAGCGTCTGAACCTTGAATAAATATAACAGGAAGAGCAGGAGTCACGTGTGATATTCATTTAATAATACAGTGTACCCATTAATCTGCATCATACTTTGTCAGTGTGTCTGCGGAGGGTGGTGGCGGGTTTGCCTTGGGACAGATCCCACAGGATAACGGATTCGTCCGCGGAACCGCTGGCTAAGACATTCCTGAGAATCAAAATAATGACGGCATTTCGGAACATTCTCCTCTCAACAAATTTGCATTTCCAGGCTGTTGAACACGTGCCAAGGAGACAGGAAGTACCCGTCCATTTTCTTAGCCGCTTATCCTCACAAGGGTCGCGGGGAGTGCTGGAGCCTATCCCAGCTGTCAGCTGAGTTTGCAAGTTCTCCCCGTGCATGCGTGGGTTTTCTTCCGGGACTCCGGTTTCCTCCCACATCCCAAAAACATTCAACATTTAATCGGACACTCTAAATTGCCCCTAGGTGTGATTGTGAGTGCGTCTGTTTGTCTCCGTGTGCCCTGCGTTTGGCTGGCGACCAGTTCAGGGTGTACCCTGCTTCCTGCCCGTTGACGGCTGGGATAGGCTCCGGCACTCCCCGCGACCCTCGTGATAAGCGGGAAAGAAAATGGATGGATGGACATGAAGCACACACTGAATATCACCTTTAATTAAAAAAAAATAATAATGTTGCCATTTTGTTCCAGATTAAAAAGGCCGTTGTCTTAATTTTATCATAT
This sequence comes from Syngnathoides biaculeatus, assembly GCF_019802595.1. NCBI lineage: Eukaryota > Metazoa > Chordata > Actinopteri > Syngnathiformes > Syngnathidae > Syngnathoides > Syngnathoides biaculeatus. The sequence goes on along the minus strand of NC_084659.1, from coordinate 11,814,445 downwards.
AATGTGTAAAAACAAAAAATTCCCTATTAGCTAATCCCTATTAAATCATCAGGGCTAGCTAATCAATTGGCCTTGTATATGTACATATATTTCCCGACCTGATCAGCTTATTCCAGGACAAATCCAACACTGCGTCAGTGTGTCCTTCCACAGTCTCTGCGGATGCACCCTAACATCAATCAAAAGAGAAACGTCATCCAAAAAAAAAAAAATCATCACCGATATACGCTTTATACGGTTTATACGGTTTAAACCAAATACCTTTTTGCTCTTTTTCTTCTTGTTGGCTGTCTTTTTGCTTCCCAGCGTGAACGCGGGCTCCAGGCAGTCCACCACATCCAGATCCCACACGTCAATCTGCGGCGTCATATTTCCCACGGCGGCATAGTTGGCTGCTCACAGAAAGAGGGAGAAAAAAAATTATACATCCCCACTAACTACTTAATACCAATTGTGAGACTTTCGGTTTTAGCTTACAGAGCGTTTCCTCAGGGTTTGGATCAAAGTTGAGCCACTCGATGCCTAGCGGATACGCTGGCAGCAGAATGTCGTGGTGCACGTACAGAGAGTCCTCCTCGGCGTTGTACACTGGAACCGAAGGGATTAGGGATGTGGTGCTATTTTTTTTTAAATTGAGTGTTATTCGCTTAATCATATTTTGCATTATTAAACACAATACATTGAGCATGGGAGGTGCAGGTACTATTCTTGTCCACCTGGGGTCAGTATCCTCACATTCTGATGTGGTACTTGTGACTTCTTATGACATTAAAAAATGGAGGGTGGGATTGACTGCAATGATGTGGGCATGAGCGAATGGAAGTACAGTTGGCTGAGTGTTAAGTACGCACGTTGAGTGAGTTGTGGCCATCAAGAGCTGATGAATGAATACATTCCGATTGACTTATTCCATGAATTGGTTCAACCTTACTGAATTGTTCTTGCCGGCATCACATCTGATGTTTACCGTAGATTTCCAGGTTGCAGCAGTCCTTTTCAGCCTTGCCAGACAGGATGAGGTTGTCGGTGGGTTTGATTTGGAAGTCGTCTCGGTCATATTGATCCTGAGAATGGAGCCGAAAGATGATAATTTTACATTCAAAATGGCACACTTCCACGGGCACCGAGCGTTCAACTCACGGTATCTTTGAGCGTGATGTAAGGGTCCTCGTCGTTTGAGCAGAACACGGTGAGCCCAGCCAGGCTGTCCCCGAGGTTGGCCGTCGCTACATTGGAAACATACTTGATACGGTTAATGGACACCCCAAAAATAATGCTGCACTAAATTAGAATCTGAACATGATAGTGAATAAATAACAATGCAAATAATTTGAATTTGTCTTTAGTCAAGTGTAGTATCAATATCCATCATTCAGGACTAGCATCATGGTACTTTATGCAGGTATGGTATCTAACAGGGACAGCACAAAATGTAAAATTCCTTACCGAGGTCCTCTTCATCATATTTATCCAGGTCATACTCCGCAAGTTCATCCTCTTCTTCATTTTGCAGTCTGGGAACATTGCCAATTTCATCGTCAGCTACAATCCCGGCATCCTCCTCTTCCTCTTCCTCGGCTGCTTGTTCCCTTATTTAAAAACAACAACACACGATAATACAGTCTTAACACATAATAGAATATCCTGATTCAAAATACTGCACTTAAACGCACTGCAGCTCCTCCTTCGCCTCATTGATGATGCGTTGCAGTTCCTCCTGGCTCAATTCAACCTGTAACAGAACAACTGCAATCATAAAGATAATCACGGACTGATAACCTCTTCCATAATAAAAAAAACAAAACAAACAAACAAACAAACAGATAGATAGCTGTCAAGACTAGCATGTTGACATATTAGCACCCGACATGCTCACGTTAGCGAGCTAACAACTACAACTTTGCTTACTTTGTCCGGAGTTTCCTTGGAAACGCCTCGCTTCACCCAGGCGATACAAGTAATTTGAGAACTCATGGTGTATGAAATACACTTGTAAAATTGTGGATAAACTTCTATTTACAAAGGACAGCTCGTGAAATCCAAACGCAAAAACCGGATGACCTGAAAGGCCACGTGGTTTCTGCGCATGTTGATGACGTCACTCGCGTGATCACAAACGTGTAAACTGAGGAAAACGCACCGGTATTTTATTTTAATAACGCATTTTATAGTGTAGAAAATGTTAACTAGAGCTGCCATTCCCATTGAGTTAAGTTAAAATAAAAATAAAACAATGGCCAAGAAAGCAATCATATACATCACATTATAAGATTAAGCTATTTTGATACATTACCTCATGACAAAAATGACTTGCACCACACATTTTCTTTATGAAACAATTTAATAAGTCTGTAGAAAAGACATACAAATAAGAGAGGCCCTTTATAGTGGTTATGGTACCATCATAAAGCATGGCAATAATACGGCATAGGTATTGCAGATAACTGTATTAACACAGGTTCCAAACGTGCAGTCAAAAATACTTTGCAGTGCAGTGGTCGCATAAGTGCAACCCTGTCCACAGGAAAAAGTGCAGGAAAATAAATGGAGTTTTCAAATACAAAATTCATCATTTTGACAGAAACAGGAAAACTTTGGCAAAGATACTGATAGATTCTGTAAACATTAAATTTTGTGACAGATGTCACAGACTATTTTGCAGCTAAAATAAGAATATCTCACCCAAAACAGATTATTCCCATTATGATTCTTTTTTTCTCATGTTTTTCTCGTTTGTATAGATTGTGAGATGATTGGCATGTGATTGTAAGGCTAAAAAAAAACAAAGTCTGTATGGCTTTCGATAATACTGAAATATGTATATATTAGCAGTATATATAACAGTATCAGTTATACATCAAGTATCGAGCTTATCACGTGACCTAAAACCACAATTTACACTTTACATTGCATTCTCAGCACACGAGTGTTTCGACTAAGCGTCCAACGCGCTTACTTATACCATCTTGGAAATTGTCAGTTTTGTTCACTTTCAGTCATTCGCGAGCACTTTCAACAATCCACATTCAGCTCCAATTCCTCCTTCGCCAGCTTGCCGTCCGAGATCACGTGCGCGATGTCGTGGGCCGGCTTCAGGCGCTTGGTGACCAGCTTGAGGTTGGTCTCGTGCAGGATCACCTGGGTCAGGTACTTCTCCCGCTTCATTTGCTCTTTGACGGCGTACGGCACGTCGGGGATGACGTAGGACAGGATGAACTTGGTCAAGTAAACGATGTGCTGCCAACAGACATCGATTTGTAACTCAAGGGACGGTATTTATTTTTTTTTCCTTCGCGTGTGAGACTTGCTGCACGCGTTCCTACCTCGACAACAATTATAAACGCCATTTTGGCAGCGATCACGTGCCAGTAGTAGATGTTGTGCTCGTACTCCTTCGGGTGCCCAGGAGGGTAGCGGAAATCTCGATACCTGAAAAAAAAGTTTGTTTGTGTGGTGAGAAGTAATAAAGTAGAAATAATTTATTGTACCGACATTTTTCAAGACAGTTCACCTATGACAGAGTACCAAGAGAGGAATTGTGGTACTGCATGGGCGAGTCCGGTGTGTCGGAGAAATATGTTAGAATGGTACAGGGCGTGTATGAGGACAGCAGAACAGCGCTGAGATGTGCTGTAGGCGTGTCAGAAGAATTTAAGGTAGAGGTGGGAGTGCATCAGGGATCCGCCCTGAGCCCCTTCTTGTTTTGCGATAGTAATGGATAGGCTGACAGATGAGGTTAGACTGGATTCCCCTTGGACCACGATGTTCGCAGATGATATTGTGAGAAAGCAGTGAAAGCAGCGAGCAGGCGGAGGAACAATTAGAAAGATGGAGGCACTCACTGGAAAGGCGAGGAATGAAGATTGGCCGAAGTAAAACAGAATATGTGTGCGTGAATAAGGGGGGTGGAGGGGGAAGAGTGAGGCTCCAGGGAGAAGAGATAGCGAGGATGGACGACTTCAAATACTTGGGGTCAACAATCCAGAGCAATGGAGAGTGTGGTAAGGAAGTGAAGAAACGGGTCCGAGCGGGGTGGAACATTTGACGGAAGGTGTCTGGTGTTCCACGTGACAGAAGAGTCTCCGCGAGGATGAAGGGCAAAGTCTATAAAACAGTGGTGAGGCCGGCCATGTTGTACAAATTAGAGACAGTGGCACTGAAGAGACAACAGGAAGCAGAACTGGAGGTAGCAGAAATGAAGATGAGGGAAGATAGGAAGACTATGGGTGTTAGTGAGGAATACGCACGAGATAGGCTTAGAGGGAAAAAGGTGACACGCCCTGGCGACCCCTAATCGGGACAAGCCGAAAGGAAAACAAGAAGTTCACTGGACTGTTTCAAGCTCTTTGTACCTGCAGGTAGTGATGTTGTACGGCACGCTCAGAGGCCTGCTGAAGTTGGAGAAATCGCTGATGTTGAAGATGGACAGGGAGCTTTCGATATAGCCCTGCATGGTTTGAGAATCGTGATCTCCATATGGGTACACGGAGAAAGACCAGTAGTAGACCAGCCGTGGGATCATATCGGAGGTGAAGGCGATGATCATAGCCTGGGCACAATTTGGAATGACGCAGCAATTGGCGATGTCACCCGGTCGGGGTCGTCAAACTGGGAACGGGAGCTCACGTTGGTGGCGACGGCCAGGATGGCGACGCCTTGAAGGATGGGCTGCCAGGCGCCGATGTCCTGGGCCTTCTCCGGAACGATGCGGCGGAACTGCGTGGTGATTTTCCAGGCGTCCACGCGGATTTCAAACAAGTTGTTGACCAGCGCCAGGACCGGAGCCAGGGGGAAGGAGGCCACGAAGAGGGTGACGAAGCCAAACTGGATGACTTGCGTGGGTGGAAAAACAAACCAAGATATTCACATCTACGATACGGTGTATTTCCCAAAATACGCTGTGAAGTCCTCGCATTTGAAAATCAAATTCAATTTGCAGAGTTTTGTATAATGAAGTCCATCAAAAAATTCGCAGAAAATGGTTTTTCTTGCTTATCCACTGATGAAGTTTGGGAAAATATTCACATCGCTTTTTCGCGGAAAAAAAACATCGGCCTATAAAGGTGAAGCAGAGTGAACAGTCAACAACAACAACAACAACCGTAAACAAAACTTCGTTCAAGTGAATTAAGGTAAAAAAAAAATCTTTACAAACAAACTTTAACAGTGTCATAGTAAATCTTTCTAACTTACTTGTGGAATGTTTTCTCACGGCCGCAAAATTCATCGCTGCACAGGTCGGCATACTTGTTTTGGGAGTATCAAGATGGCTAATGGCAGCTTCAGTTTTGGTGGCCAATGAGCCATCCAGTCTTTTTTTTTTTTTTTTTTTTAGTGTAACCCCTCTCGGGGAGAGGAGGCCCCAGTGGGATACGAACACACAACCCCTGGTTTATCAAACCAATACTCTAACCACTGAGCTATTGGCCCTCCACAGTGTATTATACTGTATTAATGCATAATTCTGCACAGAATTGCCCTGCATCATTTTTTCCATACCTTGTGTCCTGATTAGTTCTTGTTAGTAGGTGAGCAACCCAACATTTAATGCCTTATTTTATATTTCTCTGTCTAAAATGTCCTTTCGAAGGCTTCAACTTCTTCTTACCCATTTCCAGGTACTCATAGAAGAGTCCCAAGTTGGACATGGACTGAAGCTGGTAGTCCTGCTCCCAGCGAGGAATCACCTTCTGCGATGACGCTCGCGTGCAGTAGCGGAAGATCACATTTTTCACCCACCTGGGAGATCCGCGTGGGCCGGGGGGAGGTCACGGGTCAGCTGAGTTGTTACCGTGACGTCGCCTCGTCGCGCATTTTTGATTTCTTACGGTAATAGGACCTCTTGAATGTTGTTCCAGATGGCTTTACCGCCCATGATGATTGACAGCTGGGTGGTAAGTTCAATCAGACATCCACCAGGATCACACTAATTAAAAAAAAAAAAAAAAAAAACTGTGAGAACACGGATCCAAGCACGGACATGCAAAGAGAGGCGGGAGAACCTCACCTCCTCGTTGCGGTATTTGCCCAAGAGGTAGACGGGCCGTCCAGGATAGCCGACGGCTTTCCCTTTGGCGAAGGCGATGTAGAAACAGGACGAGTAGTAGTTGACAAACTGGAAGAGGAACATCTTCAGCGTCAAGCTGTTCTCGTAGTCCGTCTTGGTCCTTGGCAGCTCTGTTAGCGGAGAGAAGAACGCGATGCAGCGAGGGACCGCCGTAAACGTTCGCATTTCCGTGTCGATCACAGCGACGCACCGAAGTTGGTGATCCAGATGGCGACCCGCTCGTAGAGCATGTTCAGGATCATGATGACCACGAAGCTGATGAGCGAGGCCGTGACCGACGTGGCCATCTGCGGCGTCACGTACTCCTTGAGGGGCTCCAGCTCCTTCAGGTCCTGCGCTCGCAGCCTGGCCGAGAAGGCGAAGAAGGCGGCCAGGCGGTACACGGTGATGGCCACGATGGACGCCACGATAAGCAGGATCTTGTGATACAAAGACCCAAACTTGAGCACAAATGACTTTGACTTGAAGGAACAACCTTGGGAGAATTATATTACCCAGAACAGAACTGTCCCTATTCCTATCGACACCCGAACGCATCGCCCGCAGGCTGTGTAGGGCACTTTTTCCTTCACCTAAATCCCACACACAAACAAAACGACTGTAACTTTGAACCATTCCAACCAAACTGCGATGACACAAAGACTGAAAATCACCCCCGTGACTGGGTTTTTCCTCTCGTATATGCACTTGGCCTCATATTCCGGCCGGGGCGGCTCCTCCTGCTCCAGGAACTCCACTGTGTCCCACTGGTATTCCAGCTCGGCCTGGTAGCGCTTCCAAAATTCCAGGAACAGCGTCACTGCAGCGAGGAGACCGAGTTTTGAATAATGACCGAGTAATGTTGTGAAAACAAAAAAAAAAAAAAAAAACCAACATTCAAACCAGAGACTTACCCCAGATTGCCATGAAAACTGCAAACACCAGGGTGCCGAAATTGTCAAATATGCAGAGTTTCTACAACACAAAATAATCACGTTTAACGCGATAACGCTACCGTACTTTTTGTATCGAAAATTATTTTGCAGGGGAACAATTTGACCCATAAACAGAAAGACGTGCGCAGTCCATTGACCTTTGAAGCTTCACAGGTGCTGTTCAAGCGCCAGTATTTGCACTCCTGGTCGCACTGCGGGCACATCACTATTTTGCCTCCGATGTCTGGGTCGCACACCTCTTTGCTGCAAACACAAAAGATGGCCGACGCGGTCGTCGTGGAACAGCCGCCATTAGCGCACAGCGCAGATGAAGGCTCTCTCGATGCGCTCGTGACGAGTACCTCCACGTGCTGGTTTCTTGCGTTTTGTATCCGTATATGAAACAACTGAGACCCACAACAGCCGCCAGAGCCAACATGATGGTGTAGAAGCCCAACCAGGCGAAGTAAATTCCAATCTTCTCGCCGTAGTACTTCCTGTGAACATTTTTTTACAGCAGTGTCGTACATAGGAAACTCTCATGGCACAGCGACAAACAGAAATGGCACAAAAAGTTGCTAGTATGTATACACACAAATATATACAGCGTGTACTGAGATATTGATGATTTGATATCAGTTTTCTTCCAAGTATATGTCCTCAGTTTAGCAGAATCGTTATTACAGTGGAATCTAAACAGTTACAGGAACAGTAACCTTCCCAAACTGAGGCAATGTTTCCCGTTGAAATGATTGAAAATGCAATTACCGTAATTTCCGGCCTATAAGATATAAGAGATAAACACACAGACCTTCACATCTGATTTAGATAGTTGCAGTAATAGTATTCAAATTTCACAAAGGATAAGGAACATATGTATTTCTTATTATTACTGTATATTGTGTGTTTAGATGTGTTGCCCCCTCCATTTGTGTTCATACCGTAATTTCCAGCCTGTAAACCACGACTTTTTTCGCACGCATTCAACCCTGCAGTTCATGCGGTGACGCGGCTAACTTGTGCATTTTTTTTTCTAACGGCTGCAAGGGGGCACTCGAGCAGAAAAGGTGAGAGTGTACCGAGGAAGTGACTTTTACCGGGTCCGGCCCTGTTAGCGCTGCTTTAGCGTGTTACTGCCGTGTCGCAGTGATTTTTTACCAGTATGGTTTTTTTTTTTTTTTTTTAAACCGGCTCTGTTAGCACAGCGCTAGCATTAGCGTAAACTCTTTATGCACCGTTTTTCTCTGTAAATAGCTTGTGTTTGAATGTGGGCACTTGCGGTTTTTACACAGCTGTCGCGTATTTATGTACCAAATCTTATTTCCTTTACAAATGTACTGGGTGAAGCTTATAACTAGGTGCGCTCTGAAGGCCGGGAATTACGGTACCGTATTTTCTGCATTATAAGGCGCACCGCGTTATAAGGTGCACTTTCAATGAATGGCCTATTTTAAAACTTTTTCAGATATAAGGCGCATAGAATAGATGCTACAGTAGAGGCTGAGGTTATGTTATGCATCCATTAGCTGGAGCTGCACTAAAGGCTCAATATCGATCCATATAAAAGGTGCACCGGATTATAAAACAGATTATAAAGCGCACTGTCGGCTTTTGAGAAAATTAAAGGCTTTTAGGTACGCCTTATAGTGCGGAAAATGCAGTAATTTGTTACAGCCTCATAAAGAAGTTTCATTTACATTTTTTTTTTTTTTGTGTGCGCGATAACAAATACTGTACAACACTACAAGTGTAATATTCTGACACACTAAACCGAAACAAGAGCACAAACACAACCACCATTCTCATGTTTAACCAATTATTACCTTATTTTACACAACACTAATATGTTACGGCTTCCTATCACCAGTAGTTTTTACTTTCTTTGGAGCCATATTAAGAACATTTGTGAATCCAAAGGAAATGTTGTAAATAAAAGAATTTAGCGACATTAGAGAATTTCTGCCGCACACCTGGCTGAGCGCACATATGAATAAATGTCACCTTATGAGGTCTAAAGGCTGCATCTTGTAGAAGCTTTTGGGGTGTGCCCATTCTCTGTAGAGGCGGAACCTCTCGTTGGGGCAGCCGACCTCTTGGGATTTCACATTGAACCTGCACTGAATCAACACACAAAACGGTATGATGTTCCGGGGGAATGTCCCGCGAGCTAACACCCGCGTGCGACGCTCAACACTTACGTCGTGGAGCGGGTAAGCAGCTTTGTAGACGCCGCCGTCTAACAGCTTTCGGATGCCGAACTTCTTCACGCTGCCTCGTATCTCGTAGGGGGCTCGGCTCAAGATGTAATAAGCCTGGGAGAGAGCGTCGCTGTCCTTCAGCGTGATGTTCGAAATAATCATTTTCAAGCGCAGGCTCACCATCCTGCTCCGCGTGGACGACGTGAAGAAAAGGTCCTTGTCCTTGACGTAGAAGTACTCCAGGCGGTCTTTCTCGAAGGGGGCGGTGAAGAACTCGGCCTCCTTGGTGATGAGGCTCTCGTCCGGGTAGAAGGGCTTGGTGACCACCGATAGCCAGTGCCACCACGGCGAGCGCTGCGACGACAGGTCGTTGGGCTGGATGGGAAGCTTGATGTGCAGCACCTCGGCGTACGTGCACAGCGTGTCCCACGGCATGTGCACTTTCACGAACATCAGGTTGTCGTCCACCACCTGGATCGAAGCGGCCCGGCGTTGCATTTCAGGGTGAATTTTATTAATTTACTATCCGTCCATCCATTTTATTATCCGCTTATCCTCACAAGGGTCACGGGGAGTGCTGGAGCCTAGCCCAGCTGTCAACAGGCATGAGGCGGGGCAAACCCTGAACTGGTCGCCAGCCAATCGCAGGGCACATAGAGACAAACAGATGCACTCGCAATCACACCTAGGGGCAATTTAGAGTGTCCAATTAATGCATGCATGTTTTTGGAATATGGGAAGAAACCGACGCAGGCACTGGGAGAACATGCAAACTCCACACAGGCGGGTCTGGGATTGAACCCGAGACCTTAGAACTGTGAGGCCAACGTGTTAACAGAAGATCCACCGTGCCGCCAGAAATAGGTACATTTAAAATGTAATTATCTATTTTAATTGATCCAACAATATAATTTGTTCATTTTATTTTTAAATAATAACACAAAAATTCACATTGAAAAAGTCAATTTTACTTTAAAAAGAGGTTAATTGGTTACCAGTGAATTACTTGTGAAAATAAAGTAAGCTAAAATATTTGTGAGAAAAACAAGCATTTGTTAGCAATGAAAATAAACAATTTTACACATTTAATATCTACATTTTAACCATCTGCCCCATCTTTCTGATTTAAAACTTAGATAGATGGGGAAAAAAAAAAAAAAAAAAAAAAAAAAAATCGCACACAAAAAAACCAAACAATCCAAGCTAAAAGAATCCACTCACAGATCGCGTGGCCTCCAACTCCATCCCCATTTTCATCAGGCTGGCCTCGAAGTATTCCCGCCGTCTCTGCAGACCAGGAAGACACCTTGTCGTTATGCACAAACACAACAATCGACATCACAATTACTCGTTTTGAGTGGTGCACTCTGGGACGTCCTTAAACCCGGGACGTTTTCCTCCCGCGTCTGCTTGTCATTCCCACGAGAAGCCATCACATACACGGAATACCATCAGTGCTTGTTTTGGCTGATCCGGTCCAAACCATTTCGATCTGGACAAACTCACGAGTGACTGGAGGTAGATGCAGAATGGCAAAATTTGCCACGAGAACAGCTTGTGGGGATGCATTTCGCAACACTGCAGGTATAAACAGAGCTCACCAGTATTGGACAATACCTACCGTGCAACCACCCTGTTGTGAAATACAGCAACCGAACACACGCTGTGCTTGTGATAATGTTCATTTATTGTAAGTCCTGGCAGGGATTGAAGGTAGCGTGAAAAAAAAAAAAAAAAGATTTAATAATAAGTATGAATAGTTGAGACACATTTAAGCTGAGGTAAATACAACTCCCTGTGCAAATAATATTTTATTGAAACGCGTTTAAGGGTTCAACCATACACTCACGGGACGCTTCAAAGGGTATACCTACCTCACCAGTTTAGCAACTAAATAAGAATTGTGTCTAAAAAGATAAAATGTTCAATTTTTAATATTTGTGATATACAATAGGCTTAAGCGCCCTCAAACAACAACAACAACAACAAAAAAACATTCCAAGTGTCATTGCCAAAGTCGTCTAATGTCCTTAAAAGTTTAATAACAGAACTGTACACAATAAAATGGAGCCAACTTGAAAAGTAAAAAAATGTACGACAGGTATACTGCTTTAAAAAAATAAAGAAGCTGCACATAGAGCGAAAAGCTTCATTAAAACATTAATTTCATTCATTAATTTATTTCAGAAAATATCGAATTAGCAAACCAAATGTTTGGAATAATTTCTCATTTTTTAATCACTGTATTTCTCTTTGTCAGTCTGATACATTCATTTTCCAAGCCGCTTATCCTCACAAGGGTTGTGGGAGTACTGGAGCCTATCCCAGCTATTGACGGGCAGGAGGCGCCGTACACCCTCAACTTGTTGCTTGTTATTCTTATTTGACATTAAAATGAAATCTATTCACTCTTAAAATAATATATTTTGTATATATTTGTTGTGTTGAATATTTATATTTAATCATGGCGTATCTTAGACACCTCAGTTTTAAATTCTAAAATTGGAGAAAAGCACACATTTTTTGAATGATTTTTCTTTTAAATCAACTGGATACTAATAAAGAGAACAGGAGGACCATGAGTAACATTACAGGAAAGTAAATCTGCACTTTGAGCATTAACGCTACACTTAAATATGGGAAAATTAAAAAAATGTAAAAGACGAAGTGCAAATGAATTGTAGCCTCCTCTATTTAAAGTTAAATACAAGTGAAGTGCGCTACGTGAAAAAATGTCCACTTACTTGAAAATAAATTCTAAACCATTCTGTTTTAAATGTGATTTTTATTTTTCACTGATTCTTTCGCCACCAGACGCAACCCGTGCACCACGTGGTGAAGTTCCTCAAAATTACCTTTCGGCGTGCGAACGTGTGCCGCTTGTCAAACTCCTTCCTGTCCTCATCCTCGTAGACCAGGATGAAGTCGATGCGGCGGACGCCGTCGTTGAAGAACAGCGAGTCGGGCTTGTCGTCGAACTCGGTCTGCGGGCAAAAGCGCGGCCCGTCGGGTAAATCGGCGGGCCGGAACACGTACTCGTCTCGGCGCATTCGGAAGAGGGCAGGACGGCTGCGCCCGTGCATGCGACGCGCTGACGCCGCTGAGGGTTTTGAGTGTGGGGGTTACGCGGGTGGCGTGGCGTGTGCAAACATTGCGACGCCCGTCCTCCGCCGCCACTCAAACGATAAAACGTGTAGGTGCGTTCAACAGTGCAGTTACTGTACTGGGTTTAGCGATACTGCAGCATATATAACAGTAATTTAATGAGGTGTACCTGCACTATGAAAGTATGAAATATGCCGGACTCACCAGTTGCACTTTAGTTACCGTCGAACCTTCTCTTATACTGTGATATGTCGGTAGAAACTCCTCAGGGTAGACTGTACAAAGAATAGCAAAGGTTTAAAAAAAAAAAAAAAAAAGATAGATTGAAATCATGGAGGAAAGCAACATTAAATCCATTTTATTTTTGCTGTATTGTTGTCACGTCTGCAATCTCAAGTAAATAAGATTATCTACAGAGCCACGCAGCGTCACCACTTCCTCTCGAGCGCATCCAGCTGACGCACAATAATCACACGTACAGCAACGAAGCAACAAAAACATTCTTGCAATGTTATTTTACACACGCATGCCTTCCGCGTTATGAAAAACATTTCCTGCCTGAGTCCCAGCAGCGAAGGTCGCACTTGTGTCATTTTGATTTGATATCACAACAATGTAACAACACTGTGCTTTGCATCGCCACGGTTTCAGTTTTAATAATGCTGGCAAAGTCTGGGTGTGAATAAATGATGAGGCATTTAAGCAAAGTGCACCGAGTGATGGGGGGGGGGGGGGGGCGATAATATCCTCTTTGCGGGAGGGCCTGTCAAAATTGTTGCAAAATGAGCCACTTCGAATGATACTTTCAAACGATCTCATCAGACACAACACACGCTGAATATTTTAGAAGAATGCATGTGGGTCGAGGAGGATCACTTGGGACGACGTCAGGTACAGCTTCTGGATTTTGACATTTCTGAAATTTCATTTCGCAAAACAGAGTGAACACATTGATGACGCCGGCCAAAATTGATATGCCGGTTAGGCAAATATGATGCGCGTGAGGGAGAGATTTGGGTGCCAGTCCAAGTGTACAAGTCTATAGAAAATAGATGGAGCAGATTGACTGATTCGCCGCATCTATGTACTATGGATAAGTTTCACCGACATCCTTACACCAATCGGACAAATTAAAACTTCACGCTTCAGCTATCACCTGTGTTCTCTGACCTCTATGACACACAAGATGGCGTAATCGGAACCCTATCCATCGTGACATGGCCATAAAACGAACACGCCAACCCACAACAAAAGTTTCCACTTAAAAAATGGCTTGCACTTCAGCCCCCCCCCCCCCCCCCATATTTCTAAGATGCAGTGTGGTTCCACTCAAGAAATGGAAGCAACAACAAGCGAGCTGTTGCTAGGCAGAACAACAACATCCCAGAAAATATCAGAGGGCCCATGTGACTTCCCTGAGGGACGCGTAAGGGCCGCTTTTTAATTCATTTATTAATTTTTTAAAATGTATTTTGGGCATGGAGACACGCCCCCGCAAGGGAAAAAAAAACCTCAGTTTGTGTTTTCAGTAAGTCACAACAACACAGTTGAAAACTGCAAATTGCAATTCAAACTGATTTCAGCACAGCTTTAAGTTGTGACTCGTGGAGTGGGTGGTGGCATCGACTTCCCTCGCCATATCTGTGTGGCCGATTTTCCGACTAAGCTTCGCAAACACATGCTCAAGAAGAAGAAGAAGAAAAAAAAAAAGAAGTCTTAAAATCAGCTCAAGTGTCAAGTCTCACCGACGTCTTCTGCGATCATTTCCAAGCGGGCATCTCCCCCCAGTTCCTCTGCGTCAGATAGGGACTCCATCTCCAGGATGTCGTTCTCCATTTTCGCCTCTCAAAAGCGAAACTTTTCTCGCTCCCTCCGAAGCTTGTCGGGATATCGCGGCAGCTTAACCGCGCCGGCCCGCGTACATTCTTGGGTTTATTTCGGTACACTTTGGACCGAGTTAAAACTGCAGAAAGAAGCGGCGGAATACGGGTGGGGTCCAAAAAGGAGGCGTCGACGTTCCATTTTCTACCGGAAATACAAATTTGGTGAGTTATGATGACGTCTGGAACGTCGGAAAACCCAAGATGGCAGCCCACTTGGAACCATTTAATGAGGTGAAAGTTTTGGGAACACATTTTTAAAATATGGATATAATGACATGACAAAATCACGCCATAATTGTATAAAACTAACTAGATTAACGTTACTGCCCGTAAATCCAAGTTTAGAGTCTATCACATCACAGCAAGTTCAAAACCCACTTGAATGTTTTCTTTAAAAACACACACACGTTATAAAATCACATAATTTAACTACATTTATTTTAAAAAAAAACATTCCAACTTTGTTTTGCACGCAAATCCAAATTTGGTTGATAATGGCGTCGCAACAAGTTGATAAACTAGCAATGTCAAATCATTTGTTGGTTCAAGAGGAGAAAAAAAAAAAAAGCTTTGGTAGAATCTATTTTGCTAAATTACTCCCAATTGCAACTCATTAAAAAAAAAAAAAAGTAATAAAGACCCACCAGTACTAGACTAGTTGATTTAAGAAAATATTGAATTAGCAAACCAAATGTTTAGAATAATTTCTCATTTTTTAGTAGTACTTTAGGCATTTATCTAAATGTTTACAATCTCCAGTGACTTTCTTGTCATTGTTGATTGCATATAATTCCCAATAAATGTTAAATTTACATGCATACAATTGCATATTTTCATTGGATACAATTCTACGTCAGGTCGAGTTAAGCAACTTACTTTTGTTAATTAAGCCAATTTTCATAAACTGTTAATGAGCTCCAAGTAGGGTGTGTAACAAGAAGTGACCATCATCTTCGTGTATTTCCAGCGTTCTATTTCATCTGCTTTTATTGCAATATACAATTCATGAATAATTTATTTACAAAAATGTTTAAAAAAAAAAGTTATAAATTCATTTCACTGGCAAGTCGTGCTTTTAGGGCAGGGGTCGGAAACCTGTGGCTCGCGAGCCATACCTGGCTCTTTTGGTGGTTGGCGTATGACTCGCAGAGCCCTCATAACGACATATTGCATACAATTTTTCATTTTTCTCGTGGGCTACATTGGTGTTTTGCAACTGTTCACATTTGGTAACACATAAATGCTTGAAGTATCTCAACTTTATCATTTATGATATATAACAACTTGAAATTTTGGTATAGATTTTTTTTACAAGAATCATGGAAGTTGACACTCTACATTTGGCTCCGAGGGCCACATTAAATCATGTGGTGGGCCCGATCTGGCCCCCGGGCCTTGAGTTTGACACCTGTGGTATACGGCATGCCATTTCTGTCGCGTAGGCAATGGAAATGAGGCAGGGACAGTTTGTTCTAGTGGAGTTGACATGGTTTGTTGTCCAATAATGAAGTTGCTGTGGGCAGCCAGACGGGGCGGGGGGTGTCGAACGCAGATCGGGTGGAAAATAATCGCGGAAACGCTTTTGACAAAGATGGCTAAAAAGAAAAAGAGATGAGGAGTACATTAGCGCAGTTTACAGTAAGAATGCACAGACGAATTCGCCTTTGTGGAGAAAGAAGCTTCCTTTCTGTCTAATGTGTGACGACAAAATTGCACCGATGAAACGCTCAAATATAAAGTCCCAGTTCGACACGCGCCATTGGGTCAAAATATCATGCGAGGGACAGCAGGAAAAAAGCATGTCAGGAGCTACTGTCCAGAGTCCAAGCTAGTTAATTTGGAAACAACAAGGTGAATGCAATTCATATAGCGTTGCTGGTGCTCTTGGCAATTGGCAAAGCATGAAGTTGAATCTAACGGCGTATGAAACATAGCAAAACCGTGCAGCGCAAAAAGTGGTATTAATGGGAAGAAGCACTTTTGTCGTTATTGATTAGCAACAGCAAAATGTTATTTTAAAAAAATTCTTAAAAACCTATTCTATTCTTTAGGTGTTGGGCATACATAAAATGCACGAATAAACTTGTATTTAGTTTTAAAAATATTGTGTGGCTCTTTTGGAATCGAATTTTTAAATGTGTAAAAATGTAAAATGTGGCACTCTCAGCCCAAAAGGTTCCCGACCCCTGTTTTTAGGGTGTGAATGAGACCCAAATTTAAAAACATACAGAGGGGCCGCTGCTGGAAAAGTATCATCTGGAGGCCTTGCCATTTTCAAGAATGTCCATCCTGTAAAGAGGGAAAATGTCCGTTCACGCAACATCTGAGCATATACGAGTTGATTTTATGTTTGGGAGTCGACTCCCAACTCACCCGTTTTCATCTTTGAGGTGCTGGTACAACTCGAACTTGCTGTTGACCGAGCGCGCTCTGCCTATAAACTCCCGCCGCTTCCTGGACTTGGCGGTGATCCGGTTGGTCCACAGAGCGAGGAGCGAGACCGGACCTGTGGCGACGGCGAGGTATCACATTTAAATGACACATCCGGTAAAAAAAAATATTTCTAAAAAATCTGGCTTGGGAAAGAAAACACTACCGCCCAGATTCAAGTACCTTTTGCGCCCTCTGGTGCTTCAACCTCGTCAGTGGCCAGGCGGGGTTTCTTGATGAGTGGTTCTGGGGAATCCGGTGAATCCTTGATGACTTCCGACTCTTGATCCTCCTTATCCGGCACATTTTTCACCCTAAAAATAAAGAACTGCTAGTTACCTGATGAACGGTCCAGTTTGCACAAGTGAGTCACCTTTCTGAGTCCTTCCAGCTTTTGTCCTCGACATCCTTGGCCACGTTTTTCTCTGCCCGGTCTTCCCTGTCCTCCCTCTTCCTTCCCCGCTTCTTCCTCTCCTCTTCCTCCGGAGGTTTGCTGCGGCAGGCGACGATACATTCCAGGACCCTCTGGTGCCTGTCTGTGGCCCCGGCGTGGGTTTTCACTAAAGTCTCCAGCTCGTTCCACATTATGCGATACTGCTCGTCTCTGCGGGCAAAAAATCTCATTTAGGCCGTGACCCTCAGTGAGGCGTATGGCCATACTGCTCCCTCCTACGGTCGGTGGTCAAAACCTTTCCACGTATCACTCTTTCTCCCTCACCTTTTGTGAGTAGTGTTTGGAATACACGATATGAAGGTGTAAACAAACTGACCTCTTGGGGCCTTTGCCTCTGGAACCCACAGTGGAGATTGGAAGCGGGTCGTTTTTCCTCTCCATGTCCACCAGGTTGTAGACGGTCTTCTGGCAGGTGAGAACGTCCTCCTCAGTCAGAACCTCTTTCACGATCAGGTTAGCCAGAGGAACCACCTTCGCAGACGGGAACGCAAATGCTAAAGGAAGCCCGATTGATGATTATCAGAAAGGCGAGGGGGATGACGTGCTCACTGCCTGCATGTTGAAAATGGTGGTCTGGGAGATGATCATGGGCCAGTAACGTGTGTGGCGTTCAAGCTGAGCTTTGGCCCGCTCCGCTGGCAGCTTCGCTGCCGGATGATGGGAGGCCTCGGAAACGGGAGTCAGGCGGTTTTCCTTCATGAACTCTCCAAAGTCCTGATAGAGAGACGAAAGGATTTAGAGAAAAAAAAAAAAAAACAAAAACATATTTGGGCTGCGTTTTTGTCATCGACGTACGGTGATGCGGTAGTCGGTCACTCGGCCGCCGCAGCCTTCGCTGATGGAGGGCGGGTCCTCCAGCATGGAACGGTTGTTATTAAGCACGTGCAGGAAGATCTCGCCTCCGTGGCAGCTGAGCATGTGGCTGATGACCTTTGACCCAGACTTCCTCGGCTGCTCCAGGAGCACCGAACGACCTAGAGTCAGCAGGAACAAATAACTACCGTACTTTCCGGCCTATAAGCCGTGACTTTTTTTCCCCCACACGCTTTAAACCTTGCGGCTTATGCGGTGATGCGGCTAATTTGTGCATTTTTCCTATCGGGCGGAAGGGGGCACTCGACCGGAAAAGGAAAGAGTGATACCGGTGGAATATATGTGCCGAGGAAGTGACTTTTACCAGTATGTTTTTTTTTTTTTTTTTAACCGGCCCTGTTAGTGCTGTGCAACAGTGTTGCTACTGTTGCCCTGTTCCTGCTATGTTAAGCTAAGGTATTAAAACTCTTTCTGTGTGCCATCTTTCTTTGTAAATATCTTGTGTTTCAATGTGGGCACTTGCGGCTTTTACACAAGTGCGGCTTTTCTATGTACCAAATGGTATTTCCTTTACAAATGTACTGGGTGAGGCTCATAATCAGCTGCGCTCTGTAGGCCGGAAATTACGGTAAATACAAATGTATTGCACATGAACGGTTGACTAAAATGTTTTGGTTTGAAAGCTAGCGCCACACTCAGTGCTCCAGGCAAAACTATTTTCCAATTTACATCGCAGGTCTTGTCTAACATGATGTTTGCCTGCTGTGATTGAGCCAAGGCACATTTTGGACTCTGCGACATACCATTGAGGAGAAAGTTGGTCAGACATGACGAAGGACGACTGTTGACGTCAGTGGGGGAGATGCGGTAAGCCCCTGTGCAATAATGCAGTTCTAAATGCAGTAAAAAAAAAAAAAAGTCAGTCACGACACATTTTCAAAACGATTCCATATCAAATTCGACTTGAACCGACCTACGGAGATGGTCCGCGGTGTGCACCATTTCAACGTGACCGTTTCTTTGAGCCCATTTTCCCGCGTGCTGCTGCCGGCCATATGCAAATCCCCTATGCCACAAAAAAAGTGACAGAATGAATTGAAAAATTCTCTTCTGAAGAGTTATGACTCGTTTAAATTTTACTCACCACTTTTAAAGAACTCCATGTGCGCATCCTTGTGATGCAGGAGCTCCACGTCGTAATTGGCCGACGTGTTGGCGTGCTGCTCTTCCTGTGCGCCCGCAGAAGAGACACAAACAAACACGACACGTCGGTATCCCGGCCGATAACAAAATACAAAATCCTCGCACACTGCTGATTTCATGTTCTGGTTATGCGAGGTGGATTTCTTTTACACTCGGGTGGAAGGGGAGGGTTAAGCTAGATGCTAAGAGCTAAAAAGGTGTGTTTCAACACTTAAGTGATGTCATCAGGATAACACAGTGGGGGATTGGTCAGGACTGCAAGTGGAAGAGTGACGGAGGAACACAGACAATGAACAGATTTATGGATGAAGAACGGACAACATTGGTCGCATTGATTCCAATGATCACACAATTTCTTTACTACAAAAAAAAATATTTTATTTTTAGCTAGTAGAAGGGAATTTTCTAGAAAAAATGTGGTGTTTTGGGGCGGTGGGGTGGATTCATGGCATTTCAATTCATTTCCGTGGGGGAAGGTGATTTGATATGCAGACAAAACTCAAATTTAAGAACGGCAGTACAGCAGAGCCTCGGTTCTCGACCACAATCCGTTCTAGGAGGAGGTTCGAAAACCGAATTAACCACCGCGTGACCTATGGTTTTTCCGGGGGTTTTTTTTCGGGGGATCGTTCGAATTGACAATAACAAAGCGCGTCGTGGGTGGGTCAGCTGGTCTGGCTGCGGGCATTCAGTTATTTCCGGGGTTTTGTTGGGGGCATTCGAGTACCGCTTTTCGTTCGAAAACAGAAGCAAAACAATCTTGAACTTTTCGTTTGAAAACCAAATTGTTCGAGAACGGGGACGTTCGACAACCGAGGGTGTACTCTATTTATTTTTTAACCACACAACAATCAAAGTAAGGTCAATGTGACATCGTTTCTCTGGCTGGAATGGATTCCTTGCATTTCCACTCACGTCAATGGGAAACAATACCTCAGTTTAAGGACATTTCAGATGGGGAACAGGTTCACAGAACAAATTAAATCTGTGACCCAAGGGTCAGCGTACAGGTAAATTTAGTTACAAGCTTATTATGGAATTAATTCAACTCATAATTTAAGGTACCACTGTATTAAAAATAAACCAAAAAAAAAAAAAAATGCAGTGAGACCAGTGTTGTCTATTCTTAAGCGTCTCACAGGTCATATACATACACATACACACGGACACAACAAAAAGAGACACAACACATGACTCGGACTCTGCCCCTTCCTCCGCACGTGCGTGTGTGTGTGAGAATCAAGTACTAACCTGTTCGCAAACATTTAATGTGGGCTATCAAAACAGAAAATACAGCATGAAACCAGCAGCAGGGTTCAGTCGCATCGACATGCAGGTGAGATGTGCAAAACGAAAAACAAAAACAAAAAAAGAAGAAAAAAGACCGTGAAGTGAAGTGAGACGTCGGAGGTGAGGAGGGGCTCGCGAGGAGAGAGCGGGCAAGCAAAAAGAGAGTGACAACTCAAAGCAGACGCGAGTGGTGCAATGCATGCGGCTTGCCAGAACGTGTTTACAGAAAAAGAAAGATATTTGAATGTGTATGTGGAGCATGGACGCCGGGGGCTCCGCGTGGGGGGGCCGCTTACCTTCATGGGGATGTTCGTGATGGTGGTGGAGGCCAAGTCGAAGTGCTGCTGCACCAGGATGTTGAGTTTGGTCGCCAAGTGCCTGCCTGCGCGGACGCTGTGAACCTCGCTGGTCAGCAGAGGCGACACCTGACGAAGGACAGATTTGAGGAATTAAACGGCGCGTTATAAGTATTAAAAAGGGAAGTCTTTGACGCGCCCACCTCTTTCTTGGGCCGGTCCGACACCAGCGTGTCGTCGCCCTGGGGGTAAATGTGAATGAGGACCAGCTCGCACTGCTGGATTCCCATCAGCCTGAAAGAGACGATAGTGTACTGTATGTTAAATATGGATGTGCAAAGTTCAAATGCCAAGTTGTTGTGATCTAAAAAAAAAATAGACGATAGCAGTTAAAAGAAACAAAATCACCTGTCTGATCCTGCTGCCAGCTTGTTTTGCTCCAAGATGGTCTCCTGAATGCAGTCTTCCAACATGCGAACATGAGTATCACTGCAAAATTCAACAAATGATGATATGTACTCCATATAGTCCTTTGCGTTTTTGGGGTCGACGTTTACCTCTTAGCATTCGTCAGACAGATAATGCGACCCCGGTTGGCGACCCTCTCGGCCGTGTCCATCAGGGCGATGCGCTTCTCGTGCTGCAGTTCGGTGATCTTGCAGAGCGACTCCACCGCTGCCACCAGCCCGTGCAGGATGCTGCAGCACTCGGGGTCTTCGCGCGGGTTGGGCGGCCCCACCGCGGCCAGGGAAGACATGAGCTGTCGGACAAGGGAACACATCGTCCTTATTAGAATTTTGAAAACTATTCGGGCTTTTGTGAAGTGTTTCCCAGCCACTGTGCTGTGAGAGATAAATATGTAAAGAATTGAAGTATTTTTCCACGTATTTTGCTTCAAGTCAATGTACTGCTCCATCTGGACACAGATATACACACGGAGATTCACATCTGACATAGATAGCTGCAGTAATATTATTCAAATTACACAAAGGATAAGGAACATATGCATTCCTTAATAGTACTGTATATTGTGTGTTTAGATGTGTTGCCCCTCCATTTGTGTTCATACCGCAATTTCCGGCCTATAAGCCGTGACTTTCCCCCCCCCCCCCCCCACGATTTCAAACCTGTGGCTTACAAGTTGATGCGGCTAATTGGTGCATTAGCGTTAAACTCTCTGTGTACCATCTTTCTTTGTAAATATCTCATGTTGCAATGTGGGTTTCAATGTGGGCACTGCGGCCTATGTATGTACCAAATGGTATTTCCTTTACAAATGTACTGGCTGAGGCTTATAACCAGATGCGCTCTGTACGCCGGTAATTGCGGTGTATCAGTTGTTAATTGGTGACCACAAAGCTACAGCGATGGTATTCTTATCCTGTCTGTGGAGTTCTGAGATGATCATTGTTTCACATCTAACACTTTTTGTGGTGGTTTTCCGGAAGATTTTTCTAAAATAAAATATGCGCCCTGGCTCAATAAAGGTTAGGAAAGACTTTGTTTCAAGGGAGGTGACTAACCTCATGAGTGCTCTGGCAATCCCGTTTCCAGCTATTCAAGAGGTGGAACTCTGAGTCACTCACAATGTAATTAATCTGTAAAAAAATATAGATTTTAAATGAAACCATCTGGCCTCCCCTTGTTGTAAGGAACCAGAACAACCCACTGACCAGTTTGTCCAGTGGATAAATGTCATAGAGGATGCGGCAGTATTCCATCGAGCACTCCACGGCGCACGTCCACAGGGATTTGGACACAGGCGCCAAAGGGATGACTCCTTGGCCTCGGCTCTTGGTCAGCACATCGCACTCCACCTGTTGACGGCTGGACTCGGCCATGTAGGGACAGTGATCCACCACAAAGACGGTCTTGTGGGCCACCGAGAACATCTTCATCCTGTAGGCCTGTCTGTGGTGAATGCTAAACTGCAATGGGGGAAAACGGAAAATGAAGTATGTCGAATAACACGTTGATATTTATTAAGCATGCATTACTTACGTGATTAAAAACTTTTCAAAAGCTTCCCGGTCAGGAGATGATCGCCTCAAACATGACGACACCGGGAGTTTACGTTTACTAGTCTGTAAAACAATTGAGAACTCACTAATTATTCTAAAGATGGTAACTATCGGCGACCGCAATTCATAAGCAAGCAACAAGCTCAAGGAGCAAAACAAGTGGCAATTGCAGTACACTGGCCGATCGTAGTTCTTTGGGCACTATTTTTTTTTTTTTTCAGTTTCGCTTTTATCACTATAGATTGGTGAATACTGAGCACAAAATTAAATGTTCCTTACATCACACTCCCCCATGATGCATTTCCAAAGTGGACTGAAGCACAGTTCTCCTTCTTCTATTCCTCTCGGCTTGTCCCGTTAGGGGTCGCCACAGCATGTAATCTTTTTCCATCTCAGTTTATCTCCTGCATCTTCCTCTCTGACTGTTTTATAAACGTTTCCCTTCATCCTAGCAGACACTCTTCTGTCACATAACACACCAGACACCTTCCGCCAGCTGTTCCAACCTGCTTGGACCCGTTTTTTCACTTCCTTACCACACTCACCATCGCTCTGGATGCCGTACTTATCCATCACTTCTTCATCGCCCCTTTTTCCTTTAACATGTCTATTACAATCTGCACCAATCACAACTCTCTCTGTGTCTGGGATGCTCTGAATTACTTCATCTAGTTTCTTCCAGAATTTCTCTTGCAACTCTGACTCACATCCTTCCCGTGGCCACTAATAGCCACTAATCACATGATAAATAACACCCTCAATTTCAAATTTCAGCCTCATCACTCCATCTGATACTCTTTTCGCCTCCAAGACATTCTTACCCCGACCCCGTTTCTCTTCCCATCTACTCTATGGTAAAATTATTTAAACCCTGCTCCTAAACTTCTAGCGTTACTACCTTTCCACCTGCTCTCTTGAATGCACAACATATCATCCTTTCTCCTCCACATCATGTCAACGAACTGCTGAGCTTTTCCTGTCATAGTCCCAACATACAAAGTCCCTACCCTGAGATGTAGGCTCTGCCGACGAATCCGCTTTGCTCCTCTTCTGTTCAGCGAACCTACTATTTTCTGCCTTGTGTCATTGTCGGGACACACCCTCACATTCTGCTGGTCCAATCAGTATTAGTATTAGTTATATATGTTGTCGACTATCGCACGATTCGCCACTTTAAACTGCTCCCTTTGCACAATTGTCATTATCTATAACGGGAACCGCGAACGGGTAAAGGCAGCCTATACAATCTTAACCCAATGTGGGACGTTGACACACTCTTATCGCTTACCTGTTGTACATGAATAAGACTTTACATCTTGCACAACTGTGACATTCATAGGGAATAGTTCCCATAAACAGAAATGTCTCTTGTTCTCGTTACTTTGTTGTTCTTTGTTCTGAATGTCGTACCAGGGAAGCACCGACTCAACTGCCGGAGAAAAATTCCTTGTGTGTGTGTGTGTTTTTTTTACACACTTGGCCAATAAAGCTGATTCTGATTCTTTGTCTTCGACCCACAGTAGCTGAATTTCCACTGACGCCCCTGCAGGTTAACGGCGCAGGGCTTTGTTAACCCGGTCTACAACCGATCAGAACCACAGTTGCTAACACATAATGACTGGGCCAGCTAGCTAGGGTTGTTATTAGCGGAAATATGGCAGGCGTTGGTCCGTCACAAACTATCTCCCCCGAGTAGGATGAACGGTTCCGGCTTCAGAAGTTCCTGACGGAAGGCTTAACCACCACGTAAAAATAATATATATTAAAAAGTAGGTACAGTAGCCGACACCTAAATAACATGTACATAATAATAAACACGTACTTTTAATGTAATTGTATACTTATGGGTCCTTTTGAGTGTAATTCTAAAATTATTTTCTCAACATTTAAAAAAAGAAAATCAATGGACCCATCCATCTATTTTACAGCAGCTGCATTGTCTTACATGTCAGAGGTCACCATCTCCTAGGCAACAGAGAGTGAAGTCTGATGATTCAATTATGTACTAATGTATGTACTATGTGCCCTCTTATTGCCGGCTGGCCATAATGGTTGAGGACGGCCTCCTGGGGAAGGAAAGGAAGTGACTCACCTCTTGTTGCTTTAAAAAAAAAAAAAAACTTACTCCACATAAAACTAAGCATTAATTCAAAACATGCACTTCATCACATTTTCATTAAGTGAGTCTGACCTGAATGACTACTAAAAATGGTTCAAGTTTTGACTTCATGATCATTTTTGCTGTGGCTTTTTTAAAAAGTGAGTAAAGGAGAGCAATC
This sequence comes from Syngnathoides biaculeatus, assembly GCF_019802595.1. Lineage (NCBI taxonomy): Eukaryota > Metazoa > Chordata > Actinopteri > Syngnathiformes > Syngnathidae > Syngnathoides > Syngnathoides biaculeatus. Next base: position 11,789,492 of record NC_084659.1, on the reverse strand, counting down.
AAACAAATGGGAGCGCGAAACTCCCAATGGAGTTAAAGAGGAGGCGGGCAAATTAAAGTCGTTAGGACAAAAACATTTTTAAGCGTTAATAGCGTTGACTGCCTCAGGACCGGCAAGGAAGATTAATGGCAGGTGTCATCACTGTATATGAAGATTAATGAGTATGTGAAATAAAGACACTCGTGTCATCTTTATCACTTTTATTGTTCCGAGGTGTACAGATATAACATGTTTGCACATCAAAAAAAAGAAAGCTCTTATTACGATGATGCTGAAAGTTACACTCGTAATCCACTAATGCGCCACCCGCCTAAAAGAAAGCAAACTACATTACAAAATGAGATCTAAAGCGGACCTGTGCCCTATGCGAATATCAGAATACTACAAATGTCAGTCACATGCACTGGAATAAAACTGATGAAAAGAAAACATTTGATATCTCTTTTTCTTAACAAATGAAAAAAAGATTAATAGCAATTGCCTGTCCATCTAAAACAACAACAACAAAAAACATTGCTGTAGAGGAAAGCTACTTCCGAGCAAAGCAAAATAAAATGTTAAGAAGCTGGCTGACTAAGTCATAATTGATAGTGGAAACAAAATGTAAAAAAAAAAGCTTGATAACAGATGAGTCTTGTCTTCACTTTTGGATGCCTTTTCAAGTGCCTTTAAAATTAACAGCTGTGGCATGAGATACATTTGATTTCAATTTTTTTCCCCCAAAGAAATGAATGGAATTGCCATACCAGTCTTTCCCCAAAAACAACAAAACCTGCTGGAATCTACTAAAAGGGCACTCCAGATTAGTGTCCTTGATAAAAGCTGAACTTGAAATTGAAATTTGTCAAAATCTTCGGAATTCCGGCCTTTCAATCATAAATACTCAAATTTCTGGGGTCCGCCATGAAAGCAGGTTGATTAAATGTGTTTGATCAAAATAAACTGTTCACAAATGTCCATTTTTACTTGCAAAATAAAAATCTATTGATCTTATTTTCTAATGTTATGGACCAAACGGGTAACTGAGTGATCATCATTTTTTTTATGCACCCCCCCCCCCCGTCAATTTGAAATAATCTCTGGTATATAGCAAGAATATTCATGGTTCTACGCAGGGGATAAAAACTGAGTGCTGTTACATTTTTGTTCAGTTCAATGTGTAAATGGTTAAAGCCCTAGAACAGGGGTGTCAAAGTCATTTTTCTCGCGATCCACATAAAATCATGCGGCGGGCCGGATCTGGCCCCCGGGCCTTGACTTTGACACCTGTGCACTAGAACATCCAATTTTTTTTTTTTAAGCTTTAGCATTACGATAGCGGACAGAAGGGCTAAACTGTCGTTACATCCGTAATGTGTGATTCTTTGTCATCGGGGAGTGGCAATAGAGATCTTTTGAAGAATTTTTCACTAAGTGTAGCTGCCACATTGCCGCTTGTTGTGAAGTGAGTTGAGGAACTTGTATCGCAAGCTCGTTAGTCAAGGCAAAGGAAATAAAAAAGAAAATAAAAAAATCAATACGGTGGACTCACAAGCACCTCAAGGCACCACTATATTCCCGTCAATATTCATCAATTCCTTCCTCCTCTTCCTCCTCGTCAAACTTCTTCTTGAGGGAGTTTTTCTTCTGCTTGCCCCTGTTCCTGCGCTTGGCAGCCAAGTCCGGGTTGGACTCGCGCAGGTGCATCAGCTCGTGGGTCTTCAGCAGGCCCGGGACGGTGAAGCCCTTCCCGCACGTTTCGCACATCCAGGGCTTCTTGCACGAATGAGTCCGTTTGTGGACGTTGAGGTGCGACGCCAGCTTGTACGTCTTTCCGCACACCTCGCAGCTGAAGGGCCGCTCGTTGGTGTGCAGCCGGATGTGGACCTTCAGATTTCCCACCTGCGTGAAGCTCTTCTCGCATATGGAGCAGCGGTACGGTCTCTCCCGGGTGTGGATGCGCAGGTGTACCCTCAGGCAGTACTTGCTGGAGAACTTCTTCTGGCACACGGGGCAGGGGATCTTGGCCTTGGGGATGTGGTCCTGCTGGTGTCGTTTCAGGTCCGAGAGGTAAACGAAGGTTTTGCCGCACTGCGAGCAGAGGTACTGACGGTCGCCGATGTGGTAGCCCATGTGCCGCTTCAGCAGGCTGGGCACCAGGAAGCGCTTGCCGCAGCGCTCGCACATGTGCGGGCGGTCCCGGGTGTGCCACCGCTCGTGGTTGCTCAGTTTGAAGGCGGTCGGGAAGCTCTTGTTGCAGTGCTTGCACGGGAACGTCATCTGGCTGGTGTGGCACTCCATGTGCCTCTTGAAGTAGGTGGACTGCGTGAAGCCCTTGTTGCAGATGTCGCAGTAGAAGGGCTTCTGGCCGCTGTGGGCCAGCATGTGCTTGGTGAGGCTCTGCAACTTGGCGAAGCACTTGCCGCACTGGCCGCAGGCGTACGGCCGCGCTGTGCTGTGCGTCTTCAGGTGGTTGTTGAGGAAGGCCTGCGTGCGGAAGCTTTTGTTGCACGACGTGCACCCGAAGGGCTTCTCGCCCGTGTGGATGCGCTCGTGGTCCATGAGCTTGGATTGGTACGGGAAGCTCTTGTCGCACATGCTGCAGTTGAAGCGGTCGGCGGGGGGCCGGATTTGCTTCTTTCTCCGGATGCTTGGCCTGGAGTAGTCGTCATCGCTAAGCCTGTCAGGGGGGAGCGGCGGCAAGGCCGGGAGGGAGATGGTGTTGGTGGCTATCTGCGACACCCACTGATGCAGGGTCACTCGCTGCGTTTGGACCTTTTGCCCATCTTTTGTCACTGTGAACTGCGGCGACGCACTTTTCACGGGCGCCGACACGACCTTAAATGGGATGGACTTCAAGGGCGTTCGTGGTGGTTCCGACCTCTCCGCTGCCACGACGTCGTCGCCTCCTTTGCTTTGCTCCGCCTCCGGGCCCAGATTCGCCTCAGAAACCGCAGTTTTTTGGAGACCCTTTGCGGCTTCGCTACTGGCTGCGGTATCGACCTGAGAGGTGGCGACAAGGACCGCCACGTCGTCCGACTGGTCCGAAATGTCACCCAAGTCGTCGTGGTCGGGGAGCGGGCTTGCGATCGGAGGGCTGACTACGGGCTGTGGAGCGGGAGGGGGAGGGGGAGGGGGAGGAGGAGGCGGCGGAGGAGGAGGAGGAGGCTCGACGGGTTTGGGTCGGAAGGCGAGCGACGAGAGCACACAGTCGCCCACTGAAGACGAGATGGTTGCTAGACATATGGGAGAAGTTTTGGTTAAGGTCCTCAAGGAAAACAGATGGAAGAGAGTTCACTGCTACCAGTCATTTACTGAATTCATTATTCTACAAATTATCCCATCGATTAATCAGAAAAAAACTATTTTGCAACATGTGGTTGCCATCCTCAAGTTCTACACTGTTATCATCCGTGACTTTGAGTGTGTGTGTGGCCTAAAAGGTCGGGCCTGGTCTGGTGAGTGACGTGGGAGTCAGCAAATGACAACAGAAAGTTGTCTGTTTCTCTCAGTGGAGAAGAATAACTTCGACATACTTCCTTGACACCAATTAACAAGGAATTTGGCCCCATTTTGTGGTAATTTATGGTGTTACAGAATGTGCAAAAGAAAAAAAAAAAAAAAAAAAAAAAAGGATAAGCGTGATAATATGGTCCGGGGTTTCTTGTCATGGCACCATTTAGTGTGAGGTCAGATAATCTGCTATGAAGCAAGCGAGTTCATACCTTTACCAGACAGGAGGCCCTTGGACTGCTGGTACAGGAGGAGAGTTTTGAGGTCGTTGCCTTCTGGGATGAAGCCTCCACATGCTTCTAGATTAGCGGACTCTGATGAGATCATGGCACTGAGCTGAGGTGGAAAAAGATGAGTCAGTGTTACAGACCCTTAACTGCGGATGACCACATTTTATCAATTTTTGGTGCGCTTAGGCGGAGGGAGAGCAGCTGAATTGTGGTTAGCAAGAGTCTCACAGTCGAGAGGTCCCGCGTTCAAATGCGGCGTTTACACGTTCTCCCCGCGCTTGGGTTTGTTTTCTCCTGGAACGCGTGGCGGAGTGTGTACCTGGGAGAGGTTGGGGACAGGAAGCAGTTGCTCCAACTTGCACACCAGGCCGGCGGTCAGAGTCTGCAGCGCCGTGTCAAACTTGGTGCCATACTGAACCGGGAACACTTCCTGTGGGATAAAATCCAACGCCTGAGCTTCCATGACAGCGGAGACCTCCAAAATCTGGGAAAGCTGACCAACGCCACAGTTATCGCGGAGACAGCTTTTGTGATTATGATTATACAGGCCACATGAATCCACTGTCTCCATGACAACTTGAACCGGAGCCCAACAATGTACTGTTCCAGGAAGTCAGAGCGTACCTTAAAGAAGTGTTTCCGCTCGGCGGGGCTCTTCAGCAGATTCTGGACCAGCACCATGAAGTTGGTTTGACATTTCTCCACTTCCACGTCCTTTCGTGACGGAAACGAGTCAATGTTTAACGCTGCTTATGTTTCGGAAAGAAGAGTGTTGACATTCTTACCGCCGGATGTGTACTTGTAGTGATCTTTAGTTTATTTATTAGTATTTGAATAGTGCGGGAGTCTGGTTGCCCCTCCCTCTGAAGCAAATCCAAAATGATCTAAAAGAAGAAATCAGTTATTATCCAAGTATAATGGTACCTCGAATCAGAAGACACATTTTCACATTAGACGGAGTTGTTTTGTTGATTTTATAGCTTTGTGTTGTGAGCCAAATTGCATTTTAATCCTTCAGATGAGGAAAATTGATGTGCTATATAAATTAACTGAGTTATGGAACTAATTAAACGAGTTGGTGACGGTATCACGGTACCGCAGAGTAGTTGGATTTGTGGACGCGTAAATAGCCAAGATACCCCCTTACCCTCGCCCTCAAACCCAAGACGAGCTGGGCCGTCTGCTTGAAACTCATGAGCTCCGGGACGGTCTGCGTCACCATGGTGACAAACTCTTCCACCTTCGTGTACTGCCTGACATTCCTCTGGCGGATCACCTGCCACATGAAGGAGTACGTCAACTGCAGCGGGGAGGCCATCAGTCGGAGGGAGGCCAGCGGGAGAGCCCCTCCACCGCCTAGGAGGGCCACAACAAGCAGTTAGGGCCCCATAAAAGAAGCCATCCATCTATGTACTGTTGTGTGTGTCCGAGTTAGGGTTACAGAGGAGAGACTCTTGTGCAACACGTGGAGAACACCCGGGATTGGTCGCCCAATCAATCGCTGGACATATTGAGTAGCAGTTTCGGCCATGTGCAGTGTGTGCATCAGCACTGGGCGGCATTGGTCTTCGGGTGGGGTCACTTTAACTTGCCCCAGAATTACATTTTAGAAATGAAAATAACTGGCGCATGCTGATGAACATAATGGGCGCAAACGCTGGTTATTGTGCACATAAACCGGAAGCGTAAATAAGCAATCGTTGCAAAGCGAATGCAAATGAGCCGAACCGTGCTACATGAACGGAACGAGCGCCCAAATGCATGAGTTTTCAGGAGGAACAACTGATCGAATAAAGTGCTCGATTGCGATTACGACATTAAGGGAAGCAGCAAAACCCACCATGCAATGAGCGATCGGAACATCCGGGCAACTCCTGTTTAATATTACTCAAGCGCGTCCAGGGTCTCGTGTGCTATTTCACTTCGCCACGCAGGCCAAAATTAAGCGTTGGTGCAACATATACAGTTTTATTTAACTGTCGTTTTCCATCTTATGTATAGCGACGGATTGAAAGAAAAAAACCACGCATTTTATTCAACTGTTCATGGCGGCAGCTGTTAGCTTGCCAACGTTAGCTTAGCAACTTACCAGCACCCTCGGACCGCCTCTCCATTCTCTTGCCGCCGGGCAACGTTGCAAACTCACGGGGGTACAAACGAGTTACAAAAAAAGCTGAAAGTGTGACGTTTGCTTAAAAATATATGATAAAATTAAATTACATGTGTTTTTCTCGAACGTCAAGCCAGGAACAATAATGGCGACCGTGGCTTTAGCTTTCCAAAACAAAAGCTCAGTTATTTCCGGCGGAAATGATTGCATAAATAAAAGCAACGCATTGTTGAAATGGGATGTTGCGTTTGCGTACATCGAAAACTAGAAATCTAATTTGTAAACTTTCAAAAAATACTTTACAATTACTGTATTATATTCCATTTCAAGACAGAGAAAACGGAACGCCAAGATAATCAATTTAACAAAGCGTTTACAGACTTGTTAGATGCAAAAAAAAAACAAAAAACTCTTACCTTTCAGTGATTATCTAATCGTGTACCTAAATATTCTCTTACATAATGCATTAAAGTAGCATTGCAATGATGAACTATTTCTCTCCTTTTGTCTTATTATTAACACCATCTTTTCAATTAATATTCAAATAAGAAGGCACTCAGCGGCTGTCTGGTTGAGCTTCTTTCTCCTTTGAAATTTGCAAAACACCACAAAAACGATCCTCACGCACGTCGTTTTCTTAACGCCGTATAATCGTCACAATCAAATATGTGACTCACGACCACTGACATGAGCACAAGATCAAAGGATCCAGCACAAAAAAAAATTTTTGATTGACACTTTAATAATAATAAAAAAAAACATTTAAATACGTTGCATTCAAGTGGGGCGCAACGACGATGCGTCATACCGAGCCTATTTCTAATTGTACTTCAATTTCGGTTTTACAATGTGGCTAAATAAGGCAAACGAGATAGAAACACGTTTAAACAGGTTGTAGATTTGTAATTGTGTTCAAAAAGAGCAGGGCCAAACACAGAATATCATTTCACACTTTGAGTATAATGAACAGTTTATGATCATATAATACTGGCGAAAACAGTTAAAAATGTTCAGAGTTCGTACAAAAACGTGTAAGATGAGGAAAAGTGTTCACTGCATTTTGTTGTAGAATCACTTACGTTAAATATACTTCCCCTGGAAGTTTCAATAGATGCAACTATTTTAATACTAATTCCACACTGGAATGTACACTACACATAAAAAGTTATGATGTTTGGTTTTGAGGTGAAACTCTGGGATGAAACTGAAACATGAAATAGTTGTCCATTCAAAAGTGTACATCAGGTCAAATTAAGTTCGCCATTAAATGTTGCGTTTTAAGTTCATGATCAAATTGTACCTCCATCCATTTACTTAGCCGCTTATCCTCGCAAGGGTCCCGGGGAGTGCCGGAGCCTATCCCAGCTGTCAACGGGCAGCCCTGAACTGGTTGCCAGCTAATCGCAGGGCACATGGGGACAGACGACAGCCACACCCACAATCACACCGAGGGGCAATTTTGAGTGTCCAATTAAAGTTGTATGGTTTTGGGATGTGGGAGGAAACCGGAGTGCCCGGAGGAAACCCACTCAGGCACGGGGAGAGCATGCAAACTCCACACAGGCGGGTCTGGTATTGAACCCGTGACCTCAGAACTGTGAGGCCAGCGCTTTACCAGCTGACCCACCGTGCCACCCCAAATTGCACCTGAAAGGCAAATTTTCGTAACTTTTTCCAACAAGTGTAGAACGTCATCAACGTTGCGGCTGTTTGCATTGACGTATATTTTAACAAAGGACTTCCATGGAAAACAATCATTGGAATACTGAAAAAACAGTTATTGGAAAATTAATCAGGGTTCGCAGTTGCGTGCGGTCAACAGAGATTCCTGGCGCGTTTACTCATCGGCCTCGGTCGACATCAGTCGGGTTGGTAAGTGGCATTTCCTCCGGCCTACGGTCACGTCTTTTGTGGGCCGAGAACAAGCGTCCCTCTTATTCTCCTCATTGAGCTCATCCGCCTGTCCGTCCATCCGTTCGTCTGTATATCGTCGACGCTCCTGTCTTCCCTCTGTGTGTGTGTGTGTGTGTGTGTGTGTGTGTGTGTGTGTGTGTGTGACACATCCCGGACAAGAGCGCTCCCTCTCCACACAGTCATGTTCTCATGATCGAAACAGCATTGACTCAGTCAATGAGGCATTAGAAAGTCCGTTTTTTTTTTTTTTTTGTTTTGCTGCGGCGCAGAACTGGAAGAAGAAGAAGTGATGTATCGCGGGTGGAAAGGGGGGGACACAATGGAGGGATTCACATCCCGTCTGGCCGCGGCTATCTTTGCCATCTGCTCCGAGCTTTGATACACAAAGCGGGACCCTTGTTGAACCGCGGGCGCAGTGTTGTTTGCGACCGGCGGCTTCGCCATCTGTGACCGATCATCGCAATGTCAACAACAAGTGGCTCCGGCGCATCACAAAAACACCAAGACGTGTGTAATCAAACTCGTATCAAAAAGCATTACGACACCTGCATAACGTGCTGATAGTTGAGTCAAAGTCGATTAATCGAGGACGTCATCGACATCTCAAGCAAGTCCGAGGAAGAGGTCGAACTTTGGGATTAAACGCTTAGCCCCAAATCATTTTAGCACAGGTTACCTCAAGTCACCTTTGCAGTCTTACCTGCTCTATCTGGTCTTCATAAATAGAGTTGACCAGTCACGTGGGACAGCTGTATGATTGGCAAGTTTATCGAACCTGAATGTGCGTATGACAGCTCTTCGCGTCTCTCGTGTAGTCTCGAGTCTTTTAGTTTTTGCCAAGTCACCGAAGTCGATTGGAGTCTGTGTCGCGATGATTTGAGTGGCCAAGTCTGCCTCCGGGACACCTGGATCTGATACCGCAGGTCGTCCATTTGATGATCGGTGTTCTTCCGCAGCAAGTCCATCTGAGCATGCTTTTACTTCTCCAACAGACCCGGTTTCCCAACGGTCCAAACTCCGGTGACAGCAGATTTTACACCTTGTAACATTGCAGGAATCCATGCGTCATGCTCTGCCATTTGCCTTTGCAGTTTTTAGATTTACCAGCGGCAAACCACATAACGACTAAGTGGTTCTTTCCAGTTCCTTAAGTCCATATATGGTTTTGTACAATATGTGGCCCAGGAAAATTCTGCGTCAGGGTAACCGCACATTAACCTTCGCAGTAGGTGGTGTCAATTTGACGCTCAGCATCTCGCCAGAGCCCGTCCCGGACAGATCCTTTCCCCCCTTGGTCTTTATTCTTCATCTGCTTTCGTTGCCGCCGCCGCCCTCCTCCGTGAGCGTGTCGCCGGCCCTTTGAAGCGGGATGGAGACGGACACGCTGGGAACGGCGTCACAAGGCGCCATCTCCAGGTCCTCAGCGCGGTGTCTTGGAGATGCGACCTGAAGAAAATCACGATGAGTTAATCACCAAGCGGACGTCGTTAGGTGAGCTAATAGGGAGCCATAAAATACTGCTGAATATTTTATGAACACTTGTTAACGGGGATTTCCTTTAAGTGCACACCAAGACGAGAGAACATCATTATTCAGGCTTAGTTGGACCCCCCCCCCCCTTGGAGATTTCATGTAATGAGATTTTTTTTTCTTCCAAAATCTGGAGTCATCCATCCATCCATTTTCTTTGCCGCTTATCCTCACGAGGGTCGCAGGGAGTGCTGGAGCCTATCCCAGCTGTCTATGGGCAGGAGGCGGGGTACACCCTGAACTGGTCGCCAGCCAATCGCAGGGCGCATAGAGACAAACAGCCGCACTCACAATCACACCTAGGGGCAATCTAAGGTGTCTGTAGACATATTTTTTATTATTCACGTGGATTTATGGTCTTTGTTACAACTATATTTTCTTAATCACATTATTAAAATAAGATAGCTTTTTATTAGTCTGGTTTGGATTTGTATTAAATCAAAAGTCATGGATGATTTGCACTCAATTTCTAGTATTTTATATAGTCCACGAATGAGCTGTATGAGTATTAATGATTGATATGAGCTCCAGTTTTAATTTATGACATTAATTTGTCCGATAAACTCTTTGGCCAACAGAAAAATGTCTTTCTTTTCAATAGACAAACTCTAAAATATCTTTATGCAAAACGCACGGCCGCAGTGCCTGGATTGTGCAGTTGGAGGCGTGTCAACGATACCACGATAAATAGTAAGTATGCCAAAAAAAATGAAAAAAAACTTGCCCTGTTTCAGTTTGGAAGCTTTCAAGCGACTGTTTGCAAGGCGATTATATTGTTTGCATAATGTTAATATGTTCTCGTCGACGCAGGAACGAAGACACCGTAAAACGAACCGCCTGAAATCGTACACGGGGCGGTTACGCAGTGAACGTGTGAGTGAACGTGACGGCGCCCGGCGTTCTAATTTCATCCACTCACCCGCCACACGATGAGAACGACGCAAGCTGTCACAGGGACGAGCACCAGCAGCAACGGCGTTCTTTTCCACCATCTGGAATCGCGACCCTCCTTGCGATCCCCTGCGGGAAGGACATGTTATCGGGAAATATTCCGTCCATCCGTTACCCGGGCCGCTTATCCTCACAAGGGTGGCGGCAGTGCAGGAGGTGGGGTACACCCTGGACTGGTTGCCAGCCCACCGCAGTATCGGGAAATATTCTAATTAAAAAATCTGACCACGGGCTGTCCAAATATTTCATTATATTGAACCATCAAACTATTGTCCATACTAACAAAAACTGTGATTGTATGGTGATAATCATTTTTAAATTACTAAAATTTTTTTTAGCAGATTTGCACAGCAACATAGCAACATTTGTAGCTGTTGCTAAACAAAATTCAAAAGGTTTGATTGTAAGTGCTCCATTGGCTGACCAGCACGAAATCTACTGTAAAAATTTTACAATTTTTAAAAACTTTATTCATACACGTTAGTGCATTGAAAGCACAGTTCTGTATTAAAGATAAAATACATATTGGGAAGAAATTCTCCCTGACCTTCGATCTGGCATCCTCACACATGCTCCAAACAAAAAAAAAAAACATGAGTGAGATTCCCTTGCCCTGCCACACCCGCTGACATCTGGATTTTGGCCTTTTCTACTGCCACTTCTTCTTCTCCCCCCCCCCCCCCACCACCACCTCAAGTTGATTTTTGTGACTTGTGGACTTGTCAAGCCCTTTGAGACTATTTTTCAATTAAGGGCTATAGGAAAAAATGATATGACTTATAATTGTCCATCCACCCATCCATTTTCTTAGCCGCTTATCCTCACAGGGGGCGCGGGGAGTGCTGGAGCCTATCCCAGGTGTCAACGGGCAGGAGGCGGGGTACACCCTGAACTGGTCGCCAGCCAATCGCAGACTTATAATTGTCCATCCAGTATTTGAGTGTGAGTTTGTCCGTGATTGGCTGGCAATTAGTGGCGGATACTTACGTGTACCGTGTACTTTACCCAAAGTCTTTGCCCCAGTCACTTCTGCTTCCGCACTTAACGCAAATATTGGACGCGCGCTTTATAGACACGCACGCTTACCTGGTGCATTTGCCGTATTGAGACACGGCGGCGGCTTGCAGGAGAAGTTGGACGCCTCTTGACCTGCAACATGGAGGATATCCTCGATGTAGTCGAAATACAGCTCATTCTTCAAGCTCCCCTCCCGGTAGTGACACTGGAAGACTTGCATCGCCGTTTCCTGCGCGACAACGTCCGGTGAAATTCCCGCACGCTAAGACTGAATACAGGACGGCCCTGTCGACTGACCAGTTCCTGGTGGTCGAATGTGAAGCGCAAACTCTTCAGCATGGCGATGAAGACCAGGATGTTCTCCTTGTTGGAGGAGTCGGCGCCAAACATGTTGGCCAGTTTGCGAAGACTCTGCTCCAAAGGGTAGACGTTCAGCACCACCCAGCACGCACCGGCCTAAGAAATACACCACCGACTGAGAATAAGAAGATATTTTTCTTTCCGTTTAAGGTCGAAGGCGATATTTCTCACATACATACCACTTCTTTGGGAATGTAATGAACAGGAATCTCATAATCGGAAGGGATGTTGTGCTTCTAAAAGAAGCGACGTCAATCGAATTAAAACCAACAACCATGTGTGTGTGTGTGTGGGGGGGGGGGTGCATGTTTTTCAAAAGCTCACCAGAAGCGACAGCTTGCTCACATCATCAGTTATTGGGGCTCCGAATTTCCCACAGCACAGATTCAAACTCGCGAGCAGACTGAGGAGGACACAAGGTGCCTTGAAGATCTGCAAAGTAGTCCTCACATTAGGGACGCCGTGTGATCATATAACAATGACACCGTCACTAAGTTGCACCTCGTGCTGTGGCCTGGCACGATGGCAAATGAAAATGCCGCGGCATATAACACCGAAAGTCAATATTGTCTCACTGCAGGCTTAGCACAGGCTCATCTGCCTTTGTCAACATAAGAAGTCAAAACAAATGTCAGCTTTCACTTACGAATAAAAAAAAAAACATCATCAAATTCTCCCTTTTTTTTTTTTTTTTTTACTGCGTTGAGAAATATCCTCTGAAACACAGAATGCCATTGTTCAAATGTGTACTCAGATGACAGCCCGTATGTGTTATACACAATACAAGACTGGATAGCAAATGAGTCAAAAACACAAAAATAAAACAAGCAGACTTACTTTCTCCCTCATATGGAGCACAAATGCGAGGCTGGCCAAATCCGCTGCATGAAAGTCAGTCTTTATAATCCGAAGCTGGAGATAACTGCGAGCCCATGTGTGTGTGTGTGTGTGTGTGTGTGCGTTTGTGCGTGGGGGTGTGTGCATTTGTGTGTGTGCGCAAGGTCCAAGCAGTGAAACTTGAGGATGGGCCAGCCGTCTGCCTGCCTCTCCACGCAGACCGGCGGAAGGCTTTTTGAAGGACCGGAGAGGCCGCCTACAGGCTGAGTCACCGTGTCACACGTTGACCCACGTCTGAGACTTCACCCGTCGTCGGTGGCGCGTGGGCGCCCGGGCTCGGAACGCGGATGGGTGTATTCCGCTCGGAATATGCGAGGGTTATCCCCGAGAGCTGCTCCATTTGAATGTAAATGAATGCAGGTTGCTCTTCCGCCGAAGGAATTTTCGGCTTTGATATTCAACCGAGCGCATCTGCTTATCATGCAGCAGACACAAATGATGTTATTTTTCAGTTCCCGATAACACGCGGTAGCTTTATAATGACTGATCCCGTGACAGCCGTCGGTGAGTTCCACTTGAATCAGTAGCAGTCACAAAAGAGAGGGCAGAAAACGATCCGAAATCAAGCTCATGTAAAACTGACGAAAAAGCTTGCCAAAAAGGTGTACACAAAATTCTTGCATCCATAACTGCCGTGGATGTTTATGTTTGCTAAACATCTAATGCAACCGTTTACTACACAGTCTTCGATTTTTTCACATTTTTTTTCCAACGGGCCGGTGAGAATCAGCTATGTAACCACTATAATAGCTCACAGACCCCGGAAGACGACGCTTTGGGTTTGAGATCAGCACTGCTTTTGAGCGGAAGATAAAGATTGTTGGCTCGCCACGTCGGTAACGCGGAGAAACGCAGACTCGATGGAAGTCAGAGAAGTTTGGACACCTTCGACGTGGACAGAATATTTACATGTACGGTCGAAACAGTCGAAAAAGCGTCAGTCACGATGGTGAGACGAGATGAAAGTTGAGTGCATGACAAAAGCCATGCGAAAAAAGTCACTAATATTGAATTAAAGCGTATGTATGGTGTACAATAATAAATCAGTTCAAAAGCCATCTCAGTTAAGTTTTTCTTTTTTTGTTATAGTCTGATGTGTCACAAAAGTAAAAAAATATTCATGTCCAACTCACATTTTGGTCCGAAACGGTTGCTTTTGGTGAAACCGACCCATGTCCCGTTGCTAATTGCTGGCGATGTGGGGAACGGCTTTGAAAACAGCTCGCGGTGAATTATTTCATCACGGATCAGAACAAGAATCGCTTGTGTCGTTTTGTGCCGAAAGGAGCCTTCAGTATCAGGAACGTCTCAAACATATTTGGAATTGCAATGAATACCTCTCAATCAACTAAAAATGAGTGCGGTTCTTTTTCAAAAAGCATTATTTTAAAGGAAAGGGAATATTTCAGTCACATATTTGTTTTGCGGCCAAACATGTTTCCCGTTATATTTGAATCAATCCAGTACAATCTGCCCTTTGTTTTTCTTCCAGACTATTTTTCCGGTCACCTGCATCCTATTAATTCAATGACTTTCATTTGTTTGTCAAGATTGGCTGCTGCCATGTGATCCCTTGTTGTGAGTCTGTCAAGTAGGCGGGATCTATATCTTATACATGGGTGAAACGAACAATAACATTAATAATTCATCAATTGTGAATTATACATTCAAATCACATTTCCAATTCACTTCGAAGATGCGCGTAAATCATGAGATGCTTCCCCCCGGCGGAATTGACAAAGAAGTCAATAAAAGACACGGAGAAAGCGCACATCCAAGCAGATCATAGCAAGGGCCACAAATCATGGAATCGCCCCCTAGTGGCTGCAATAGGGACGACTATGAACAATGTCCATGTACCCAGGAGAGGTTTGTTAATGGTCACGCAGGGGCAAGGTTTGTGATGCCATGTCTCCGTTTGTGTTGTGTTCTGTTCCTGGCTATGAACAAAGCCGCCGCAGCATCGGCGACGCGCCGCAACGATGACGGGCTGCAGCCGCTGAGCTCACATGCTTTTCGTGGCTCTGTTCCCTTTAGAGCGCCGGTGTACCAAAAAAAGACGCCGCATCATAGGGGCCGCCACTTTTGCTACGCGCCCTTCTGATCCCTCTCTTAAGGCCGGGGGGTGGCAGCTGCGGGAGATTAGACGCGGCGAGAGCACCGCCGCACGGAGATCTGCTTCGGACCGGAGACCGATTTTGACTTGATTCGGAATTCCAAAGGTCGGTTTAAACTAAATGTTTTTTTTTTTTTTTTTTTAATGTGAGCGGTCTAAGCTGATCCCGGTTTGACGATGAGTTGTTTCGGATACCGCCGGGAGCTGAGCAAGTACGAAGACGTGGACGAGGATGAGCTCCTGGCGTCGCTCAGTCCCGAAGAGCTGGCCGAGCTGGAGAAGGAGCTGGTGGACATCGACCCGGACGCCAACGTGCCTATTGGGCTACGGCAGAGGGACCAGACAGACAAGACCCCGACAGGGACCTTCAGCAGGGAGGCCCTCATGAAATACTGGGAAGCCGAGACCCAGAAAATCCTGGAAAATGAAATCGCTGGGGGCAGCCCTAAAACGGTCAGTACCAAATGATTACCTGAACTTTGTCATTCAGAACTGAATCGGACTGAATGTCGTTAGCACGCCTGCCTCACGGTTCTGAGGTTTTCAGTCAGAATCCGTGCTCGGGCCTTCCTGTGTTTGTCTGAAGACATTTTTGGAAAGAAATTGTCCCGGTACTTGCGAGGATTTTCTCCGGGTACTCCTACATGCCAAGCATCCACTTGATCTAGATCTCTCCCAAAGTCAGCTAAGATCGGTTCCAGCTCACCCAAATGAATAATGATCTTAAAAAGATGGGAGTGATTGCTGAACATAGAATCAAAATGTTCTTTTAAAAGCAACATACTGTTTACAATGTGTCGACACAGGATGAAGACGATGAGGATGTGAAGGACAGAAAAAGCCAATCAGAAGACGAAAAGGATGACGGAAGCGAGAAAGAGCAAGAAATGCCACAAGAGGAGGAAGAAGAGGAGGATGAAGAAGAGGAAAGCGAAGAGGAGGAGGAGGAGGAAGAGGAGGTCGTAACAGAAGAAGATGATGACGAAGAGGAAAAAGCTCACCTGGAGCCCGTAGCGCCGCCGATGCCTGTCAGCACCCCCCACCAACTGAAGCCGCAGAGGGTGGAGCCTGTCAGACTGACTCCT
This sequence comes from Syngnathoides biaculeatus, assembly GCF_019802595.1. Classification (NCBI taxonomy): domain Eukaryota; kingdom Metazoa; phylum Chordata; class Actinopteri; order Syngnathiformes; family Syngnathidae; genus Syngnathoides; species Syngnathoides biaculeatus. Next base: position 11,773,790 of record NC_084659.1, on the reverse strand, counting down.
CCCCCTCCTCCTGCAGACCCTAACGCCAACGGGAACCCCACCGTCGTGGACGAGGCCCTGCAGCGGTCGCTGGACGACGACCCCGAGCTTACGGAAGTTAACTTGAATAACATCGACGACATCTCACAGGTACAAAATTGCCACAATTTCCATGTACCAGAGACCATAATCTAATCTCAAAACTGTACCTTACTGTCAAAAGAAGAGGGGTGTGCAACATTTGTGGCCGAATTCTTTGTGGGTGTGTTCCACCACATTGGAACAGGAGCGCAGGACGATGTTTCATCCTGATCAGAAAAAGAATAAAAGACAGCGATGGTGACAAAATAACGATAAAGTTCATCAATGCTAAATTTGTTGGCACGTCTACGGCATTTCAAGACATGTTGACGAACAGCGGGCAAAACACACGGCTTGAAACGGATTGAGTGATGCATGATAAGATAACCGAAAAGTATTTAGAACACCGTCCTAAAAGGAAAAAAAAAAATGTGGTTGTTTTTGTAGGAGACCCTGATCCGATTCGCGGAAGCTCTGAGGGCCAACACGCACGTGCGCGTCTTCAGCCTTGCCAATACCCACGCGGACGACCCGGTGGCTCTGGCCATCGCCAAAATGCTGCGGGAGAACTCGTCCATCGTGAGCCTCAACATCGAGTCCAACTACGTGAGCGGGAAGGGCGTCCTGGCACTGGTTCAAGCCCTCCCAGGAAACAACACCCTGACCGAGCTCAGATTCCACAACCAGAGGCACATCTGTGGAGGACAGGTCGGTTTCTCGGCTCGCCCCTACACGAAATGTCCTTTCATGCCGCAACATGGCTTCCTCTACTTTAGGTAGAGATGGAGATGGTGAAGATACTCCGGGAAAACCACACCTTGATCAAGCTGGGGTACCAGTTCAACCTACCCGGTCCCAGGATGAGCATGACGGGCATCCTCACCAGGAACCAGGACCGTCAGAGGCAGAAACGGCTGCAGGAGCAGAGGCAGCAGCAGGGGGCGCCGGAAGGAGCCGCCAACCCCAGAACCACCGCACTGGTAACGTCACAGGCAACATCGTTAGTACTGTCTTGTTTCTAACATGAACTTTCCTTTCCTTTCCTTTTCCAGAAAGGAACACCCTGCAGCTCACCGAGATCCTCTCCGTGGTCCTCTCCTAAAGTTCCGCGGAGCAACCTGGCCAAGAAACAGGCACCTCCTGCACCGCCACCTCCGCCCCCCCCTCCTCCGCCGCCGCCACCGCCGCCGCCGCCGCCCCCTCCTATGCCACTGCTTCCCTCTCGTCAGGAGAAGAAGAAGCCCACCCGGACCATCGCGGAGGTGATCAAATCCCACGAGGCGAGCAGCAAGAAGGCCAAGACCAAAGGGAAGAAGGGCAAGAAGGGCAAAGCCAAGGACGAGACCACCTGCATCCTCAAGGAGCTGAAGAACGCGTTGAGGCCCGTGGCGGCGGAGAGGCGGGGGGAGGACGGGAGCAGGCCGTCCACGCCCATGAGGTCGGCCCACGATCAGCTGATGGACTCCATCCGGGGCAGCAGCATCCGCAACCTGAGGAAGGTGAGGGAAACCGTCACTTCAAGCTGCTTTTTAAAATAAGAAAACAAACACGCTACAGTATTGAACTTTATAAAAACATTCAATAATAACGTTGATGAATAGTCATGAAGGCGGAACGGTGGGAAAAGCGTTGGCCTCACAGTTCTGAGGACCCAGATTCGATCCAGGCGCTGCCTGTGTGGAGGTTGGATGTTCTCCCCGTGCCTGCGTGGGTTTCCTGCGGGCACTCCGGTTTCCTCCCACATCCCAAAAACATGCAACATTAATTGGACACTCTAAATTGCCCCTAGGTGTGATTGTGAGTGCGGCTGTTTATCTCGATATGCCCTGCGATTGGCTGGCGACCAGTTCAGGGTGTACCCCGCCTCCTGCCCGTTGACAGCTGGGACAGGCTCCAGCACTACCCGCGACCCTTGTGAGGCTAAGCGGCGAAGAAAATGGATGGATGCAATAGTTATGATTTTATGCTCACTGACATTTTGCTGCTCCTACTTGTATGTGAACTGTGGCCACCAGGGGGTAGCATAGTGCACACAGTCTCAAAATTAAGATGCAATAATATTCGTCGATATTTGCAGAGGATAAAGAATAGATGCATGTGAATATTGTATGATCTGCCTGCATGTTTTCCTCTCACTTGAATATAAGTTAGTTTATAATCATTTATTTTACATCATAATTACTGGAATTACTGCATTGGCGCTAGTTTTGTTCGCTCGTTTATGGCATTTTGTATGGCTTGGTAGCTTTAAGTTAATAATTGACGTTCGTATGATGGATGTGGTTTGGTGAGATAAAAAAATAATTCTTTGTTTAAGGTGAAGTTTGCTGCTTTGTAGTAAATATAAAAATCATCGTAGGTTAAAAAAAAAAAATCAAACTCTTGCTCTGTATTAAATATAAAACAGGCATAAAAAAGAAATGATCCCCAACGCGTCTTAAGTCGTATTAATGGTCTCGCCTGAAAACTTGTTGCACTTTCGGAACGCGGCGAGTGTTTTGTTATCTTGCGGCTCGTCGCAGTGGAAAAAAAAAAGGTCAGCTCTGCCCCCAGCCGCGAAATTCCTGCCACTTAATGCTGCTATTCATAGCCGAGGTTTGATAAAGGCAGACGTAGCAACAACATCAACACTCAGTCGACGCCCGAGCGCAACCCGTTGCTGCTTCAGAAATGTGGAAATGCTCTTGCAGGTTGAACTCCCGTTGCACCTCCGATAATGGAGAAGAAAGAAGAAGTTGCCATGGTTACTGGCTGGGGCCCAGGAAGAGAAACAGTGGTTCAATAAAAAAAAAAAAAAAAGTTTGATTTTTTTATTTTGTAACTTTATTTTACTGTTAAGATCTCAAGTTGTTTACTGATGTTTTTTTTTTTGTCTTGTAAACTTGTAAATATGACGTGCTCTTGTCTGACTGAATGAAGCGTTCATTTCTAAATGCAGATTGTTTTGTTTGTCTTTTTTATTTTTTATTTTTATTTAACTTCCTATCCAGTGGCAGTTTACTGAGATGCAAATGAAGCATTCATTTTTCTCCCACCGGGGTTACTGTATACGGCGCTCACAATACGCGATGAGTGGGGGCCGATAACAATTCGACACCCTCGTCGTTGACATAAAAGAGGATATTATCATGAGCTACGTTTCGGTTGCAAGGAACAGGAAATGCTTTGTTTGTGTCATTCTGACGGACGAGGCCCGGTCGACAGATGCATGCATAGAATGTGTTTTGGGAGGTGAGAAGCGCCTTAAGACCTGCGCCAGACGTGCAAAATACTATTAACTTTTGCCGCCCGCTCTCTTCGGGGCAATCTGCACGTTGCATCCGACACTTTTAGGACTTGTGACAACACGTGTGCTGGATATCCCTCCCCTCGGAGCGCGAGCGCATTCCGTGGCCTAAGTGTTCCTAAGAATAAACTTTACTCGCAGGAAGTGGAACACTTTGTCATAAGAATCTGCCCCAGTGCCAATAAGGGGAACCCTTTCAGCGAGAGCTTCTGTGAAACACGGACACTTCCTGCATTTGAATGTGGTCAGTGACCCTGCATGTAAAATTCAGAGACACATTTGTGCTGTACACAGTAATAGAAAACCAAAAAGATACAATGGAACCCTTAATGGTGCAATATCTGTATGCGTACAGTGCATCTCTCTGGAGCCGCTCAACTGGATTTAAACTTTTTGCATTCCTTACCCATGCAGATCTCGGACGTGCTTTTAGACCGCGTGCAGGCGTGTCGCTATGGGTACACGGAGCGAGCGGAAAGTGACATACCTTGGTCTAATCCCGCTCAGACGGTCGGCAGCTGAGATGCGATACAGGGGCATTCAGCTAAAAATAAAATGGCACGTAGAATTTATGCTGTTGTTATTGACACGCTTGGGTAAACAATGGCTGGCCCCGAAACAAGAACAATGAGTTCTTTTAGTGTTCTGCTGTGCCTTGATCGTAAAATGCACTTGTACAATATTAAAATAGGCGCCCCAGTCAATAAACACCAAAATATGTCATTACCGGTACATCTCTTTATTGGAGGGTACAATGTACAATAAGTTGCATAGAACTAAACTAAATTAGCTTCAAATTCACTCTCACTCCTCCATATGTAATTGTACATTTGTCATATTAACAAAAAATATTTATATCTGTGCTAATAATATATATACTGATTATACTGTATTGACTTCCACCCATTTTAGCCAAATTGGGCTAATTGCTAATCCAAAAGTACATTCAAAGCTGTAGATTTGATCTACATGTATTTTTATTTTTACTTTGAAAAAAAGGCAGGTAAAAACAGAAACGTGGTGAACCTTGAGAAATATTTTAGCATACACACAAAGAATCATGCTCTTGTTTGGCTGTTAGCATTAGCAATCTTTAAAAAAAAATGAAGAAACCCACGCTAGCATGCTGTTGTTTGGCTGTTAGCATTAGCGATCTTTAAAAAAAAATGAAGAAACCCACGCTATTGATTTAAGATAAGTTACTTCAAAAATGTTTTTTTGCTATGAAACAAAGCTTATGTCATTTACTCGTTACAGATGACCAGTTTGCATTGCTACCTTCAAGTTTTCTCACATGATCGCCGTCAATATCAAATATAATTGTCCGATTTAGGCTCATTGTCCATGTATGCTTACTCAATGGGGAAAACTTAACACTGCCTATAAAATCTTCATTTCAACAAGACTGCTTAATATTCAGTTACTTTGGTCATGTAAAAAAAAAAAAAAAGTCAATTTTGCTGCTAGTAAAATATAAGCATCAGGCATAAAACTAAACATCTTTATTCCTCAAGTTTAACAACGACCCAATTCCAACAAACAGTCAATACTCTGCTTAATATTGTAAAGTATAAAAAAGATGAAGAAACAAAGATTCCGATGTGACTTGCGACCCCAATTTGTATATGCAGTGTCACGTGTTAAGGGGAAAAGTTTTATGTCCAAATGCCTCAAGGATTGCGAGAGATATTCACAGCATGACTGTGTCACAAAAATTAAAATAAGATTTTGTGTCAAGTTTATGCAACGGGGAGTCTGCATCCGTTATCGATACCGTATTATAGTAGCAAATGTACACAGCGCGATAACAGTCAAATACGCCGCCGCAATCTTTGTTCCTCATTTTGTAGGATACAGACTATACAGACCTGAACATGTCCTGTTGTCACACGGCGAGTCTTCTCTTTCTGTGCCCAAAAAAATATATCGAGACTCAAATCTGGAGCACATTTACAGAGGACAGGAGATCAAGCTAATTAGTCCAATTATTTTTTTTTTTAAGAAAATATGAGCGCTACACTAAGATCATTCGAGTAAGAAAAAAAAAAAAAACAATTAAGGGTATGAAAATATTTCTCTTCCCGCGACACTGAAGAGACAAAAAGGAGGACTTGTGGGCAACTCTCGCCTCCAATAACTGGCCGGAAGATCGGCGACAGCTTGATGTCAAAATTGCACGTTATTTCGGGGAAGGCGAGGGCGAGCGCGACAGCGACAGGATGCAGGGAATGTGCCGTGACAAATGCGAGTGACAGATGGCGTGACGGGAGCCAAAAACAAGCAGAAAACGGTTAAAAAAAAATTATTAAACCAAACAGAAAGACAACAAAAACAACAGATATGAGAATGTCTGACAGATTAAATGAGGTATTGCACAGATGAATTAAAAAAAAAAAAGAAGCATAAAGGCAACGACAAATATACAGCAAACCGATAGAAAATGTACATTTTTTTTCTGTGATCTGAAATTAGTGTTTCATTTTTTTTTTTTTTTTTTTTTTTTAAGAACGAAAGGAATAATTTTTGCACGGTAATCATCCAAAAGTGTGGGAGGCAATACAGGTGGTGGTGGTGTATGGTTGGGAGGGGGGAAGCATCATTAGTCATCCCACTCATCCTCATCTTCAAAGTCCTCATCATCTTCATCGTCGTCGTCCTCATCTATGGAAGAGAGTGAGGCAGACGTGAGTCACCCCTGGGGAATTCTGGGAATTGCTAGCAGTGGTTCTTTCTATGCAAAGTAAAAACTTTTTCCATAAAATATCACCTTTTTTTTTTTTTTTCTCGAGTCAATCAAAAACATTAAATTAAATAACTCATCAGCTAAATAAAGCATTTGAAAATAAACATTTGAAATTAATTAAAGGCAAATGTACTTCAAATTTAAATAAGACTGAAATGCATTTAAGGGCATATACAGTACTGGATTTAAAGGGGGCCACTATTATGCACGATTTGGCCATTTAATTCGGTGATTCTTGTGCACACCACTAGAGGAAGCCCGCGTAGCACACTTCGAAATTAAAGTACCTGAAGAATGAATGGCTTTGCTCCTCTTCTGCATGACCTCCATCAGCGCCCCCACAATGCCGGCCGAGGGGGCCAGGGAGGAAGGAGGTGAGTCATTTGTTTCGTCCCTCTGAAGATGAGAAAGCAGGATTCAAAGTCAGAATAACAACCGTCATCCCGGGTTTCACGGTCACGGGGAGAAACTCACGGGTTTCAGCTGGATTCCTTGTCGGATTTGGTCCAGGAGCGCGTCACGCCCGGTGGCGTTGGACACGGGCCGCTCCTTCTGCTCTACCTTCTTCAACTGTGTGCCTTCCCGGATCTGACTCAGCAAGGCTGACTTGCCCCCGGCGGAGGGCAGGACCCCGTCAACTCCGTTGGCCTCAAAGGACAGCGGCGGGGGCCCCGGAGGGGGCGGAGGAGGCGGAGGGGGCGGTCCTCCGCCGAAAGAAGGAATGGAAGATGTGGGGGGCGGCGGGGGAGGAGGCGGCCCGGGTGCCGATGTGTGGGCCGGCGGCGGGGGCGGCGGCAGGGAGCCCCGCTGGGCGGAGGCGGCGGGGGAGCGGTCATGCCCGGCCGGGACGGAGGCGGGGGCGGCGGCGCGGATACGGGGGCTCTGGAGGGCGGAGGGGGTGGCGGGGCGCCGCGCCCGCGGGCGGGCGGTGGGGGCGGCGGGGCTGAGCCGTGATGAGGGGGAGGGGGAGGAGGGCCACCTCTGGATGGCGGGGGCGGAGGAGCTGGAGAGAAAAAAAAAAAAAAAAAAAAGATTCAATCCATTTATTAATAAGTAACTTGGCAAGGCAACTAGTCCATCGTGGACCCAGCGTCTTGCTAGTAATCCGCAACTGTAATGAGGATCAGCGGTTGTGCAAATGATGGATAAAATGCAACACTCACTGGAGACGTTTTTTTTTTTTTGTGCTCAGGTCCGGGAAGGCATTATGCAGTTACAATGTCACGCCACCAGGGTGCAGCATTCAGACAACACCGTTCACACCGTGCTTAGCTAACATGTTAAAGGCGTGTTTTTAATTCAGGCTAATGGGAAAGACAAACCACATCAACCACAGACACCTGGAGTGAAAAACAAACAAAAGGTCTGGGGTGGGTTCCAAGTTTGTGTTTTTAACCGTTGTCTTCCTTCTCAGTGTGGAAACAACTGTGACATTCGGGATAAAAGATTTCGGGTTAATTGAAGAGTTCAAACGCGAAAGCCGTGAAGCGCAATTAAGCACAAAAAAAGTACAAGTACGCATGTCTAAGAGGTCCATCTCCTACCAGAAAGGCCAAGCGCCATGAACATTTCGCTGCAGCTGCCATCGTGTCAATTTTCAGGCCCACACATCACACACTCGTCATGTATGTCCCCAAACATGGCAGCGGAAGTTCTTTCAGGTTAACCCGTTGCTATCATAGCTTCAATTTCGAACGAAAGCGAGCGCACTCTCATTCACACTCATTTCAACTCTTCAATTTTTCCTCTTGACAACCGCAGTGCTGATTATCATCTGACATGCGTGATGGGTCACACCAGACCATGCGTGGAAACGTACCAATGCACGCCGGAGGCCCTGAGGGATAAAACCACCACACGGGTTACGTCGATGTCTTACAAAGTAAGACAGCGATGCCCGCGTCACTTTTCATTTTCAGAGGAGACGCATCACGTTCCCTCCCGCGGCCCACCTTGTCTGCGCAGCTCATTTTTGACCGCCTCCACTCCTCCCTTCTTCTCAATGAAGTCGTAGATGACCTTGGAGGTCTCTTTGTCCTTGAGCTGAGCCTCGGAGATGCCGCACATGTCGAAGAGGTTCTTCAGATCGGGGTCCAAGTTATTCAGCTGCGGGGACAAAAAAAAAAAAAAAAAAAACAAAAAAACCAGAATGGCTAACGCTGGGGAAAATAGAGAATACGACCCTGAATGTGTTTACATTGTCCGTGCACATGGGTTGCTCCACTGTTATAGTTCCAATACTGTTGTTTAAAGGGTTTTAACTACAGAAACATCAATGCTATTTTCAGGAGCATGTCTATAAGATTATGCATTTTTTTTCATTAGCATAATGCTAACATTTAAGAGTAAAAATGAAGTTTGATGAAATACATAACGTGTAATTCTCTTTTATGTTTCAACTTCTGCTGGGAGTGCCAAACACCTTCAAGGAACCAACTGACCTTTTTCTTTTGAATAATTGCTCACCACCACCACCATCTAGTGTTTGAAACTTTTAACTAAAATTTTGCCTACTCATTGAAACCCGAACAAGCCAGCAATTGATTTGAACGACATCATCCACTGCAATCAATTTTTACGGCCTTGAAAGCATCCACTTGTGAAATGAAATCGATTGAACTTTAGTGTGGTCCGGCATAATCTCATACCGAGGATGCTTTTTTTTTTTTTTTTGGGTTGAGACGAGTCCAAGGATTATGCAAACACAGGTTGCCTGCCCTGCAAAAATCTCCTTGTGTAAGCGCGCTGACGACACAGTCGTGCGGCAAAGATTAATATTTCGGAGGCGATGGTTAATTTCAAAAGATCCGTTAAGTCCGAATGACGTGGAGCTAAACGCTCGGGCCTTGATTTGAAAGCATGCGGAGTGTCACGCACTCATCGTGGCAAAGTGACATTGTTTCCTTTAAGCCTTTACTCACGTCAAAGCCCGTGTTTGGATCCCATCCTACGTGGCCGATGTGCCTGTGCCAAAGCAGAGAGGTGCGAGTCAACAAAAAGCGCAGGTGACACCTCCACCGGCAAATCGGTCTTGAATCGGCGTGTCAAACGCGATCAACAAATAAAGCCAAGGGGACTCACTGGAAGTTGCTCGGCGTGCCGATGTCTGCCTTGGTGAGCCTCTTCTTTTTGCCTTTGCCCTTCTTCTCCCTCCTGAAGGTGGAGTGCATGATGTTGTTCACCTGTGAGTTGCTGTGGAAACGGTGCCCCGTGCTGATCTCCGGGTTTTTGATGTCCACGGTGGCCATCGGCAGCGTGGGGCCTGGAAGACGACGTTGAGGCAGCGTTAATGCAGTATTTCTTATAATATAAAGTACGCGAGGCCCCAAAAGTCACCATACACTTCCTTTTAGGTATCATTCAGGCAAATGTGGTGTCCGTCGTTTGGATATTTTACAACTCGGGTAGATTTTATGCATGTAGACGGAAGAGTAACACAACAACACATCCCCATTGCTGTCGGTTACGTCCCAGAGACGACACGTACCTTTCAAACTCTCACTACAAGGACTTTTTGGCGTTTTGCTGGGTAAAGGCGACGCGGAGCGACTGCGTCTCCGCCTCACCTTGTCCCAAATCCCCCCGCCATCGCCACCGCGGCACGCGCCCGCCCCGACGTCGAGCAGCATGTCGCCGATAAAGCTGCGCGCTCGCACTTGGGTGAAGGAGGGCTCCGAGAGAGTCGGGTAGAGTTCGTCCTGGGGGAGAACCAAGCAGTGCAAGGTGGACAGGCAGCTCGCCGGGCCCAAGCCCCCGCCGCCGCTTTCCATCCCCACGTCTTCCGAGGGTGCGGACAGAAAGGTGGTGCAGAACATCATCGCTGCACGGGAGATCGCCGAGTGAACGTGCACCGGCTCCAGAGAGAGGCGATTTGCTCAGGACAAACAACGCCAAATCCTTTCTGGTGGACGCATCATATGCGGGTGAGAATCAACCCTTGCAAAAAGAATCCTCCTTCCAAATAAATCCACTTTCTAAAGTCAAGAAGATGGTTCTGCCTGGTCTAAAAAGGCTTCCAAAAGACAAGAGCCAAAAGGAGGTCCACATAGCAAGCCAACTTGAATTTAGCCTTTAATCCCCTCATCAGACATCTGGAAGAGTGGACGAGTGTGCTGTCTGAGCTGAAGGGACGCCCATCCTGCCATCGCTTGTTTGGACGAGTCCTCCAATGGGGCAGTTGCAGTCCCCGCTGGGATTGTCCGTCGACACACATTCGGACGCCTTTTCCAACCGACTTTCCGTCGCGAGATTAGCGCGCCTGGATTGGCTCGACGCTTTCACATCCCCCGCCCACTTTTACCGGTTTCCCCACCCTTTCCCGTCAAACCCCACACACTCGGGGCTCTAATCCCGCCATATTATTTGAGGATTTAGCACTCGATTTTATGTAACTCTTCACGGGATGCCTAATCCCGGATTAAACCTCTTCTTGTGACAACACGAAGGTCGGGAGGGAAAGTAAGGGACAAAAAGGACAGATTGGGAGAAAACCTGTCAAAAATGCACCTAAAAACAGCAAATATACTGAGAAATATCCGACGTTAGCGACAGGAAACGGTGGACGTACCATTTGGAGGCTCGCGTCTCTTTTCTGTGAACACAGACAAATAAAATAGTTACAACGTAGTGGCGGCTTGGCGGGAAGCAAAAGGCAGACGGACAAAGAAAGGAGTTTGCGAAAAAGAGAGCGTTAGTGAGCTACGTTCTGCGCAAAGTTTACGATGACAGCCGTACAGCCGAAAGAATGCGGCAGAGGTCCAGGTGAAGCCACCTGGATGCAGAGATTCCGCTGTCATGTGGTTGCGAGTTCTTCGGGGAACAGAGTTAAGAGGCCGTGGAAGCAAAGAGTGTCAACCCAAAGCAGAAAGAGGCGAGTCAGAGATCCAATGGAAGGTTTAGGAGATGGCAAGGGGGAGACAAATCTGAGCGGTGAAGTTGTGCAAAGAAATTTTCGAGTTTTTCTTGAGGGTTTGCAGGAAAGATGCACAGGTCGTTGGAAACAGAATGAGTGGAGCCCCCCCCATCCATTTTCCATTCATGACAAATTCTGCTGTTGCATTTGGTCTACAGCGCCCTCCTTAGGACAGAGTCAACATTACATTTTCTAAATAAGCTTTTGCGACTGGACTATTTTATTGATTGATTTTTTTACTACACAACATCTGATGCATAAACATTTACCGAGCCGCTGGATTGTAGCAAACTGAAGCTGGTGATGAACGCGTCGTCCTTTTGTGTATGATTGCAAACGCGTTTAGAAGCTGACTTTGTGTTTACATCCTAGAATGTTCTTCGCCATTCATTGACAGATCTCAACAACAATCACGGGGGGGGGGGCGAAGCAGATAAAGACGGTGAGGTGAGGTGCAAAAACAAAGTCAGTACCGGTTTTCCTTTGCCTTTTGCCCAAGAGCTCTGCCAGGTGACCTCGGAAACGCTTGGCCTCCTCCTCGCTGGCAAAGTTCAGGCCCACTTGGCTGGACTGTAGGTTTGGGTCAGGGGGTGGGGTGGGGGGGGGTGAGAACAAAAGAATGACCACAGAAAGAAGACAAAGGCAGGATTGCTTCTCATTTCAAGTCACACACGCGCAGCTGACCGTAGAATGAGGGCATTTGTCGTGCTAAAACACTTTTGAGCATGTGTACACAGTGATGAGTCTCTTACCACCACAATTTTGTGTGCCAAATACCTTTTGGTCTGCTGCACCCACCAGCACTGTGGCATCACAGACAAAACGGGTCTTGCTAAAGACTTTCGCGATGAGATCAAATCTCAGTAGTTGGCTCACTTGTCTCGGGCTCTCTCTCTCTAGTTTATACAAGTGTGTCCCATTTTTCCCCATTTTATCTCAGGTAACGTTCAGACAGACGTGAGGATATCAGCATTTGACAGCTTGGGATTTGCTTACAAAAACTGTAAAAACCAAGCCGCCAAATCTGATGACTTCGGGCTCGTCCGAACGATGCCTGAAACATCAACGGAACATTATGGCGTCCCTGCGCGAATAAACGTAATCAAACGGAGGCATGGACAGTAGTTTCTTTTTTTTATATTAAAAACTGTTTCCCTTTGATGAGAGGGCGCGCGCTTTTATCTGTAGAGCGCGTGCAACGTGACGTCACCGTTTTCACGGCGCCATATTGCCGGTCAAACAGAGATGCTCGACATTGTGGGAGATGTTGAACCGGAGGAGAATATTTACAATGACCGAGACCTGTTGTGCTGTTGGTTGTCACAACAGACGAGACAGATCTTCAAAGAGGTCATTGTGTAGCATACCAACTGAAAAGACGAGAAAAGATCGATGGATTTCGGCAATTACACGTGATGGATGGTCCCCAACCAAATACACACGACTGTGTAGCGATCGCGTCATTTCAGGTAGCAATTATTCTTCTCAATCTCAAATTCTCAAGAAGTATTTATAATGCCAAGTTGTCTCATTTGTGAACAATGTGTATTAAAAAAAAAACAAAAAACTGTCACAGAGGTTTACAGAGGTTAAGTGTGGCTGCAATCCCTTCCGTGTACATTCCGTCCGTCGCCAATCATAGTAAATGAATCCGAGTTTGTGTATAACCAGGGGTCATTTATTGAAATATTGCTATTTGTATTGAATACTAGCTGAAACGATCGATGGATTCCGGCAATGGTTAACGTGTCGCCGAAGATGCTTCCGCGTTCATGAGCCGTCAAAACCGTCACTATGTGGGATTTATTCCCGATGAGAACAGATCCAGCAACAAAGTATTCGTCCAGACTTTTCTACGCTTTCAAACTTTTCCGTGTAAATCTCGACGACTTACTCACCAGGTCCCTGTCTAGATCCAGTTGTCCAAGACAAGCGGAAGTGAATTAACAGTCCAATTTCTTATCGGTCAAAACATCGAGTTCAGCGTTAATACGGGTCGTCTATGCCGAGTTTTTCAAATTTTTCCAAGTACCTTTGTTTATTTTCACCTTCTAAATGTCTCACGGTATCGGACAAGACTCTGACCGTGGTGCTATAAGACATTTTTGTGTCGTCTCCAACCGACTTAGCATTGAACAATGCTTTGGCTAGAACGGCAAGATGGCCACTCACGTGATTTCGGTGATGTAGGTGCATGAGCTCTATACGACGTACCTTCAAGATTCGAAATCATCATTTGTATAAACGGATGCAAAAAAAATACCACTAATATGGTTGTTGGGGGTGGAGTCAACTCACGTCTCCAGCAAACGTAATGAAGTACGGTCTAGATGGATTTATGCTGAAGTTGTTGTACAGCTCCTGTTCGAAGAGCATCTTGCCATCCTGTTGCAAAACACATCACGTAGGATTGAGAAAGCGCAGACGCGTTAGATACCCGATGCGGACACTCGACTGCGCCGCGTTGGCCAACCTTGATGTCGAAGACTCGGATGAAGTAGGACCGCTGCGGGTTGTCCTTGATCAGACAGGCCACGCCGCAACATCTCTTGGTCCAGGAGGCATTCCTGTCTCCTGTGAAGACCTGGACCACCGCTGAGGACAATGTCTAGGATCGAGGAAAGACACAAAGCACCGTAGTCACATCTCACTTATGCTACAGTGGCTTTCAATCGTGTTAAATAAAATTTTACGGTACTTGGTGAGCCCAATATTTTTTTTTTAGGAGGTACTTGAGAAACACAGACTTAAGGTTTTAGGATTTTCTTGGGGCTGAGCACACATGCTCAGATTAGATTAATTTTACACTAAGACTGAGAACAGCAAAGAGCTCAAGAACTGTATTTAAAAAATAAATAAATAACTTTCAAAGGCATTCATTAAAGTGACACTCTGACCTCGTCACCGGCATGAACCGGGAATTCATTCCTTCTTCTTTCAGTTAACACAATTAAATTTTACGCGTAAACCAAGGACGAGCTGTCCAGAGTTCCAGACGCTGCTCAGACTCCATTTTGGTTTTACAGGTTGCTGTGGGGGTTCCGGCGTCAGCCATCAAGGCATAGATGAAAGCTTCAGGGATGTAAACGCATGCTGAGCGGATGGCCCGTTTAAGTTGTAGTCCGCATGACGTCTCGTGTTCACATTTGGGACTTAAGACGTTGACGCTCGGAGGTGTTTTCATTTCAACTTGTGACTGAGAGGTTGGTAGCGAACGCAAACATGGGTTCCTGTTCAGAGTTAAATATTGACAGAAATGACAACTCGTACTGGTTATGATGACATTTTTTGAAGCGTTGCCACATTTAAAGAGCCGAAGTGCGGGATGCTGACTGCACACAAGGAAAAGAGATGTTACGTCATGGTCAGCATTAGTCAATCGGCACATTACGATGCTAAATTGCTGTGTGCTCAGTTAAATACAGAAATACAGAGTGCTTCTCCTTGAGTAATTCCTTCACATAATATCTTCTAATGAGATTCTCATGGCAGCAGCGAAAACAAGCGGTTATTTTATTTTAAGGTATTTTTTTTAATGACGTCAGAACATAACAGCCCGAGGTTTCTTCAGCCTGTGGAGGGCTGATAGTTCTTGACAGGGTCAAAGATGGCAGGAAGTGAAGCTCTGGCTGTAGCTACACGAGCTCGCTCGCTTCTTTTTCTCAAAGCAGTGATGACAATTTTTCATTTCTGTCCCCCTCCACTACAAGGAGACAAGAACGCTTGAGCTCATTTGTGCAGGAGGTCGAAACAAGATAAAAGCAGCACTTAAAATTTGAATTTTTTTTTAATAGTGGCAGGAAGGAGATGGATAGGGTGATATTGAGTGGAATCATGTTCCACTTCTCCGGCACAAATCACCCCCAAAAAAAAGCTTTGGCCACAGGACTTCCTGTAGGATGGGGATTGCTGATCAGGCAGTCTGTGCACGCGCATGCACACAAACACAGCGTCGATTGGACCGCTGCCACCCCTCCCCCCGCCACCTCCCGAGTCCGGCAGTAGTGCTGATGGTGAAAAGTGAGGGAATACCAATGAGTATTTCTGCACGTGCATGAGTCAAAGAGAAGTGAAATCATGTTCCTCTTTTTTTTTTTTTTTTTTTTTAAATTGCACTGACTAAGCGATAAAAACGTCACTTGACCTATTTTGCACAGTCAACCAGGAATACAATCAAGAAGTAGAAGCAAAACGCAACAACAGACACTGTATGCGATACATAAGACAGCCGTTAAATCACTGCCAGGCATTTTAATTAGATTATTCAGGCGACACAATGTCAGACACAAGCTAACCTCTCTGCATGCAACGATCGAGTACAATTGGGAGGAATGCTCGCAATTCCCCCGTCTCACGCAGAGTGACACAATCCCCAAAGCGCGGCGGAGGAACGTCGCGGACGCAGTTCTGAGCGGGCCTACGTCAACCTACGGCACACCCCAGAAACCTGTGTTCTTATGCAAGAGTGAAGACAAAGACAGGAGGCTGTGTGGTGAGCACATGTACGTCTGTCAAGGCTCGCCGGGCAGGAAGTGGAGCGCAGCTCACTGCTGTCAGGTGAGAGAAGAATTAAAAATATAAAAAGAAAAAAAAAAACTCTTCCCCAGTTACTGAAAACTCCACTTTCACTAATCAGTGAATAAAATGAGGAATCAGAAGATTCGGGCTGTTACAATACAAGAGTGCAGCTGATATACCTTGACACTCATAAAAAGGCTAATATGTTCGTAACCTTGGAAAACTACGACACGCTGGAGCAGTCACTCCCGACCACTGGCCTTTGGGAAGTTGGGCGATTTCACAATTTTTATTCTTTACAAATAACGTATCATCGTTCATCTATCTATGCAAGGAATGTGTGCTGACAGGCAGAGCAATTACATGCTTTTCTACTTGATGGCACAAGATAAAAACTGATGTTCAAATAAACAAACCATTCATCACACCGAGGAAGAACATTCTTGAATCAATTGAGAAAACCTCATCATCATTATTCCAATACATATAGTTTGAGGAGATTTGGGATTTTTAATAAGTAAAATATGTGCCTTGGCTCAATTCAGGTTGGGGGGGAAAACAGGTCCAGACCACTAGGGGGAAGCATACTAGCAATAGGTTTGAGATACCCATCTTTAAGCAAATTACTTACTTGCCAAACTGATAACCGGAAATTTAAAAAAAACAATATCCACCATCCATTTTGCAGAGCATAATTTGCCTTTCACGAACAAAAGTGTTATCCTCTGCGTTTAAAAGTATCTCAATAATGACGACGCGACCTAAATCCCACCTGCCCGGAAGTAACGTTGCGCTGGTAAAGTGCCACAGGTGTCCAAGTACTGGAGCAATTATTATTATTATTATAATTTTTAGAGTGCCACCCACTGGGTGAACACGTAAACAAATGCATGGTGTTGAAATAACTAATGGGATTATTATAATTATATCATTAATTTTGGGTGACACGGCACTGTTGTCAGACTGGTAGAGCAAAACTTTTTTTTTTTGTTTGTTTTTGAAGATTTTTGGGACTGAAGACGGGGGAGAAAAAAAATAAAACGAGTTCTCACTAGTCAGCGTTGTCCCCTGCCAAGCCTTGTCGGCACATTCCTCCAGTGGACACATTTCCCGAAAACAACCCAGGTTCGGATAACGTTATATAATACCGGCATGCAAAAAAAGAAAAGGAAAAAAAGCTACTTTTGAGAGCCGATGATTGATTTAGCAGCTAGCTAACTATATCAACTATGTAATGGCGGGGCTATGTCAAATAACATTTCCTGGGCGACTTCATGTGTGTCAAGCGTCAACTTTGAAGCGTCGAGGCCGAAAAGAATAAAAAGGGATGACAGCTCAGGTTCCGGACCAAAGTGACCATCCCGAGCCAGTTTTCGACGTCGCCGCCTCGGCTGTCAAAACAAACCCACCTTCCTCACTCCAGTTGTGGAAAAGAAAGGCAGAAGATCACTTCAAACATGAAGGCTGGCGCAATAATAATAAGCCACGTTATCGCAGGGCAATATAAAGTAACTTACGATGCATTTCCTGCCAAGGTGGTTGAAAAGGTAGTCATTCTCTTGAGGTGTCAGTAAAATGGAACCGACATTTGTATGCCGCTGCTGCTTATGAAGTCCACTCATTGTTCACCAAACGATAACGTATTACGGACTCTATGAAGGTAACCCGAGTCCGGAAAGCTCCATAAACAATCCCCGGGTCATCCGTGGCCTTCTTCCGTCCGCTCCCCCCCCCCCCAACACACACTTAAGTCAGACTGAAGTCACTTTGACCCGATCGTCGTACGGCTGTGATGTCAGAAACGCTGAAAAAGCAGACGCCGGATCTTGCTCGTGTGCGAAATAAGGTCAAAAATTAGAGCGGAAAAGGGCAAAAAAAAAAAAAAACTTTCCTGGGAAGTCCAGCTGCCTGAGCGCCCGCAGCCTGTTCCATCCAACATGGCAGTGTCAGGACGAGTCCATTCTTGTGGAATGGGGAGTCACGACTTCCTACGGCTGCGTCCCACGCACTCTAAAATAACTCCTTAAGGCACAAAAAAAATCCATGCATTCACACCATAATCTCACAATGCAATACGGTTTTGCTGTACTTTAATTGAAGCTGCTTGACTAATATATATAAAATAACATGTCTCACAATATTCCGCTATTCTTTTAGGTTTGGTTCCGTCCTCTCCGCCCCTGCCTTTATGACAGGAATGTGTGCAGTGCAGAATGGGAGGAGGTAAGACACAAGGTGCATGGTGCCAGCATAATAGTGTGAGCTACTTGAGGGAAGGTTGGGTTTAAATTAATGCAAATCTAAAAGCACCCTTAAATAAAAAAAAAAAAAAAGTATGAAAATGCTAATTCGTTTTCTCAGATGGGATTGAGCGCCTTAATTCAGTCAGAAAAGAGGGGCTGCTGTTATCTCGGCCCGATATAAAGAGTCATTCTCCATGGATTTCAGACTTAATTTGCTCCATGGACTATGAATGCAGCTAGGATGATTCATCACAACGCACTAAATATAGTTCATAATACATTGAGGTAAAATTAAGACTGCTCTAGTTACTATACGTACCCTCGAGGGGTACGAGGACCATGTCTGGCACATACGTGAATCATTCCTAAACTTCACCCTTCACACATTACATTTCTATTGTTATCCTCCCCATTTTACACAGGCCATACCATTTCTCATAAACGATATTACAGTACTTAATCGCCGTTTGCGAATACACGAATACATCCTTGCCCGTGTGAGACATACTCATTTCAACAGAAAGCCCAAGGATATTTTTGCAACGTGTTCAGTCAGGCTCATCAATGGCTGTTGTGCAGAATGGCGGTGTGGTAGAAATAATTGGGGGGGGGGGGGGGGGGAAGAAAATACAGGGGGCAAGGGGTTTATTTGTTTTTTTATTAGTTTTTATTATTTTTAAAAAAACGTTATTTTTAAAAAAATGTTTATTATTTATTTTATTATTTTTCCATTTGCTTTATTTATGGCAAATGTAAGGCACAGTTTGCGCTTTTTGTGATCCTAAATGCATCGTCTGGTGTCCCAGTTCCAGTGGCTTTTGGTGACTTGTCTAACGTGCGCCCTTAGGGCGGCAGTCGCTGCATTGTGTTCCATATCTGGGGACATTTTAGTGTACAGTGTCCTCCACAAATCCAAATTCACGTCCTGCTGTGGCTCGGCTTGTGAATGAAATTTAAATTGTATTCAGAGGGGTTTATAGCACTTTAGTTGTAGGTCTTTCAGGCACAAACCACTGCTGGTGACCAAAAGAACACCGTCCCTCCATTGAAGCATCATGTTTTGGGGCTAAATGTGAAAAATCTCGATTGTAAAAAAAAAAGGTCAGTAAAAGCCTACTAGAACATCAGAACAACTTTTGGGATCAGTTAGATACTTTAAATGGCGGCAGGTGTGCGGTGACTCCCTTTTAACACGAATTTGCATGCGATTTGTACATCGTGAACACAGCCACATCCCATGTTGTTAGAGGGTGTGTAGACTTGTGCGACCACATTATCTCAATTATTTTTTTTTTGTTTCCATTCTCAAGAAGGTTTTCTTTTTCCAATTGAGTTGTAGCATTATAATGGTGGAAAAAGTTTTGAATTATTTACTCATCTTGAACACAAAACCTATTTGACCAGGAATGTTCAGACTTTCTATCCAAATTTACGTCCATTTTATTTATCTGATTTATTATTTGAATCAGCGGAGCTCCTACATTTTTCTTCCCTAACGTGGTCTTTGGTCAAACCAAATTCAGTGCACTGCACTTAGATGCTTGGCCAACTTGAAAAACCCGACTGACGGGGTGGAGAAAACCCCCTAGGAAACGTTGCAGTGCTCCACCGGGCTTGATTTTATTGTTTATTGTTTTTTTTTTTTTAGATAGCCACAGCGAAAGAACACAAGCGACTTTGGTTCCTTTTCGAGGTGGGGAAGTGAGTTTGGTCAGTGCTCAGTTTGTGCCCGCTTACTTCTACAAATACCTCAAAGGTAAACTACGCAAACGAAAGTAGCAAATGCGATGTGAAACAGTTCACGTGTTGGAAACTCTCTCTCGGTGCCAGCTAATGCCACTTTGTAATAACACACTCAGGCAAACATGTAAGCGAAGAAAGGGTCAGTTGCGTGTCTGTCGTGTGTGTTTTTTGCCGAGACCCCGAGCAGGGGGTCGACCTCATGAAATATTAGCCTGACCCACAAAACAAGAGAAGGAGGGCAGAGGACGGCATGAATATTATATTTTGGATCGTGGAGGAAGACGCGCCCTACAGGCTTTCACATACATTTTTAATAAGGTTGGCAGTCATACAACTTGTCTGTGCGCCTAACAATAGGAAGATGGGTCTTCATGTGGCACTAGAGTGTGGAAGAAAAATGGCAATATCAGAGAATAATGTCATACACATGATTTTAAAAATGATGAATACACTGTGGTAAATAAAACTGCAGCCATACTATGGTAATGTTGTGTCCTCAGCACTGAAAAACTAAAGCTGAAGCGTTCAAGTTCACCACAAGAGGGAAGCATTCCAATCTAATAAGAGCAGTACCAAATGAAATAAACTTCAATTTTTTATTACAGGTGTTTCACATGTCTGCTAATATATATGCAGTGTATATATATATATATATATTTTTTTTTATGGAGGTCTGTTGTTGCAATAATCCCTCACCGGCGTTGTGTTGTGTTCAGGGAGTGAAGGCTGGAGCAAGCAACTTGACAGAATGTTTCAATGAAGAAATGCAAAGTCATTCACAAGAACATGTTATATTTTATTGCACAGTTTTTGTTTCCATTTTTTTTTATCTCGACAGTCCGTGCCACACCGCAAGTCGACGTCACCCCGTCCAAACCGGTCTTTCTCACGTGGCATTCAGAACAAGTTTGGCATGTTGGGACTTGATGTTGCGTTTGTAATGAGGAGCAGCTTTATGAGAACTGATGTTACTCCGCGGCCCAATTCATGCCGTGTACCTGCAACGACAGCTAGTTAAACAGGATTGAGAGAGATTGGATTTGTTCATCACAGTGCAAGGTGTCTCTTTTTTTTTGGTATGGTTGACTAATATACACATAATTTGAGCAGACTATAATGTTGGATGAAAACAAGTCAGTGGAGGATTGCAGTCACGGTGACTACATATTTGCGTGACCGTCGGATGGGCTATTTTTATGAGTAGAAACAAAGCAGAGCAAGACAGCGTTGAAGGGTCTACGTCACCACAAAGTGCCTTTGGCGTCTTCATCAAAAATCACTCAGTCATCATGTCAATGCGGCCCAATAATTATTATTGAAGGTGACCAAACATTTGCACACATACCACTACGTCTCAATAAGTCTCTAAAAATTGGTTTCCTTTCATTTATCCATCCATCAATCCATCCATTTTCTTTGCCGCTTATCCTCATGAGGGTCGCGCGGCGTAGTGGAGGCAATCCCAGCCATTCAACGGGCACGAGGTGGGGTACGCCCTGAACGGGTTGCCAGCAAATCGGAGGGCACATAGAGACAAACAGTCACACTCACAATCACACCTAGGGGCAATTTAGAGTGTCCAAATAATGACCCATGTTTTTGGGATGTGGGAGGAAACCGGAGCATCCAGAGAGGAGGGTCAGGACATAACAAACTCCACACAGGGAGAGCTGGGATCGAACCGGGGACCTCAGAACTGTG
The DNA here is from genome assembly GCF_019802595.1 of Syngnathoides biaculeatus. Lineage (NCBI taxonomy): Eukaryota > Metazoa > Chordata > Actinopteri > Syngnathiformes > Syngnathidae > Syngnathoides > Syngnathoides biaculeatus. Next base: position 11,752,584 of record NC_084659.1, on the reverse strand, counting down.
AGTCCAACAGTTTACCAGCTGATTCATAGATATATTTTTTGGGGGGGGGGGGTGAAATGGGGATGTCTCAAAGGCACTTTCTGGTGACACTGACTGAATTTCTTTCTTTCTCCCAGTTTCATCTAAAAAGTGAAAGAAAAAAAAATCTGCATTGCACATGCACAGGAGAAAGCGCTGTAAAAATACCCTTTGGGGTTACGCAATTAAATTAGATCCTCCCTCTTTAATGTTTGAACGCCTTTCCTGCGCGAATCGTGCCGAAAAACAAACTAAGAGCACTCTGCCAGTTTGTACATTTCAAAATCTTTTTTTCCAAGACGGAGGCAGTCCGTTGACTTCGCGGCCATCCGCGCTCGATCGCCGAGTTTCCGTGGCGCACCTGATGCCGAGCAAGATGTTGGACAGCACGTCCTGATAAAGACTCAGGCAGGCCCACCCGGGCAAGTAGAGGAGGGTGATGAGACCCATGAAGTTGTGCGGGTAGTGCGAGTAGTCCCAGGAGCAGGCGCCAAACTGCCTCAGAGCCAGACCCCAGCACAGCTCCCAGGTGTAGATGAAGCAGATGTAGATGGGGAGCCTCCGCCAGGTCCTCCAGCCTCTCTTAAAGTGAAGGTGCAGGTAGAGCTTCTCCACCACGAAGCTGCAGCTGCCGTACATGAGGAAGGACCACAGGGACGTGTAACCTGCCAGGGTCCGCTTCTCCACCAGGTTGAACACGGAGGTGAAGGCCACCTCGTCCAGGAAGCCGTGCATGCCGAAAAACAAGAAGCGGACGTACCCAGGGAGACTTTGAAGAGGAAGGGCTCCCCCGATGGGAAAGTACCGGAGCCTAGACAACCCCTTGTGGAACACCTGACTAAAATAAAGTGCCAGGATGTAGTGGAGGACCAAGTGCGACCCTGAAATGACCCTCGGCTGCTTGCTCAGAATGTTCTGGACGTTGCCTATCAGGAGCTGCAGCCCGAGGTAAACTGATGGATAAAGGAGGAGGTGGAAAACCGCAGGCCTCCCTTGAAAGCACCTCTTCTTCGCGTAGACCTTCTCCAGCGCTAAGTGGGTCAGTGAATGCAACACGCACAAATACGGGGAGGAAAAGCCCACTAACTTGGGGTCCCGGTCGGATAAAACCCCTCGCGCCGCGCTGAGCAGCACGTCCAGGGTGACGCCGTGCATTCCGTAGAAGTACAGCCGCATCCACGGCGGCAGCCCGCGGGGGGACACCTCAGCCTCACCGGAACCGCTGGACTCATTGGTCCTGAACCGAGGACTGTCTCTGGAACGGCGGACCATCATTAGTCATCGAGATACATCTGCTCCCCTGTTCTGCAACATTGTTTTCAAACGCGCTCCGCAGTAACCGCAGCGGCTGCAGCATCTGCTGACTTTACGGGTGCGTTCAGGTGCACCCGGGAAAACAATAAGCGCCTCACGGTTTCCGGACAGCTTGAATATGAAACGCTAGTTATAGCAATTAATGTGGCGTTTCGGTGATGTAATTTAATGTAAAAAAAAAACGAGGACTTTGTAGTTACCAAAAAAAGAAATATTATTCTTATTTTTTAACCTATTCTCTTTGGCTGCTTGGTCATGCAGAATGATTGGAGCTGCACTTTCCCCCGTTTTTTTCATTTTATTTTAAATGCTGGAACAGTTTTCTCGGGAGAGCGTCGAGAGTTCGATATGGTGTTTTTGTTTGTTTTGTGATGGATATTTACCGGAAATGCTGCTGGACAGAACAAAATCTTGCCGTCTAATCTTTTAATAGCAGGATTGCACAGTAGATGGCAGCAATGTGTCGTGGTCGTGTCCGGCTTGGGCGGGCCTCTTCCGAGCCTAAAATCCCGTTTTCATTCACAGAAACGTGGGCAAAATGGTTGCTCATATGCATCAGTGATGCTTCAGGACTCGGCAGCCATTATGTCGTAAGAACACCGACACAAACGCTGCACGCACCCGCACCCTCCTGTACCGCAGTCATTTCTGGAGCTTTATTTAACAGATAATGCTATTTTCCCGCTTGTCAAGAGCAGTAAGCCACACACCCTCGTTACATCTCCATTTCATGAAGGTGCTCGACAAGCTTGCCGTCAATTGCGCGACGCTAACATTTTCTCATCGAATCCGTTCCATTAGGCTCATTTCAGACGGGGGAACGGCCCGACGGCGAAGCTGTCTTCGGGTGACGCTTGACTTAGTCCCTCCGGAAATTAATGCGAGTCTGTGGCCGTGCGCTCAGAACGAGCAGCTCAGGGAAAATGCAATTTCAGAAGCCATTTCCTCCAATTTGAGCCATCATTGAATGGACGGATGGCCCAGTGCGTTTGTGTAGCATATGAGAGGCATTCGTAATAAATGTGTTTTTGTTTTTATCGTTTACTCTATTTGTTATGTTTTTTTTCATTTTTTTTTTTTTTGCACTGGAGACATTTCCAAGGCGCCTGTTGCTCGGATAAGATTTGCGCTTCCATCAGGGAGGGAAAGATGAAGGGGATAATGAAGACGTTCCTCCCGAAAGGAGCTTTGCTTTATGCCCTGGAGGCGTGCAACAGTTTCCTCATTAGGGATTCAAAGCGGACCCCCTGACCGCGGAGGGCACATCCCGTCACAAAGAAGCAAAACACTGCTTTCTCCTCTCTCCCCCTTTCCCCTTTCCCCTTTCCTCTCCTTGAGGTGATATTGTAATCAAGTTGTCCGAATGTCCCTCGTAGCCATCCTATGCAGCATCTCTCCTCCCTTTGGATTTAATGAACCTCCTCAACTGCGGCGGCTTTTTTTTTTATTCATGAAATCCAGCCATTTGTTGGCTTATCTTGTGCGACACATCCGCCATGCGTGGAGAGGTCATGTTTTGCGTTTGCATCGGGTTTGTTTTTGGCGCTACGCGAGAGCGTAAACATGGGCGAGAAATGGCATTTTATTCTTCAGTTGTGACCTTTTTTTGTATGACTTATTATTGTTTAGCCTGCTTAAATACATTCATGGGGCCCGATAGTCTGTCTGCACTGCAGTGTTTAGCACGTCGGCCTCACTGTTTTGAGGTTTGTGGTTCAAATCTCGGGCGACGCCTTCCTGTGGGGAGTGCACATGTCATTGTTACCAAAATGCACACGTGTTATTTTCCTCACAGACTTTAAATTACCTATAGGTGTGAATGGATGTTTGATCTCAAGTAGACTTGACTATTGTAATGGTCTTCTGACTGGACTCCCCCAAAAAAGAGTATTAAACAGCTGCAGCTCGCGTTGTGACCAAAACAAAGCGGTCCGAGCATATAACTCCAATCCTAAAGTCCTTGCACTGGCTTCCAGTCAGCTTTACAATAGATTTTAAAGTTCTGCAACTGGTCAATAAATCACTACATGATTTAGGTCCTGAACACATGAAAGAAATGCTTACGGAATTCAAAAACCCAGTAGAGCTCTGAGATGGACTGACTCGGGTCAAATTGTGGAGCGCAGAGTCCAAAGCAAACTTGGTGAAGCAGCATTTAGCTATTATGCTGCACACAAATGGAAGAAGTTGCCAACAGAGGTGAGGTCAGCCCCAAGTGGGTATGTTTTTAAATCATAGTTAAAAACTCTGCTTGCTTTTTAGAATATATCCACTTTTTGATCATATTACTTGCACTGTATGCAGTTTTAAGTTTTTTTTTTTTTAATATTTTGTTTGTCATTTTTATTGTTTTCATCCAGTTTAAAATGTTTTATCGCTTTGTTTTCAAATGCCTTTAGTCACGTAAAGAACCTTGCGTATGAAATGCGCTATACAAATACATTTGCTTTCCTTTTGCTTTGCATATATGCAAAATATTTGCTTTTCTTGCAAAAGACCTCGGTGACCTGCCTTACAAGGTCGTCTTGTGGAATATCTCCCACTTCATCCTCGCTTGTACATCGCTTCAACCTCAACCTAACCTTCATTTTCACTTGTCCTCGTCTTTGACTGCTCTCCAATTATCTCCTGCAGGCTTCAGCAAGAATAGCCCTTTAGCTCAAAAACCTTTATGCACTTCTCTTGATGGAATCGCAGCAATAGAATTTTTTTTTTTTACACATGGTGCGCTTCCCGCTTTATGTCTTGTAATCAATAGAAAGCGACGATCATCCCGACAAACCGCCCAGAGCCCTTTATTGAGTAAAATCTAATTAGGATTATTTGTTACTATTTTTTAGTGAGGCAGGGCCTGGTTGTCCATGGCAACGTCATTGCAACTGACATTTACAAGTCTTTTGTTCCCCCTTGTTGACCTTTTTGCTTGTACCTGTCATATTCGCTGCCCACGTACGCCCGCCCCCTCTTTGTTCAATCAGCGGCACACTCCGCTGTCTGGCTCCGCGTACCGGCTTCCAGACAGTCTGAGTCCCGAGTCCCGACCGCCTCCAGGTACCGCCGAGCCGAAAGGTGGCCGCGAAGGCGGGGTCTACAGTATTTCTGCTTTTCTTCTCACGTTGAAACTGTATACCGCGAGGCTTGTGTGCCGTCCTCTATCCTGTGCGGATCCCCAAGGGGCTTGTGGGAGATTGTAGTCATGGGTTACCGAGACTACATGTGTGATCCAATTGGCCGAGACCGGCGCCGACATTTAGGCATTTGCTGGTCGTTGTTGTTGCTCTCTTTCTCCTCCTCCTCTTCAACTCAGACTCAGACAGACGAGGCTGCGCGTAGGAAGTTGACTATCAAGTGTGGCGCCGTGGGGAAAACAGCGTGACCTCCTTGTGACATTTGATTTTGGTATTTTAGCGGACAACAAACCTGATCAGGCATAATTTGAAGCGATCCAACTCCTTTCGGTATAGAAAATACATGGATTGAAATTTAGCAGCCTGAAATATTATGAGCAGCTCCTTACGGCACAAAATGATTATTCCCACTGAAGTTGAATCACGCTCCACAAAATCTATTCTTAGACCAAAGTGCGTCCTTTAAAAAACATCCACACCAGAATGGAGATGAGACACCAGAATGGAGATGAGACACCGTGTTCAAGTCTGTCACGTCAATATGTCTTCGAGGACCCAAAAATAAAGTTACGAAAATGACAAATAAAGACGACTATCACAGTTGCGGTTGTTGCTTTGCAGAAAACTCATAACAGAAACGTTTTTAATGCGATCCCACGGTTGGCTCCCTGCTGTGGCGAACACTTGAAACTCTCCAGTGGGTTTTTATCGCGTGTTTTACCCTGAAATGCAAGCGTTTTGCTATGTAACACTAGTAAGACTTCATTACGTTATAGACTTATGCTTGGGTAGGATTAACACTCATACACAGCAAACGTACACCAATGCAGGCCACAGTCTACCCTGATGAGGAGTGTAGAGCCTTCAGCTGCATATCATTGACTAATATTAAGTTACATCATACTCCCCGGAGAGAGAATATGGTCCCGCGTGTCACCGCAGGATGAGTTGGGGTAGGAGCGGAAATGGATGGAGGAAAAACGAGCACGTGACAGCCAGGAGAAATGATATGCGGTCCAGTTATGAGGCGGGGAGGCAGAATTTTGAGCCATCCGGAGACATTTATGAAAGTGCTGGTTGACTCCAATTGATGGCCCACCGAGCCGCAGGCAGCAGATTTTCACATTTAAAAACGAGAGCTGCAATTCAGGGGATTTTTCTTCTCCTGGCCAACGTTTCAGTGACGTTTGGATGTTTCGCACCGAGGTCAGTTGTTAAAATTGGAACGTCAAGGGCCGCATTCGACTCACTCCGTCTGTCCCCCATGTCAGCAACTCACCTCTGCTCTTTTATTTCTCCTCCTCGTCGCGATCCTGCCGCCGATGCCATCTTTCGCACCCTCCTTCATCACTTCCCACGCGCGCTGCTGTCTTCGCGTCTGTTGAGCGCCACGCAAACACATTTGACGTGTATATGCAAACACACACTTAGCGGAACCAGCTCTCTTTTTTTTTTTTTTTTTTAAAAACAGCGAAATGTCAAAGAAGTGCCATGTTGGTAGTTATTAGACGTTTAAAAAAGAGGTGGTAAATATGTGATAACAACCACTTGTCTTTTGGCGTTACTAGCGGGACGGGGCGTTAGCTAGCGTATACGGCAGCGTTTTGCTGTTTAAAAGTAAAAGCGTGGACTGTGTGTGTTTGTGCGAGCGTAATTCGGGGCGCAGCTGTAATGACCAAATTATCATTCGCCTCACGCACGTGGACAGCAGGGCCTCCATGGCCGCCACATGGACCCCTCCTCACACACGCCAGTAGCTGCAGAAACGATTGTTTCTGCGTGTTGCGCATTCTGACCGCCGCGCCGTCAATCAGGAGACGGGGTCACCGGGCCATTGAATTTCACAGTGCAATTTGGATTTGCATAATCCTGATGATAATCAGGCACGGGTGTGGTTTTTTTTGTAGATCTCGACAGGTGACGAAGTTCCGACAGATGCGCCACCACCCTATTGAATAAAAAAAAAAAAAAAGAATAACAATGACATGAATAGCGAGATTATCCCTGCTCCGTTCATCCCACGTGGCCGCTCCAATCAATATTTTGAAGATATTTTCTTGGTCGAAGGACCTTTAAAGCTGCTTTTATCCACGCATGAAGAAAAAAACACAATGGATTATGAATATAAGATGCTCATTGGAACACACAAATGCCTGTAGTGCATGTAGGCGAGTCGGGCACGCGAACAATCGTGTTGTCACAAAGCTAAGACGACACTTTTAACCTTTTGAAACGACCGCCCAGTTGCGATATCGCATGGAACGATGGGACATTAGCATTTTAGTCAAGCCCGATGTTCAACCGATTAAAAGAACTGTCACAATAAATACTGCAGAGGGCAATCATATAGATCAGTAATTGCCAGATCTTGTTTATTAACCTCGACTCTCTTTGTAGACAGACAATTTTAGGGTTTAATGAGTTGGTTTTTGGTGCTTTGTTACTGCTCGCCACGTGACTCTTTCGGACGGACAACAATTCAGATGTGGTCCAATTAGAAAACGTTGCTTCTAACCTTTGCACACTTCATTTGTTGCAGTCCAACGAGATGTGATGCAAGAGTAAACGATGGGATTACAAAGATAACACAGCGGTGCCTTGAAGGACAAAAAATCAGGAAAATAGCAATCTGTAATGTTGTGCTTAATAAATACAATAATGTAAATGTATAGTCAAATAGAATGTTTTAAAGATTTTGGCCATTTTTTTTTTGCTTCAATCTAATGGAGATTGTGTTGCACCTGGTCTGCACACCTTAACTACCTAGAATTCATATGTACAAGGAGAAAGTTACAGTTCCTCAGTAAGCTGCAGTAATATTAGTCATTCTTTGCAGAGGATAAATAACATACGCCCCTGTATCTTTTTAAACCGACCATTTTACCTATTGTTTGAATGTACACCAAATAATGGGAAATTCCTCCCTGGTGCAACTCGACCTCCAATACCTGTGAAAAGCTGGAATTGGTGCAATTGGACATTCATTTAATGGAAGCCAATTTACCCCCCGGGGTTAATTGAGGTGACAGTTGGCGCCGACGTCTCCCTTTGACCCAGTGACACACTTCCTACTCCATCTGTCTCCGAGGAGGGGCGAAGGCTCGGACGTGAGCGTGTCGACTCGGGGTGTTTACTCCACGACTTCCTTGAATAATTCAACCTTGGGCTTCGCCGTCCTCGGCGGCACGCCGCCCCTGCTGCACGCTTCTCCTCTACAGCAAGCGAAAAGATCCATAAATCATACATAAATCTCTTTGCTGCCCCCTTCCTTAATCCATCCTTCCCCGCTGACCCCCATCTGCTTCCGTTTCCTACCTCGTTTTTCTTCGTTTTTATCTCCGATAACGTCTCCTTCCTCTCTTTGTGTTTTCGTCATGCATAAATTAGCCACTTCTTTGCACACCTTTTTAAAGTGCATAATCAAGTAGTGTGCATCAAGAAAAGTTGGCGTTATTTCTAGCTCCATGCGCAGGGGCAGAGCAGCACGCTTGCCGAGCTTTATTAATCATTCATGTACGACCTGCCTGATTCAATTTTTGCCCCATATTGACTTTTGCTTCCACAATGCAGGAATAATATTCTGAACTGATTCATCAGGAGACGGAAAGAGAGGAAGAGGGAACGAGAAAAGGCAACAGCAGATAACGAGAGCGAGGGGAGGCGAGTTCACCACATCTGCCGCCAACAATCCCCGTAATCTTATAACGCCCCTCAGAAATCTGCTGGATCAAAGTGTGTCTGAAATACATCCAGGCCCGAGCACAAGCGCGCCTGTGCGAGAACATGCCAGATTCTTGTTGTGTGATACGGCAAAAACGAGTCTTTTGAGTCTATTTTTATAATGTATCACACATATTTATCCGTCCGTGCTCACGTGCTAATCATTTGCTCACAAATGGCCGTCCGCAGATCATCCAGACTGATTTATTTCCTGTCCGATGATTAGCCCGTGACCCCGTTCTCTCCCTGCCCGGCTGTCCCATCCAGACATCTTTCTGGGCTTCTAATGGATTTGCGTCATCATCACATCCTTTTATCTCCCCCACTTCGCCCGCATTAAGGTGACGGCTGCGCTATTCTGTCAAGGGCACTCGCATTATACCTGTCGATTCTTCGACTTCCACACTCATTGTATGCGTGCTCTAGCTGGAGAATATTGTTGGCATATTGGGAAGTAAAACCGTAAGAAAATGTAGAATTCCAGGTTTTGTATATTTTTTGTTCATTCACGATTGATTCAAAAATCTTTGCAAACTTATCAAAGAGATTCAATTTCCGTGAAAATGGGGTCATCCATCCATCCATCCATCCATTATCCAAGTCGCTTATCCTCACAAGGGTCATGGAAGAGTCGCAGCCTATCCCAGTTTGCTTCGGGCGAAAGGCAGACTACACCCTTAACTGGTCGCCAGGGCAGATATCGACACCATCACTGAGCGAGAATCGATCCCACGTGGCCCGCAGCAAAGTCAGGCGTGTGTGTACCACTACACCATCAGTGAAATTAGGTCGTTTTCTGTTTTACTTCTACATCACCAGCTCCCTGTTTTTTTGCGTGCGCTCACGGGTGTGTCCCACGCACATATCGGACCACCTGTGTCGGACTTTGTTGTTGCCATGGTGAGCTCCATTTGGCCCACAGCTAGCGGATGGGTGTGTGCTCCAGTGTGTAAACTTGGATTTTTTTTTTTTTTGAAACCACGGAGAAATCGTGCGTGTATGTGTGCGCAACACAATTTAGCTGGCATCCTGGCCAGTCTTCAGATGGATCTGTGGCGTTGTTGACGAACTTACAGACTGCATCTGACATTCAGCAAGACGCAGATAGACAAACATGCGTCGTATTCCGCTGCGCAATCAATAAACAATCATCCTGTGCAAACCAATTAATCAGATGTTTCAATCCAATGGGTGCAATAGGAGGAAAAACAATCTGTGGGAGCTTCTTTGTCCTCTTTTATTATCATTGACTGCTGCTGCTGCTCAGAAGCCCCAAATCTGGCTTTCGTAATTCAGAGTAAGCTTTTTGATAATGAGAGCTGCTTGTTGTTCTCGGAAAAGCTGTGTGCGAGGGGCTAAATATTCGAGACACAACACTTTATGGCAGGGGTGTCAAACTCGTTTTTAGCGTGGGCCACATTGTATTTACGGTTTCTGTCAGAGGGCCATTACGACTGTGAAACCATCAAAAGCTTGAATTGACCCATCATATTTACAAATGAAATTTAGGAAGGTAGGTTTGGAATCAGAAATCAAGGGTAATGGGGTTTTCAACTATTGTTGAGGTTTGGGAACACAAAAATGCTTGCGTCATCATTTATGATATGACAATTGGAGATTTTGGTACAGATTTGAACAAAAATCCTGGAAGTTGATACACATGATTTGCCTCGGCGGGCCACATAAAATCATGCGGTGGGTCGGATCTTGCCCCCGGGCCTAGTGTTTGACAGGGGGTAGGTGTGACTGTTGTCTGTCTCCATTTGCCCTGCAATTGGCTGGCAACCAGTTCACGGTGTACCCCGCCTCCTGCCCGATGACAGCTGGGATAGGCTCCACCACTCCCGCAACCCTCGTGAGGATAAGCGGCTAAGAAGATGGATATTTCCAATCCAATTTTGTTATTAGCTCAAACAAGAGAGACGAGTGACGTCTTCAAATCTTCTAACCAAAGCCAAAGTGCTGTGTGCACAGAGGTCCACTCAAGATTGTGACACGGTGGAATTGGACATTCACCCATTCACTCAGTCTTGGGGCGCTGGAATGTTGTGCCCCATCTTGTTACGATTTAATTTTTTATTTTTTTTTATTTCATAGCAGCTAGTACATGTCAAACCTTTAACCAGAGTCAATGAGTAAAAGTTTCTGCGCCCCCAGACTGGAAGTGCACCATAAAACCAGACAACACAACAAAACTCATTATTAATTATGATATAGTACTCATCTAAAAATAGATATATATCAAAATTTTTTGTTCTATTATCAGTATTCTTATTCCATTTTTTGGGGGGGGGATTGTATCGACAGGATGTAATGTGATGGGGCAGCGCCCTATTGCCCTCTATTGACAAGCTGCGACTGGTTGAAATGTCAAATATAAACCGAGGGCTATAAAACTGGATGCTATCATAGCGTGTCATAACGATCCCCATTTATATAGTGATGATATTAGCGGACGCTTATCTTTACAGCTCTTTTATTGGATCGTGCAAGCGTACCTAATATTGTGGCAGGTGACTGCCTCTCCTCTCCAGTTTGAGATCGCCCCTCCCTTTTCTATGTGCGCTTTTCTTCCCACGTCTCTTCTCACCACCTCCTCTCCATCCTTCCGCTGCTCCCTCGCTTCATCCAAATGCTGTTCTATATTTTTTGCATCCAGGTCCACCCACGGGTGCCGTTGTGGCACCAGCGCATTTCTTTTTTTTAAATAAACGAGGGCTTTTCTGCATATTTCAAGTGTAGTTAACCCAGGCTAATCCGGCTGAGAAGCACCAGTGCGGCTCCACCTAGCAACAACCCCCCATCGCACTCTGCAGCTGGTAACACTGGGAGCGGATTTACATGCTCCCAGTTACGCTCTCTGCTCTGACTGATCTCCGAGCACATCTCCTGACGGCTTCCACTCTGCGAAATCTTCTAAGAGATGATATTCAAAAAGAGGCCTTTTTTTTTTTTTTTTTTTGGTGTGCGGTTACTATGGCAATGGCTGCGATATGAAAAGTGGCCGCGTGGAGCGCATCTTTGTGTAATACCACCTGAGTGCTCTCTCGGCGCGCAAGGCAAATATTTTGGCATTTGAGGAGCTCTGAAAAGGGACCTCTGATTTGAATAAATTACACTGACGTGTGCGGCAAATTTGTGAAATTGTATTTTTCTCACACACGGCACGCTAAAATCTAATTTCAGAGTGAACAAGGAACCCAGGTTCTCATTATTATTATTTTTTTTAGTTATTCATTATTTCAAATGCTAATTCAAAAGCAGGAGACGTAGGTTGATTCAAGCACAGCAGCTCAATTGTGTATTGCATGAACTACACAAGACTCACATTGTGCTCAAGCTAATAATATTCATAAATTCTGAAATGTTTCCCCCCCACAAAAATATTAAAATAATTTAGAAGCCCATTACTTTGGTGGCGGTTATCAAACTTTTTACACCAGAACCACTTAAAAAAATAATAAAATACATGAAGAGTACAAAAGTAGTTAAGTCATGAACTACACAAGACTCACATTGTGTTCGAGCTAATAATATTCATGAATTCTGAAGTGTTTCCTCCCCACAAAAATATTAAAATAACTTAGAAGCCTATTACTTTGGTGGTGGTTATCAATATTTTTACACCAGAACCACTTTAAAAAACTCTTAAAATACATGAAGAGTACAAATGTAGTTAAGTCATGAACTACACAAGATACACATTGTTCGCGCGAATAATATTCATGAATTCTGAAGTGTTTTCCCCCCACAAAAATATGAAAATAATTTAGAAGCCCATTACTCTGGTGGTGGTTGTCAATATTTTTACACCAGAACCACTTAAAAAAATGTAAATATATGAAGAGTACAAATGTAGTTAAGTCATGATTCAATTCAAATGCATCACAACTAGGTCACATAAAAATCTACTTAAATGGCAACTGGACTTAAAACTTAAATACAACTGAACTATACTTAAAAAATATACTGTGCGTGACAAATAAAAAAAAAAATCTGATCTTTATTATATTTGTAAAAAAGTAAGTTTCTTTCGACTTGTCCCTTTCGGGGTCGCCACAGCGTGTCATCTCAGATGAACGCACATATATGTCTGGCACAATTTTTACGCCGGATGCCCTTCTTGACGTAACTCTTCTCATTTAAAAAAACATCATATTAGATTTTGCCTACTATTAGCCTAATCATATGTCACGTTGGGCGGCAACGTGGTGTAGCTTGAAAGCGTTGGCCTCAAGGTGGAGTTTGCAGGTTCTCCCCCTACGTGGGCACTCCAATTTCCTCCCACATCCCAAAAACATGCATTTATTAGACACTCTAAATTGCCACTAGGTGTGATTGTAAGTGCGGCTGTTTGTCTCTGTGTGCCCTGCGATTGGCTGGCAACCAGTTCAGAGTGTACCCCGCCTCCTGCCCGTTGACAGCTGGGATAGGCTCAAGCACTCCCCACTCGTGAGGATAAGTGGCTAAGAAAATGGATGGATGGATTAGTTAGACCATATGTCTTCCCAGCTTTCCCTTCCGAGAGGTGGAGGCCCAATAAAAATCTACAAAATCCGCACAACTTGATGCACGAGCACGGAGGGGGCAGCTTTGCATCCGTGCACAAAAACACGCAGCTTTAATTGAAAGGATGATGTAATAAACGGACAAATAGAAACGGAAGGAACTAGAAAAGGCAAGACTCACGAGAGAAAGAGGAGGCGTTACAAGTGTTAACGACCGAAAATGAGGCTGCAGACGTTGTCTGGCACCTCCCGCATTCATCCGTTCACACCGACACACAAACAGGATATGAGGTAGTACACACAAAGGCTGCCAGGACCACAGAAAAGAGAGTGAAAATCGGGGTAGTGGCCAAGCGTCAGTGGAAAGTTACAGCTTCCCTTCCTGTTTCCCTTTGTCTTTGTCCAAGTGTGTGCATGTGTGTGTTTGTGTGGTGCGAACAAGTGAGGCTTTGACTGGCAAATTGCGCACTTGCCTCCCTTTGTCTGTACACTGTACACTTTGTGTGCGCGCGATCCACGAGATCTACGTGCCCGTGAGAGTGGGCCCGACAAGCCCGTGCGGTGACAGGGGACTGACCGATCTGTTTGGATGACTCCCACGCGTCCCGACACAAACCCGGACACACACAGACGCAAACATAAACACACTCAAAGACACACGTACGCAGAGTCGGGTTTGTTCCGACTTGAGCCTTTTAAACTTGGATGAGATTTTCCGACCTTTAACAAACATTAAAATTGGGCTGCAATAATTTTTCAGACCTAGTACGTGTACGAGTAGGAGTGCAAGTACTTATAATACTCTAAAACTATTAAGTACCAACACTTTTTTTCTTGCAATTTTCTAAAAATGTTTTACTTTGATGAACTACTGTTCAAAAAGTAATGAAAATAACCGAAATGTTTCACTCAAATGTCTTCTACGATGCTTCTACACACAAATATTGTTTTAAACTTTTTTTTTTTTCACAGAATAGGAAGAATGTATACCCATTTAAAGTTTGATACGATAATATCACTGGTGTTCGTTAGCATATCTACGGCATTTTGCAATATGCATTATACCAATTTAGCTAATTGGGTATGCGTTTGTATAGATGTGCAACATAATTCTAATTATTAAAGCTAGATTTACTGAAAACTTAAAGTGGGAAGGTAAATAAACTGTATGAAGGAAGCGCGTGTTTATTGTTTTTATAAGAACTGCAGGACAGCACAGTACAATGTACGACAAGCTGGTAAAGGTTGTCGTGGTATCGGAACATTTTCCCAAGTCGGGGTACGAGCAGAGATATTTAGTATCGCTAATTTCAAATTGTGTGAGTGATACTAAATAGTCGATAAAGCAAATCTCAGACATCCGAATGTGCTAGACAACTATAATACCCAGTCTTGATTGCCAGGGCCTCCATTTTGCAGCACATGACACCCGTAGTCAAGCAACAACACACAATCTCTTCCTCCCCGGTGTAAACAGTGACATCCCCCATGCATCCTCGTTGCTGCGAGTGTGCTGCTCTTTCTTTTTTTTACACGGCGCAGTATCAACTGCAGCACAATAATAAGCTGTGCAATGACAGCCCGTTGTGCTGGGTTTCGTTTCACGCTAGCCGAGGCAAAGAGCTCCCAAGAGAGAGATGCGATGTAAAATCACGTACGTAACTTGTTCGAGGAAGGTTGACGGACAGTGTAGCGATCAGGAATTCAACCGACGTGGAGGATATGTTGACTTTGACTGTGGGTTTTGTACACCTCATTCTTCCTATGACTCGCACACATGAAAGGCATGCAAATTATACGTGCACATATTGCGCGAGGGAGAGCAGCCAGGTAACCTTGGACCGCCGGGCATGCTGCAAAGACAATTTCTTGATGGGTCTTACAAGGCTCGCGTTTGTTGGTTCACTTGTGCGCCCGGTAAAAGACGACGAAGTAGCTACAAATATCATATGAGAATGGAAAAAGCAAAACAAAATACGATTACAATTTGCAGTCATTGCTCAGTGTGTAGAGGATATGAACCAAGGAATTGGGCAAAGGAACGTTTGATATATGGGAAAAATGTTGTGGTAGTGTATATCACCCAAAAAATATGTTGCAAAAAGTATATCAAACATAATAATGAGCTCTCAATTTACTTGGTTCCTCAATGCAACAAAATACTGCAAGAGGTAGCACATATTTTCTGTTCTGGTTAAGAATAGAAAGATTGCATTTGAAGATTTTGTGCAGCACTTTGTTTTTGTTTTTGAAGTGTTCTTGAAATAAAATTAAATTGAGATGAGATTAATTGGACACTCTAATTTGCCCGTAGGTGTGATTGTGAGTGCGGCTGTTTGTCTCTATGTGGCCTGCGATTGGCTGGCGACCAGTTCAAGGTGTACTCCGCCTCCTGCCCGTTTACAGCTGGGATAGGCTCCAGCACTCCTCGCGACCCCGTGAGGATAAGCGGCAAAGAAAATGGATGGATGGATGGATTGAGATGAGAAATATGGGAGTATTTACTTGACAGTCCTTTTCATTCGTATGAATTTTGGACACAGGTTAAGGCACAGGTTCTGCATCTAGAAAAAGAGTATTAAATAGTTCTGTCTGTCACTATGTCACTAGAAAAGATCAATAAACCAAGATACTTTATTTGTTGTTGGTAAATTACATTTTTGCAGCAATTCATTAAAATTAGATGTTTTTTTGTATCATTTAGAGAAGACGAGAAAAAAAAACGGGCATTATTTTCGGAAGGTCATGATCCATTATTTTCTCATGACGCAGTCATTTGTTCAAAAAATCAGAAGCTGGGATGCCTCATAAAATTTAATCTACATGTGATCCAGATGAAGCATCAATTTAAATGAACATGGAAAATCCCATTTCGCATGCTTGGCGGCTGTGGATATCTGTATGATCTTATCAGCTCAACATTTAATTTGTCGAGCTGATATAAGATCTCATTACAGTCTGTAATATTCTGCATCTGGGTAAAAAGTCACCTCGTTTTATATTAGTTTCCCCCTCAAAGTTTAGATTTATTTTAACGAGCTGCCCTCTTTGTGTCGAGAGCGTTTATTTCAAGCTTTTTTCCACTACGCGCCGTCGACTTGGCAACCGCGCTTTACCAAAACATT
Source organism: Syngnathoides biaculeatus (assembly GCF_019802595.1). Lineage (NCBI taxonomy): Eukaryota > Metazoa > Chordata > Actinopteri > Syngnathiformes > Syngnathidae > Syngnathoides > Syngnathoides biaculeatus. The sequence continues at coordinate 11,736,771 of NC_084659.1, read as the reverse complement.
GCATTTTCAAATCGGAAGGGTTGTGGCCACAAGAGCAGCTGGCGTGGATGTAGGCCACTGCGACACGGAGGCCAAGAGGGAGGTCAAAAGGAGGTCGCATGACTGCTAATGTGCGGGTTTGTGGCAAATTTATTGAGGTGCCCCCAGTGGCGCGAGCACCCTGCGTTGTATTTTGATACAACTTGACTGTTTCTGTGACTCATCATGACGGTCACACATGCACATCTGAATGCGTTAATATTTGACGTCAACAATGAATTTGTCTTCTGCCTCAAAACACAAACCACACACCGAGCCCCGAATAATATTAGGTCAAGCTGTCTGCGTGACATTAAAAATGGAGAACAGTCGGCTATTTGTGTGCGTGTTGCTGTGAGGCGGCTTCCTTTTCATTGGCCATGGTCCCCTATTCCCCGGTCCATTTAGCTTGAGTCATTGGCAGCTCGGAACAGAAGATTAGAACTCTGTGTGTGTCCGTGTGTGATTCTGGCTTCGACTAATCTGTTCAAACGGCGAGGTGGAAGGTGAATCGGATCGTGGAAAGGAGCTTTCGGATGAGCTGCGAGTGTAATCATTGGTTTACGGCAGAGAAAAAGAACAGCTGGAATGCAAAAACCATTGCAGACATGTTGGCTTCTTATATGAAATAAACCTAAACTCGTGTCAACCTAAACTGATCTTTATATTTGTAAACCATTTTTAAAAAACATTATATCAGATTTTGTGTGGCGGCACAATGGGTCATCTGGTAAAGCGTTGGCCACATAGTTCTGAGGACCCAGGTTTGATCCCGGCACCACTTGTGTGGAGTTTGCATGTTTTCCCCGTGCCTGCGTTTCTTCCCACATCCAAAAAACTTGCAACATTAGTTGGACACTCTAAATTGCCCCTAGGTGTGATTGCGAGTGTGGCTGTTTGTCTCGATGTGCACTGCGATTGCCTGCCAAACAGTTCAGGGTGTTCCCCCCGCCCGTTGACAGCTGGGATAGGCTCCAGCACTCTCCACGACCCTCGTGAGGATAAGTGGCCAGGAAAATGGATGAATGGATTTTGCATTCTATTAGCCTAATCATACACAAGTTGCCTTGATTCAGAATCTACCCAACATAAAAAAATATATAGTTATATATTTTGTGACAGTAAAATGCCTTGATTCAGAATCTACCCAACATAAAAAAACACACACACATATATATATAAATCGTGACAGTAAGTTTAAAAAAACGACAGGCATCTATGCTATTAGGCTAACAATCTTGTTTTGTGGCCAAATGTGAGACAAACATGCTGTCTAAACCAAGTCTAATCTCCCTGAGGTTTTGGAATATTTTGAGGAAAATAGTCCCAAAAATATTTTGAAAAAACTTCTGACACGTCCCCCCGATTTCGCTGAAGGGTTCCAGTCCTAGCAAACAGCCCTAGCAGCGGCATCGCGGCCTATTTGTGTTGACTCCGATTTCCCCCACCTCAACCGCCCGCATTAGCATCGAGGCAATGCGCGATGTCACCGCGTTTAAACTCGGGTTGAACCTGAGTAAAACAGAGCGAGTGGGTGGTTGCAAAGGGGGGCGATGCAAAGTCGTCGCCTTCTTGTCAGTTTTCGACTCACTGAGGTCAGTGATAAAATGGCGACGCACGGACCCAAAATAATCACATTATGGAATGGTTGCTCGGGGCTCGTAGGCAGCTGTCAATTTTTAATAAAACTGGCCTACTCAAATGTAACTAACCAATGTATTTTCACTCAGAATTTTTTTTGAAATGTATTTGGAAGTTTTCAGCAAGTCTGAACTCGTTTAAGTGATTTATGACAAAAATTGGGGAAAGAAAATTTGATGCATGACTTTATTGCCGTTTGTCTGTGCATGAATATTTTTGCTATGGTGCCCAAAGTCAATTTAAGGACATGGGAGAACTATGAAAACGTATTTGGAAATAGAACTAAGGATAAAGATATTTGAATTTTGCGAGGGTGACAAGATAAGACAGTACCCTTTGGAGTATGGTTGTTCCTGTTACCATCTTCCCCCGTCTTTCAAGCGTTTCCTGTCATTCGCTCGCGAGCTGACAGGTAACGTGGGCGGAGTTGCAGGCAGCCGCTGACATTTAGGGGGAGAAATGCAGATATCTCTACTGACATTTGTGTCAGGCCAGGGGATGGCCTTTGTCCTTGAGATCCACAGATGCTGCCTGATTCACAAAAGTCACGTTGAACTGCCTTTCCCAACCAAAACTGGCAGAAAAATTCCACCGTATTCTGCAGTAGACTGAGCTCTGGTACAGAATGGTGAGATTACGGCATTAATATTTAGGAATTGCACATCCTCAGTTGCACTGACAGTAAACACTAACACCGCATCGGTTGATATACCCTTTGTCCTGAAAGATATTTCCGTGTTCGAAAGGGGATTAAAAAGCACTCAACTGAAGTGAATTTGACCACATCTTTGTGCCCCACGATGCGTGACACTCAATTACGACGAGTGCTCCGATAGCTGTGCTGGGAAGCGTCTCACCCAACAAAACGTAACCTCAATTAAGTCAACACAGCCATAAAATATCAAAAATGGATGGAACTACATTTATAAAGCTACTTCATCCTTTGTAAAAAGCGCCGCAACTGAAGATTTGTTTGCAGCGGCTTTGTTCAAAGATGCTGTCAGTAGTGAGTGCCGAGAGAAATAGCCTTGCAACTGCTACGTTTTTCCATCATACTTCAGGGCAGACCCACATTTATTTGTGTGAAGTTACACGAACCAGTTTTTGGACGAAAGCAACCAGTACTCAAAGCAGAATCCAATTCAAAATCTATGGGAGGACCCAGATGGGGTCATCCACAGGTGCCAAATCTTGCGCACACATGGCATTTTAACATAGGACAATTACATTTTTGTTTGATTTTGACGTTCACTTGATATTTTTCCGTATATTCCAATTGCTATTGAAACATTCCAAAACCAAACAGCTAGAAGGATGTCCGCCTGCGCCATGTTAGTTTATGTCCCATGGTCTTGATTTGTCTGAATCTTCCAACATGGTTCTCCTCCTTGAGACTCTTGAAGGTCTGATGGTGGCGTCACACTGCACCGGACTGCTGGACATCGCCTTGGTTCGGCGAGACCTCAGTCAAATGCCTGCTCAGGAGGTCCGAGCAGGATTTAACGCTAGAAGTCATCCAAGTTTGAACATGTCAAAATCCACCGGGACAATGGAGGTCGTCAATTTCTCGACAGCGAAAATTGACCGTTACTTACTATTGGCACTCATTGAAGTCCCTGGTAAGGTGGCTCATGGTGATGAAGGGATGCTGAAGAATCTGGTTGGGTCTGATCCTTTCGCTGGGATCCAGCTGCAGCATCTTCCCCAGTAGGTCGATGAAGGTCCTCCTGTCAAGATCGTCAGCGCTCGCGTCTTCTCCGGACAGCTCGCTGCATCCCTCGTAAAGAAGAAGAAAAAAAATGGCGGGGCTTTTGTATGCTTTTACTCCCAATTGGAAAGTCTTTGAGCTACTTCAGGCATCTTACCTCCAGTAGATCATCGAGGCTGTTAACAGTGCAGGGTATGCAAGAGGAACTGTACAACCTTGACTAAAGAGAATACAAAGTATTTTTATTTCTTTAAAGCTGTTCCGAGTATAAATGCTCAAAACGTTCGATACCTTAAACATCCACAGGCTTGGTGTCCTTTTTCCACATCTTGCAGTATAATGTCGGAAATATTGTTTTGTATGTACGCCAGTATTCAGGAGATGGTTAGGTGGCTTTCCAATGACGCGAAGTATGTGTCTCATCTAGTGAAAGCATAATTCATTCACTTGGCAAGTGTTGCATATAGCAGGCTACGTTCCAAAGAAAGTTCGACTGGACTCACCATATCGAACTCATCGCTGCTAGGGAACAATGCCTTGCCCATGAAGAGTTCTGCTGCAATGCAGCCGAGAGACCAGATATCGATCGCCTCACTGAAGGGCGCTCCCAGCAGAATCTCCGGAGATCTTTAGCAAACCGACATATGACTGCCGTTTAATGGCCGTGAGTTATTTTTTCATCGTGGCTGTCATTAGCTCACCTGAACCAGAGCGTCTGAAGTTCTGAACCCATACACCTCTCCGAAATCAAATTGGCTGTGCCGAAATCGATGACTTTCACTCTCAGCGGCTGATGTACGTGATCTACTAGCATGATGTTATCGGGTTTGAGGTCGGTATGGACTATGCCCAGGCTCTTTAAGAGCTGCAGAGATACAGCCACCTAAAATGATGAATAATAATAGTTCTCATCACCTCATCCACAAATTCAACAATCCTGCATCATCCTGTGGCGCAAGCAAACCTGCTGCAGAATGGGCCGAATCTCCTTGAGCTCCAGAGAATTTTTCTCTGTGGCCTGGTATTGGTAAAGACTCATGTCTAGCTTCTCAAACTCATGACAGTAATGACCCTCGTGGACGAAGGAGCTGTACCATTTGACGATGTTGAATTTCTCCAAGTTAAAGTTTTTGAGCACCTCCAGGGTCTCCACCTCTTTGTGTGCGTCGCTGATGAAGTCTTTCTGCATGATGATTTTAAGCGCTACTGACTCGTTCCCGGGCAGCTTCTTGCAGTGGACGACCTTTCCAAACGACCCGTACCCCAAAACACTCTCCACCATGTATTCTGCAGAGGGGGAGCATATTAGAGGTCCTACCTCCAGACCCAATTCATCACCAAAAATACTTCCAGCTGAACTTGTTTCGTCACTCCACGCCGCATGGTGGAATAATATTGACATGTCATCTGTGGAGTCGAGCTGATTGTAAAACTCAATTTCTTTTGTGCATGGTGTTTGTACTTGTATCCATTCCATTTACAAATGGATAGCTTTTTTTTTTTTTTTTTCTTTTTTTAACGAGCTGCGAAGATTAAGTGAAGTTGAATGAAGTGTGGATTCGGGTCACTGGAGGTAGAGAGTGTTTGAGGGTGAGTCTGCCATGCAGAGTCAGCAGCGGCGGGCAGCGGTGGAGGCCGTACTCACGGTTCATGATAAAGCGGCAGTCCAGAAGCTTGTAAAACGGTGTAAGTGACAAAGCGAAAGGCTGGACAGCCACAACGGGCTTCTTTTTACCACAGGGACGGGCTCGCCCACAGCTCTGATGTGTCGTGCCATGACATCACCCTGAGCGTCGCTCTGTGTCGACGCATTCGCTTATTGGAGAAGTGTGGTCATAGGATGATATCATCATAGCACTGAGGCATCACGGGTAATTCCCTTTTTTTGGACAAGTGACTTGAATACACATAATACTTCATTTCTGATAGATTGCATATTTGTTTGGAAAAATTGAGCATTGGTTCATTGTTGTGTCCAGAGTTAACTTTATGTATAAGGGTATACATCAGGGGTGCCAAACTCATTTTTCTCGCGCGCCACATTTTTGTTCAGGTTTCCCTCAGAGCGCCGTTATGACTGCGGAACAAAAAAATTCAAATCATCTCATCATATTTACATCATCAATTTATGAACTAGTTTTGGAATCTGAAATCAAGGGTAATGAGTTTTTCAACTATTCACATTTGGTAACACAAAAATGCTTGTAATATCTCAAGTTTATCATTTATGATCTATGACAATTGGAAATTTTGGTACAGATTTTTACAAGAATCATGGTAACTGACAGCCTAGATGTGGCCACATAAATTCAAGTGGCAGGCCGGATCTGGCCCCCGGGCCATGAGTTTGACACCTGCGGTATACGTGGAATTGCTCAAGTAATTTTTTTGTGACTATCACAATATTGATAAAAACACAGACGGTGCTTATTAGGTAAGGTCCATATTGTCAGTCTTCTGCAAAGGTTAAATCGAGGCAACTGGGTTCTCGTTTGTTTGTTTCGAAATTGCTCAAAAATGATTTGGGCAACTATGCCATTCACAGTTAACAATATAACATTTTTATTTATTGTGTGGTAAGCTCATGAATGAATGGCAGACACAAAAGCAAGGACACTTTTTTTTTTTTGTCCTGGTCCACTGGTGATTCAAGTCCACTTAACCATCGGCTGGCACCTCCCAGGGAGACGTGTCTGGCGCAGCTTGTGGCTTGGGCGTAATCATCATGCCGCGGCACCTCACGAACAGAAGGGGCCCATTCCGTTGAGATGGGTCCTTGTCACACAGCGAGTGGCTGTGCAGAATGCCCCTTTTTGTTTGGGGGGGGGGTCCTGTCGCTCCTGAAGCGGAACATGTTGGAATGCTTCTTTAGCTTGCTGAAATGGTAATTTTCTTCTAGACTACACTTTTTGTGTGTGTTTGTGTATCGGAACTCATGGGTAAACTCGGAAGATGGCCAGTGTGGTTTGCTGTGGTTGGCGATGCATTTCTAGAACTGGATCCCTTCGGACTGTACGTCTGACAAGGGCTTTTTCTGTAGGTTCGGCCAATCAATGGTCGATTATTTCCGTGTGCGAGAGGACTCGTGAATCTGGAAGGAAGATATAGCAATGAGCTGGACTCACCAGGAGGGCAGAGAAGAAAAGGAACCCCCTGTTGCGTGCATGGGAGCGCAGTGGAGATGCCAGATGGTGGCTAAAGTGTATTTTTGCGTAACTAGCCCCCTTTCTTGCACATTCTTATATACAAGCCAAAATGAGAAAAAGAAAAATGTTGATATGCCGGGTGTCCAAAAAGTCATTGTGCAATTGATTCCCACATACCTAAACGAGAATCTTCCTCCTGAAGCCTCTCAACACCCTAAAGTCGGAACGGGGAAAGCTTTTTCATGGTCCAAAGCATCCGCTAAATCAACCTTTTATTGATGCCGAGTTCCAGTGCAGCCCTCTGCATGGACTTTCCCTTCTTTTGCAGAAATACCTGCTCTAGGAGTTTAATGCTTTCTTTAGCATTGGTGGCAGAAGAGGCCCCGTTTTAAGGAACTTGCCACGGATAGCAAGAAGTCTACTCAACATTCAAGCAGTGTGATGGCCATAAAACCTCTGTGCTGGTGGACTCATATCTGTCTGAAACAAAAAGAAAAAGAAAAGATGAAGTGCAGAGTGACTCTTACAGACATCATGTTTTAAAAATGTTACAAAATGGAACAGCTTACATCACCAAATAAAGTCATAATGCGATGATGTCACCAACTGTGACTTCCAGTGCGGCTTTATGATGGCATCCATAACCAATCGGTCACATTGTGACTGAAATCCGATTCATTAGGTTTGCACAGCTTGTGATTTACGTCCGCCCATTGAAACATCGTTTCCTGCAGCGTTACCATCGCCATGGTAATTGGCATGCAAAACAATAACTTTGGGACATTTGTGAGCATTATCCTAACTCGACCGCAGCTTCAGTGGGCCGCCCTAATACAGTTAAACACTGTGCAATGTAATCACTCCAGAAAATTTGCCCCTTGATGAAAATCGGATTTTCGAGCAGCGCGGGGGCTCCCTCTGCGCTCCGACAAGTTGGAGGGCATTAATTGGGGTTTGAATTAGTCCTCACTGTAATTAAAGCGACCAAGGGCAATTATTGATGAGATGGCGAAGTGGTGGGCGGGGAATGTAGATGAACGCTGAGGAGGCTAAAGATAGAATGGTGGAAAAAACTGTAGGAAAAGTACAGATGCCGTATGCTAAAAAGTGAAATATTACCTACGAAAGGGAGGAGAGGATGGGAATAGAGGGTGAACGAGGCCACCGAGAAGAAGGATCACCATTCTCTGATGTCAATCTGCGGGCTGAAGGGTTTCCATGGCAATATGCGGCGCTCGTTAGAGAGGACCCATCGAGTAGTCGGCAGCAGCACCGGCAGCTGCCCGTCTGTGGCTCTCCTGATGATCCACAACGCTCCATGTTTGCATAATTGACCGATAGAACAATTTGCTAATTGTGTACTAAAAACCGCTGTTGCTCTCTAGCCTTGGTATTCAAACGAGATGTTTTAATTATGCACAAAAAAAGTACACATTTTGAGTAACTTTCTAGTCTGCTTTCCAATTTGGAGATGAAAAAGACAAGTTTATTTTTAGAGGGCTTCAACAAACTAAAAATCAGTTTGTGGTCAACGCGGGTCGGGAAACAATTCGCCACGTAAAATGACTTTTCCAGTCACTCGTACACCTGCAATCTACATAATTTAATTGGGGTACGTCACCTTTTGAGCGCATTAAATAAATCCCGGACTTCCTCAGTTTCTTTGTGTCTGGCAAGGTGTCATTACCGGGCTGCTGTTTTGAGTCGGAGTGAAAGGACCTTTTGAAGTAGCAGAACCTCATTAGTTGCCCTCAAGGCACGAGAAAGGGCATTTAAGGAAATTATTATTGCAGCAGCGACGCATCTCCGTGTGTGTGATTCGTTGAATGTCTTTTGCCTCACTACACACACACTTGAGATCCATCGTTGAATATGCTTCAAGCTCAGTCGGGCGTTCACGTTTTCCAGTGAGCTCAAACAAAAGTAACCCTTTCTGTCTTTCTGCTCCTAATTCAGTTTCTGCATGTATAAACTGCCGGTGCTGCATCCTTCACGTTTGCGGCGAAGTGGTAATATTCATCGCTTGCGTGAGGTCTGTAAAGGTAGCTGCGACAGCTCGGGGGAGCAGCCGCGGGGAAAAATAAGTGCGACGCAACGGGCTGTTAGATCTGGTGTTTTGCTCATCTACTGGCGGGGCATCATGGATTTATCCGAATTCTGTCAGACCGGCCGGCTCTTATCAAAAGTTTATTCACCTCAGTGGCAGAGCGGTATCGATATGGTATCTCTAACAGCAACGTGTCTCCATAGCAACAGCCCTGCTGGCGTGGCAGCAAGACGGTGGAATATTGCTTTGCTTTAAATAGACTGAATAAAGACTTTGGAGGGATTGCAAAGTGACAACGAGGAGCTGACAGAAAAACGGCAGAGAGTAGGTTGCAGTTTTCCCAGCTGTCTCCGAGTTGTCATTAAGAATTTTACCATCACACTTCATCGTAGGGATGATATTTTTGGGACTTATTGCACAAAGTTTTCAACCTTGGTATCAGTGGAGTGAAGCACAAGCTTCTAAACACGCGTGGGAAAACTTGCTGGCTTTTCCGAGAAAGCAAAAACATGTCAGGAAAAGCCTACAAGAACAGAATTTTATAAGTTTTACAAGTTATAGGTCACATTAATGGTGTAAAATGATTTATCTCACACGTGGTGGAACAGAGTTGTATATACTTTTTTTTTTCAACCATATATCCACTATATATTATATTCTGTACTTTTTGCTCTTACTTGAGGCCCTCTAGCTCAGTAGTTGGAGCACTGGTTTGGTAAACCAGTGGTTGTGGGTTCGTATCCCAATGGGGCCTCCACTCCCTGAGAAGGTTTGCGTCAGGAAGGGCATCCGGCCAAGCATATATATGCTGTGGCGACCCCGAAAGGGACAAGCCGAAAGAAACACACACTTTTTGCTCTTACTTAGAGAAGTTGGGTGGTGCTTCGACTTAGGGTGGGACTTTTTCCACCTCAGTAAAACAAAACAAAACAAAACCACAGAGTAGTAGTAATAGTGCTCGAAACAGAACCTCCTTGGGAGTAATAACAAGAAACAGAAGCTTAGATTTTTGGGTTTTAATGTTTCCATTCTTTGATAGACAAAATTTTGGCTATATAAAAAAAGCTATTTAGAAACCAGTGAATGGGTTTGAAGACAACAGTGCATGTGCTTACGTTTGCAGCCACCAATTAAGGACAGAGGACACAGTTTTGAATACATACCGTATGCCACAAGAATCACTTCATCAAGAGCTTTGAACCAGACAAAAAAACGACACACCGAGCCACTTACAGTCTGCCGTGCCCCTCCCCCACCTCGCCGCGTAAATTCTCGCGGGAAAATTCGCGAGGTCAGTTTGACTTTCGTCTCAACATCCGGATTTCTGAGTTGAAATAATGGGATATGATTTGCGCTCCAGGCGGCACGTGCAGTATAGTAGCACCACGGTAGTTGATGGCACTGCGGGATCAACCTTTGGGATTGTCCACGTGAGAGCCAAACTGACCTCGCGTGCGCGAGCGAGTGCTGGGGACGGCGACCTGCTGCTACCACAAGACAGATGGGAAGGTTTTTTGGCAGTGCAGAATTGAGTTGATTGTGATACACAGAGTTTTTAAAAACATTGGACCTGGGTCGTGACCATCATAAGACCCGTTTTGATTTATTTTGGTCAATCTAAGATGAAAACTATATAGCTAGCCGTCCCCAGGAAGCCATCGCTAATTACGAAAAAATACATGGACCAGTCTGACCTTTGTGAGATACTTTAAGCATCTCGGATTATATGTTATCCATCATCAATCGGGTTCTTGCTCTGACATGGAGCGATAATCCTCCAAAGTGTGAAGAAGTGCTGACCGTGGGAGGAATGCGTCGCCTTAGCTTCCTCTTACATCTTGTGCGAGATGTACTTCAAAATCGATTGTTTGGATTCATGCAAATAACAGCTGTGAATTTGACAATGCTGAGACATGGTTCAAAATTAAGAGGGTTCTCGCTTGAATTCATCAAAGGCCTGAAGGGGACGACTATTTTTTTTTTTTTGTGTAAATGTAAACGAACTTTTTTGGGCTCCCCCCAGTTGTCTTGATTGTAATAAGCCACAATATTTTCAAAATTGTGTCAACCCTAGGTCACCACTGCAAGATTAAGAATGCAAATTTACAGTACATTACACACATTGATTTTTACACTTTTTTTTAGAACCCTTTGGTACTGTTTTACAAGCGGTAGTAGCATTCTACTCTAGCTGATCACTTACTCAAATGTAGCTTTTTTTTTTTTTTAAACGTTACACTCATTGTTAGAACAGTCCACACTCACACAAATAACCACCCATTTGTCTATTTGACCAGAAATGAAGTGTGCAGCTCAATTGCTCGCCATCCTTTTGTGGAACTGATTGATTTGTTGTTTACAGCGCATTCATCATAAGAGCACCAAAAGAGAGTGTAGTGGTTTTTTTTTTCCGTATAATACAGCTCCAAGTGCAAGGTGTAATATGATACAAATAGCGTAGTGAGCAGTCCTTGTTGTCCATGCTGAGTGCGTTTCGCATTCCGTCGCAATCCGTTCGATGAGTCCATTGAGAACCTTTTTATTTTCACCTGTTAACTCTTCTCTGAGACCAGCCCAGTTACACAGTCACAGTAATGCGTTTTGTATGTACAGTATAGATGTAAACTTGCACAATTGACTATATTGATATCCTAAACAAGAACTGTGACAAAAAAGCAAATTCTGACCCCGCTTTCGTGTTGGATTTCAACAGGACGTGCAAGCTAAGACCACAACAATCTCCTGTCACAAATAAGAGGAAATGTGCATAACAACGTGTACATTTACAGTAAACAGTAAACAGTCCTGTAATACATTCAGGCAGTGGCAAATGCCTGGATGTGATGTCTCATAATGACACGTGGTTGCTCGGCATCACTTCAACCGGTGTCTGTTTTGCAACGACGGGTCGCTAGCCAACTTCTGTCCTAGGCGGCTGACCACATATTAACTGAGTGGCGGCGGTGTTGTTTTACTTCTGAGTCAGTGAATTTGCAGTGTTAATAAATAGTCAGTGGAGCGTAGTAAAACTAATCAAAAGTATGCCTTAAACGTATTAAAATGTATTTAAAAACACTTGAAAAACATTGCATGTGTATTTCAACACCCAAAATTATTGCAAGCGTAAACTATTTAGAAAATACTGCGCCTTTAAGAGGCGGGGCCCGATAAAGTGAGCATCTTGGTGAGAGCTGTGGCCGACAGCAGCTTCTGCATGTACGTGTGTTTGCTCCCGCTTTTCAGTGAATGAATCGGCGGTTGGGGCTCGCTGAGTACAGCGGCACCTTGACTTACTGGTTTCAGTTGTTCCGTGACCAAGCTCACTGCCTAAAAACGTGTTACATTTTGAATAAAGTAAAAATACTATTGAAAAAATAAATATGAAAACATAATAGTACAAAATAAAAGTGTCTAATTAAGTTGAAAGTCAAAAGGGGGGGGCGAGTACACACTCGGGAACTCTGACTTGAGCCCAAGTTGGTCTTTTACCACACGGTTTGTTCGGTGTTCAGGCCTTGCTCCTTGCGAGTGTTTTCATTTTGCACGAGTGTGTTTGCCCGGTTATCCCTTCTAATAAACGGATGAAAGTGGGTCGACAACTGTCACTCTCATTGATTTTCCACCTCTGAAGTTTGCACGTAAATAACATTTGGCCTCGCTGCACGAAGCGACTGGATCGTAAATTGAAAAACTCATTACTTGGGGCACCTTGTAATTCAACGTACAACTGTAAAATGAAAAACAAAAGAGTGATATCGCAGGGCTGCGAATCATGAACTGTAGTTCAGTTTTGGGAAACACGAATGCCTTTCTGCTGAGCTGGGGTGATAAGAAACGGAGCTTTGACTGTCCTCCCATCGTGGGCCCATTTGGCAATTGGACTAAGGCAAACGGACCTCCATCTTAGCAATGAGATCCAGCCGGCGTGTAGTTGCTCAGCTCCCGGCGGATTGTGCTGAACGGCGACAACTCCAGCTCGGTGGTGCACTCGTGTTCGTTATCGTCGCTGGCCGTGGTGGAGGAGGGTGTGCGGCTGCAGCAGCAGCAACAGCAGCAGTCCAGAAAGGCCCTGCCCAGCGGGCGGCACAGCAGCAGGAGCAGCATGGGGGTCACCGCCGCCCGGCAGAAGAGCAGCAGCTGGGAGAGCAGGTGGAGCATGGACATGGTGTTCTCGGGAACGCCGGCCGCCATGTACACGGACACGATGTTGCAGATGTTCTCGGGCACCACGCAGGCGCCGTAGACGATGGCCAGCGCCACCACCGTGCAGTTCATCTGGCTCTCCAGGCGGATTTGCTTCTTGTTGCTGCGCACGCTGGCCTGCTCGGCGTGTCGGATCTTCCGCGCCGTCACCAGCGAGCACCCGATGGTGAAGAGGGTCGGCAGGCAAAAGTAGCAGCCGAAGCACCACCACAGCCGCGCGCCCTCGTAGGTCAACCCCAGCACGTAGAGCATATCTGGGAGGGACGTGGAGATCCGGATGATGCAACGTTCCACGGGAGGCTCGTCTGGGATTTCGGGGTCTTCGACCACCAGTTGCCGGATGAGCAGCTCGGGCAGCGCCAGGAGGAGAGCCCCGATCCAGATGACGGCCAGCTTGGCGGTGGTGGAGGTGCAGTTTTCGATCATCTCGTAGTACATCTGCACATTGGTGGCCGCCCGGAAGCGGTCGATGCAAAGCGCGCAGAGGGTGAAGGTCGTCACGCCCAGGGAGGCCACCTGAAAGGAGCAGAGAAAGGATTAACGTCACATTAAAGCCAACATCCATTATCCACCGCATTGTTCCTCCAGGATGCCGGGAGGCGGCGGAGGAAAGGATGTGCTAATCCGACAAACGGCACAAATGTGACACACTTTCTGAACTTGTAGTCAAGCCTGTCACATTCCCATTCTTCACTGGGAACGGGCTCACAATGAGAAGATGCATTCATCTCCACTTGGCAGAGTCTTAAAGAGAAAGTAGATTTCCGCGCAGCGCACACAAACAGGCGCTAAATAAAGCGACGGGGTGAAGATGTTTGACACTCAACAGAAGGCTGCAGGCTCATGAGCAGGATTGTTCCTCGTGCAAAAGGATCTGTTGGATTAACAGCCAGTTTGGCACCCCGTAAAGTATTCCTCTGGAGCATCTGGAGTGTGTATCCGTGCGTGTCCTCGCGCAAACCATCTCGTGAACTGGCCTCCAGCGCCAAACCTCCCAAAACACATGCCCCCCCCCCCCCCACTTATTCCCAACATCCTCTTCATTCCGTCTCTGTTTTTTCTCCCGCTGACTTCACTTCCTCACCCTCTTGTTCCACATTAAACATCCCTTCCTCACAAATAAGCCAACAACGCCGCTACTCCCCACCCCGACAGTCCCTCCCGTCATATCAAATTTAATTACGACAGCCAGGATCCCAGATGGCCCCGGTGAGCCTCGGCTTTGCTTCTCGAAACATAAACTTCCTGGACAGAGATGGATTTATAACTGCATGATGAGTAATTCTGCACGGACACACACACATCCACATCCGTGCTTGATGACCCTGTTAAAAAAATATGATTGCCCTGAAAATATCCAGGAAAGACCATCTGAAGTTATACAAATAGTGTATCAACACAGCGTTCGAGACCTTCAAACATGATATGTGTTATCGTTGGCCAATGCAAGGGCTAATTTTTCCTTCTATGGGTTTACCCACACACCACTGCGCGCCACTATTTAACCTCTCTACCTAACACATACCCAGTGTGGAAGTCTACGGAATACTCTCGGTTATTGTTCATGTTTTTGGGTTTCACTGGGATCTCGAGACTCAAGTACACAAGAGAGGACTTGCTAACCACCAGAGACTGACTTTTTTTTTTGACAACTCTCGCCAATTCGCTGAAGCTTTTTCCAGAGTTACTATTCGGCGCGCTCTTCAAAGCCTTGCGATCTGGTACAAAAGTCCGGCTGCAAAAGCGGGGACATCGTCTAACGCTTCCGACGAAAGACTTTGGACTTTCTGGGGCTCTGTGCTTCACGGAGACTCGGCTTTGTGGACGATTGCCCGACGCTGCTATCCCGCTACCCGGTCTCAACCTCCGTCCTGCTGATGTGTTGCCGAGCTAAGCTAACAAGCTTACTCGATACTCTATTCAGAAGGCCAACATTACAGTTAAGATCGTTTTCTGTTAGTCACTTGAAAGATTTCAGAATTTTGTGAAATACTGGATTTGTTTATTTTGTCTTTCTGACATTGTCATCAAATTTTAAACAACTAGTATATAGGTTTTACTTTTTGAAAAAAAAATTGAATAAATGGAATTTGCCTCGGTATTGAAAAAATATTCCACTGCCTTTCGTTTTCCGTGTTAGCATACAGGTAAGCGCTGCTCCTTCGTGATTTCTGTCACATAGAGTAAAAGATCAAGGGCACAATACTGCGCCTTTGTGACGCAGTCCTGAGTCCCATGATGTGTGTATACCAGGTAGTTTAATAATCTGGGCTTGATGTGCTGTCAGTCGCGTCTTCAATAAATGCCGTTAGAAACATGATGTCGTCCACCTTGCCTATGGCGCTCAGGGATAAAAAATGGCCGCCTTCCAAGGCTGCCCAACGGGTGACGTCATGTGAAAACAACCCATACCACATGTGAATGTGTACCTAATCCAAGGTAAACATTTCATGGTTGGACGAGTCTTTTTAACACCGCTACAGGGGCATCAGGGCGGCGCGCGAGGGTACCACAAACAAGCTTTGTTCTGTGGGGGAGAAGAGACGAGACCCAAAAGTCCGGACTAGTGGCGTGACAAAGCCCTGGTTGAGGAAGGGATTTCATGCAGATGTGGAATGGAAAACAGCGACAGAGGAATGGAAAAGGAAGAAGGGAGAAGGGAGGGGAAAAGACTAGATGGAAAGTCGAGAGAAACGAGCTGTAACAAGTGATCAATTTTGTTGATATTCCATTTCTACCTACTGAGCAGCCCAAGTTCGTCAGAGGTTGGGAACTGGCTCGGTTATACATCCATATTTAAACAGTAATTTTGCTTCATGTATAATTCATACTTTGAAATGGCTATTATTAGCAGGGGTTACTCAGTCCGCTGCAAGAGTTTGAGCTCCAAAAAGCGGGCAACGGATTTGACTTGTTTTGAATTCCCAGTCAGGAATAGCGTATTCGATCTTGAAATATGCCTGCGTCTTTTTTTTCGTTTTTTTTTTTTTTTTTAATGTTGTGGTCATTTAAATGAGTAGCAGGGGATGTAGGCAGGTGATGTCCTTCCGTGCGTCCATTTGATGAAAATTCATTAACTCCCCGATTTAAGGTCCAGTGCGACGGGTGCCACAATGGCTGGGCATTATTAATCGGCTCCTAACGAGCACTAGTAGAGCCCGTTTGGCCATGTGACCGCTGTCGGCTGTTATGGGAGGTCACAAGTGATGAATGGGGGATGACGCGTCTTCCCCCGACCATAAGATCCATCTGCCGGCCTGGGTGTGTCTGCTTGGAATGGGTCGACTCGGATGGCTTTCTTTTCACTGTACGGCATCTCAAAATGAAACGGTATTGCCTTTCATTTTTTTTTTTCATCACTACATCAAAGGGTTTCAAATATTTTCTCTCCATGGACCTCTTCCAAGGGAGACATTTTTCCTGGTACCCCCCCATCATCCTCACACCGATGAAACATAACTACCATGTGCATGTGAACCCCTAAAATGCCATGAGAATATTTTTTTTTTTTTTGGATACGTTGCAATGTTGGAAACTTATGACTCGTCATATGTGCTTCCGAACTGCAAATTTTTAACGAAGGTCGCCTCGCCTCACTGGTTGAGCTAAAAATGTGCGCATGTCAAGTTGACGTAATGTCATCTTTTAATCCTCTTATAGTTAAGGTTGAAAGGAATAATTTAAGAGTTTTACTGTTACAGTGGGCGGCACGGTGGCGCAGCTGGTAAAGCGTTGGCCTCACGGTTCTAAGGTCCCGGGTTCAATCCCGGACTCTCCTGTGTGGAGTTTGCATGTTCTCCCCGTGCCTATGTGGATTTCCTCTGGGCACTCCCACATCCCAAAAACATGCAACAATAATTGGACATTCTAAATTGCCCCTAGGAGTGATTGTGAGTGCATCTTTTTGTGTCTATGTGCCCTGCGATTGGCTGACAACCAGTTCAGGGTGTACCCCGCCTCCTGCCCCTTGACAGCTGCGATAGGCTCCAGCACTCCCCTCAACCCTTATGAGGATAAGTGGCAAAGAAAATGGATGGATGGATTGTTATAGTGGTGCCCATACCAACTCCAGGGACCCCACTTTGAGAATTTCCTCAGATTAGTGGGGATACAATGTGCTTTTCTACCACCAAGCACAAGGTGTTGAAGGGACGAGTCCACCATTCGACGACTACCCTGGATTGACATGTCAAGCATCAAGTCGACTAACCGCAAGGCCTCTTCCAGTCAGCCACAGGACTTTCAACTTGCCTTTCAACTCCTGCCCCCGCCCGGACTATAAAGAACCTCGAGATCAGTGAAATGTCCGGATCAACAAAGCGACACAGTCTGCACAGGTCGGAGACGTTGAAAACGGGAAGCAGTATTCGTAGGTTCTGCTGTGTTGAAAAGTGATCAATGTCGTGATCGATTAATCAACGTTGTCTCGACTTTCATTGCATTACAAGCCATCCATCCATTTTCTTAGCCGCGTATCCTCACGAGGGTTGCGGGAGTGCTGGCGCGTATCACAGCTGTCAACGGGCAGGAGGCAGGGTACACCCTCAACTGGTTGTCAGCCAATCCCAGGGCGCATAGACACAAACAGATGCACTCACAATCACACCTAGGGGCAATTTAGAGTGTCCAATTATTGTTGCATGTTTTTGGGATGTGGGAGGAAACCGGAGTGCAGGCACGGGGAAAACACGCAAACTCCACACAGGCGGGATTGAACCCGGCACCTCAGAACTGTGAGGCCGTTGCCTTCCCGCCACATTACAATCACCCCAAAAAAGTATTTTGTCATTCAACCCCTACGACACAGCATCACAGACTTCCGGACAAAGCCTCTTAAGATTTTATTATGTGCCTTTTTAGGGATTTTATATGAACTGCCGTGAGGTTTTCTGGCAGTGTGCAAGAAAGTGCAATACAATAATTAGCATAAGTAGAGCCTCTCGTGAGATCAAATATCAAAAGCCCCGTTTAGGGATGCCGCTCCCTGCATTTTATAGCATCTCCCAGGCACTTTCTTCTGGACAATAAATTCTTCCTCCATTAAATTACATCACGGTCTGGGGCATATTTCCCTCGGATGTGGCTTCCGGTCTTGAGCGTGGCTGCTGGAAAAGTGACTTTTCCACGTCGTTGGAGTCGCGCTGGAGGTGTGCTGCAGCAGACAGATGTGCTTTCCGATTTTATTTCGCACTATTTATTGAAGTACACAAATCACCGAATGAATATTTCACAGCGGTACTCTCACTATTATCAACTTGGGTACTGATATTAGGCGTCACAATGTGTAGGCAAATGGACGGCCGCCCAGCTGAATTATTTAAATATCGTCCAATTAACAATCGGGGCATGACTTCACATATAGTGTAGCTTGGTGCGGCCAAATGCTTCAACACTACTTACTGTGTGTGTGTGTGTGTGTGTGTGTGTGTGTGTGTGATCCCCCGAGGCTTTTGTCTAACCACAGATAGCTGATGCAGGGAGAATAGCCGCGGGCAGCGATCAGCGGAGGGAAGGCCGTTCCACCCATCTGCTGGATAAGCACGCCCCACTAACTTTGCATGTGTGCGCGCAGACAAGATGGTTAACAAGCGTGTACAAAACTGTGTTACACGAGGCAAAAGTGTAATTGTCATCTCTCAAAGTCAGCCAATGAGAACGTGTCAAGCTGACGGACGCCCACCATTTTGGTGGGTCTTTACCCCCCGGCTCCTCCGCAGCTCGATGCGGACCTTTTTAATAAATCTCCCTGTCTTCACTCTCTGGTGCTGCATCAGTGTGCCGGTTTTCTCTTTGCCCCCGCAGCCACCCCGCACCCCTTCTCACGGGGGTCCGCTGTAGCATAGCAGAGGCGGCCTGGCAGGGTGCAGTACGGCAAGGCAGCAAGCGCTGCAGAGAAGCACGAGTTGAGGCACAAAATCATGCGTCGCACCTATTCTTGTGTTCCTGAAGATGCAAATGAAGTTAAAAGAAAGCAAGTGATCCGTACTTGGGCGGTGATTAGTTCTGTATTTTTCTTTCAAATCCCCGCCGGCAAGTCCAACTGTGTTGTAGAAGTAAACCCACCGGTTGGTTGTGAGGCTGAGGAATCAACTCAGCGCACAGTTCTTACATCTTCACAAGCGGCGTCCCATCTAATGTGAAAGGGTGCCAATCAGCCTGAAGGCACCTGCTAAAGAAACACGTCCCGCAACAGTCCGAGCACAGTCCTGCGACGCGAGCTCACCGAGCTGCTGTTCACAATTTGTTTTTCTCCAGTGAGACGTACCCGTGCGCGCCACACAAAATCCCATCCGCTACATAGCGACGGAACATTGTTCAAAAATAACGGGTGGCCACGTGTGACATTGCGCTGTCAAGGCAATGAGACATGGGGCGTTTACTTCATTTATAAACTTGGAAAAAACTGTCATCGTGCTTTGAAATGCTAAATGTTTGATGGCGTGTCCTACAGATGTGGTTTGTTCTGTACTTAAAAATGTCATTATTACGTGGGGTCAACAATACAGAACAATGGCGAGTGTGCTGAGGAAGTGAAGAAACGGGTCCAAGTGGGGTGGAACAGCTGGCGGAAGGTGTCTGGTGTTCTATGCGAGAGAAGTGTCTGCTAGGATGAAGGGCAAAGTTTATGGATTAGAGACGGTGGCAAACAACAGGAAGCAGAATTTGAAGTAGCAGAAATGAAGATGTTGAGGTTCTCGCTCGGAGTGAGCAGGTTGGATAGGATTAGAAATGAGCTCATTTGAGGGACGGCCAAAGTTGGATGTTTTGGAGACAATGTTCAAGAGAGAACAGACTTCGATGGTTTGGGCACGTCCAGAGGTGAGAGAGTGAGTGTATTGGTAGAAGGGTGCCGAGGATGGAGCTGCCAGGCAAAAGAGTGAGAGTAAGACCAAAGAAAAGGTGGATGGATGTTGTGAGGGAGGACATGAGGACAGTTGGCGGTTTGAGAGGAAGACGCACGAGATAGGCTTTGATGGAAAAAGATGACACGCTGTGGCGACCCCTAATCGGGACAAGCCGAAAGGTAAAGAAGAAGACGTGAATGGATTTCAGTAGTGTAGATGTAATGGCAATCCTCTATCCTGTCCCCAAGGGCCCCTCATACGAATGTGCTGCTCTGTGCACGACGGGCATCTGCATGACAACACAGCTCATCTGAAGTAATACAGGCTGGCCGCGGCCCAAATCTCCTCCGTGCTTGCCGCGCCTCTCCGTCGAACGGCGACTCAAACCGGGTTCACTGTAGGCGGCGATATCTGCGGCGTAGCGAGGCTGTCGGCGGTTGCGCTCGCATGTCGTCGCGTTTTTCCGCGGTTAAATAGGCCAGATGTTGACGTTCCCTCACACTGAATTTGGGTTATGTGTCTTCTGTAGTTCCACCGGGAGACAATAACCTTTGGCTACGTTGCAAACTGCCTTTCTGACTCACATGCATGTAAATTTGTTCTGTAAACTTTACATTTCAGTGCTGATAATGCTGCACTTTACTCAAATTGCCATTGTTGTTGTTCATTTGGTTTTTGATTGGTTTAACTTGGCTTCCATTTCGGAGATGTGATGGCCAGCAAATGCATTTTATGTGTATTAATGTGTTTGTGACAACGGCAGAAGAATACTCAAGTCAGATGCCGATAGCCTTTGTTTGCTCCCTCAACCAAATGGGTTTCTTGTCATTTCAGGAGGAAAGTCTTTAAACCCGCCTTCATCTGCTTTCCATCCCGGGGCAGTTTCTGACAATGGCCCGCTCCCAAAAACTGAAGCTCCTTCACGCTGAAGACACCTGCTCCGGATGCAAAAGGGACCGTCTCCTGTCAGGTGACGCTAATGGAAGTGTGGCGAGCGCACAAAGGGGAAGGAATCAACACGGTGTAAACAACCTGTCATTCAAGGGTGGCTGTCTGTGTGCGGGGGAAACGACAAAAGGAGATGACAGAGTCCTCGCGGTTTTTGTGAAAAGGACATCTGGGGTGTTCTTAGTTTGACAGGCGCGCTACCAAGCTTACAAAGCTAGCCTCGAGGCAAAGGGACAATCATCTGCTTTCGGTCGAAAATCCTAATGCAGATATTCACTCGTGTTATTAAAGTTTTTTTTTGTTCTGTGACAGAGTCAGGTGGAAGCATCGTGTGCACGAGGTATCTTTGTGATGGTGTTTGGTGTAATACTCCCTTTTAGTAGACTTCGACGTGGAGTGACAATAAACAGTTGAACCGCTGCTTATTGCCACCATGCAGCCCTTGTGCCGAAAAGTCGGGTCACTTGTTTCTCAAAGCGCCACTGTACCCATTTTTTAACATTTTTGTTTTATTTTGGTGTTAGTAACATAAAGTGTGCCTTGGCTCAGTATCGGTTGGGAAACACCGATTTGGAGTTTTTGCTGAACCTGACGTACTGTACATGGTTTGGGAATGTGTGGGGACTGAAGGCCAAGATTGAAACCCAGGACCTCATTGTGAGGCCAGCGTGATACCCGCAATAGAAAAATAAAAAAATAAATAAAAGTACGAAGATTGATTGCGCAACGTTACCTCCATGTATGGCACCACCCTGCAGGTGAACTCCCCCAGAAGCCAGGACTTGGTCAGCTCATGGAAGACCACCATGGGCAGGCAGAACAAGATGAGCACAAAATCCCACACGGCCAAGTTAGCCAGCAGCGAGTTGGAGATGCTCTTCATGTAGTAGTTCTGGCACACGATGCACAGGATGGCGACGTTGCCCGCGATGCCCACCAGGAAGATCACCCCGGAGACGCAGGTGATGGCGTAAGCGCCCGACGTCTCGCTGGTCACCGGGTAGAACGGGTTCTTGATCTCGTCCCCGAAGTCCTGCGAGCCGGGCGGCGTGATTGGGGTGGCGTCCCACGGGTTCTCCTCCCGGAATGTGAAGAACTCGGGCCTCCTGGTGAAAATGTCAAAGGGGGAGTCTGTGGATGTGAGGGCCACGGGTTTGGGGATGGGTTCCCAAGGCGACGCGTGAGGCTGAGCCAGAGCCCCGGAGCTTTTGTTCAGCCGGGTTCTCCCCCTCTTCCAAGCTTTCTCCTCTTTTGTGCCCCTCGTGTGTCGATCTCTCTCTGCGGGGCCCCCACCTCCCGTCGAGGAGGGCTTAGGCGCATTGTGATGTCCACTCGCCGGCGTGCCCCCGCCACTCAGCCCGCCGTTCAACTTTATCCTCTTACTTCGGTGGCGGGTCGGGTCCCAGCGTAAGACAGCATCCCCCTCGGATGTCACGGTCCTATTCAAGTCGTGCTTGTTGTGTGCAAAGCGCCTCACTTCTGCCGGTTTCCACGGACGCGTGGAGTTGAAGGTCCCTCGGACGATCACCTGCAGCCCCGCCGGCGATTCACCTGTGGCGCCGTCTCTAGCTTTAATTTGGCGACCCTCCCGGGGTGAACCGCCGGAAATCCTGGCGGGGTGCGCGCTCAAATCCTCTTTTATGTGCCCATTAGTTCTCATGGACAAACAGGCGGGCGCATGGACAAGAAACAACACAAGTAACACCGGGGTGAGAGGATCTGCATCGTGGGGGGGAAATGCGGGGTTGGAAATCCGGAAAGTGCACCTTCATGTAGTCTGGCGCTCTTCCATTCCCTCAACATCCATGTTGGAGACAGCGCGGAAGGGTTGCTGTCTCACTTAAGAAATACAGAAACAAACAAACAAACCGCTGCGTTCACCAGGCGCAAACTTGTGGCTTACGTCCAAATGCGTGACCGTGCCGCATCTGCATTCATCATCACCGGGCACTGGGGTGGGGGGGTAGGGGGAGGCGCCTCCTCATTGGGCGAAGCAGGAAAGGAGAGGAGGGAATGTGTTGCATATCACGGGATCCAAAATCCAGTGCAAATAGCATCCACTGTTCTGTGAATTGAGTGTGATGGAGCAGCGTCAATGCGGCGTGGAGCCGCCTGAAGCTCACTGACGCACCGGAGTGGAGAGCGAGAGAGGGAGAGTCAGGGACGAAGAGGAGGAGGAGCAGGAGGAGAAGAGGAGGGGTTGTCTTCCCTTCACGCCTTCCTCTCTCCTCGCTATATCGCAGCGTACACTGCAAAGAAAATGGACTCCCCTGGCGGCTAACCCCGATCTGTCACTCTTCATCCATCACTGGCGCATCCACAAGCCCCCGGCAGACCGAGGCTACAGACCCCCCCTCCCCTCTTCTGCCGCCGCCTCAGGCGGCCATGGGAGCCACACCCGTGTTGATAAATGCATTAAAAAAAAAAAAGTCAATTTCTTCCCATCATGAGCAGGAAGTCACATATACGGTAGGATGATAGTGGGGGAATTTTATGTTTAGATGCAAGATTTGACTGCAAATAATAAGCAAAAATACAAAACTTTAAAATCTGTTGATTTTTTGGGGGGAGAAGTGGCCGAATGTTTATTTCCAAAACGCAGTAGCAAAAAAAAAAAAAAAAAAAAAAAATACAATATGAATATAATAAAAAACATTGTCTGCAATCTTGATGCTAGCAAATACTTTAAAACACCATAGACGGGCTAACAATAGCATCCGTCTCTTGTGTTTTAACCCTTCAAGTTAAATATTTGAACACAAATGATGGAAAAACATATATAGACCCATAATATAACAATACTCATAGGCACATATTCTATATCCTCTGTAAAGAATGAATTAAAACTTACTTACTGGGGTTTTACACAATCGTCATGCTTACACAGATAAATAGCCGTGCAAATGCACGTAGACCACATCAATACATTTATACACACACTTCTTTCAGTACATCTGCTGTAGTTCTCATCTAATTTCAAACATTCCGTTCTGCAGCGCTGCATGAACTGAACCGGGAATGTAACACACGTGAAGTGGACCTTTCGAGTAAAAGAACCCCGCACACATTGATAGAGGTCCATCTGGCCAATTGCTCAGTCAATAGTTCAAGAAGCTTTCAGTCGTAAATGAAATAGGCACATTATGTCTGAAGTGCTGTCGGTGATCGATTCCCATTGAGCTCCGCAAAGCGAACTCCACTACGTGCAACGTGCAGATTTAAAATCACGGAACCAAAAGTGTAATCCCGTGTGGACGCCTCCCAACAGGTGACCTTCCACTTCAGATAAGCCAAATCCAACCTGGAGGTGGCGGGTGGGGGAGGGGCGTGCGCCGTGCCAATTTTTGTATCATTTTCCCACCCTTCAGCCATTATCGTCATTTGACCTTCATGCAGTTAGGGAAAGCGGTGAGTGGATTTAAAGAAAGCCAGAGGACGGGAAGGTAAAAAAGAAAAAGAAAGCCTTGGATTGAAAGACTGGGCCAAAATTCCCACTGATGCAAAGTCCCGTATTGTATTTATTCAGCCTGCGTAGGTGAAATCCTTGAAACAAAAGACTCCCGTTGACCTTGAAATTCCTCCAGATTTACAGAAGGTGCAACAGGGCAACATATCACGTGTAATTATCGCATGTATTGTGTGCGCGCGAGTCCCGCAGAGACCCCGCTTTTTGGCGTGTGCACGGGTGCAGATAAAGGGGCGGGGCCCTCGCACTGATGCGCTCGTGCATAAAAACACGCAAAAAGCTTACAAACACTGGGGGGCGTCAAGGGCAAGCACAGGCAGGCAAAAATCCGGAATGAGCGCACTTGTGCACAGCGGGATTAATGTGGAGAGGATTCTCGAGTGCGCTGGGGCGTGTTGGCGGCACACATTGGACCGTGTCATGCATTTCTTTGATTGTTATTGTAGGCAAGGGCGCACGCACACGGACACCGAGAGTCAGAACAGAAGAGGTGACAACGTCACACGCATGGATAGGAGTGGGGGTGCACGCCTTTATCTGATTTATGTCCTCGCATGAAGCTTTAATCCCCCGAACCAACAAGATAATGCTGCTGTCCTCACGTTCGTCCTTTCAAACTTGATTTTTTTTTCGGTGTGTGTTTTTGTTTCTGTCAGCTCATCTTCAGGAGGCTGCCATTTGTTGCAGGCCTTCAAGTTAGTTTGTCAATGCTGCCGTCTGCTGTTGTTTTGTGGAATTATTAGACGGGACCTTTTTTAAGAGACAATTTTGCAAACGTTTTTACCAGATTTAGTTTAAGTAAAACCCTCTTAAATAGTTTTTTGAATTGGTCATAGAGTCAGAATCAGAATAGCATAGCCACGATAATTACGATGATGATCATCGTGCTCTGTGAATAAAGTTTTGTTGAGTAGCTATAGATGAACAAAAATAAACACTACAAAAAAGTAGATGAATGGATGCATGTGCATTAATGCATTCATAAAATTCATTTTTGCTCAAGTACTTAAAAAAAACTTCCAGTACTTCTTATTTTACAGTCTACACAATGACTTGTACATTTGTCCCAAATGCCGGGATGGTGGCTCAGCTGGAAAGCGTTGGCCTCACAGTTCTGAAGTCTCGGGTTCGATCCCGGACGCGCCTGTGTGGAGTTTGCATGTCCTCCCCGTACCTGCGTGGCTTTTCTCCGGGTGCTCCGGTTTCCTCCCACTTCCCCCCCAAAAAATGCAACGTTAATTGGACACTCTAAATTGCCCCTAGGTGTGATTGTGAGTGTGGCTATTTGTCTTGATGTGCCCTGCGATTGACTGGCAACCAGTTCAGGTCCTGCCCGTGGACAGCTGGGATAGGCCCCCAGCACTCCCCGCGACCCTTGTGAGGATAAGCAGCTAAGAAAATGGAAGGATGGATGTTCATATGCTGATGAAAAAAAAAGTACAAAACCTGTACACTCCTGTCAAGGACTGCAGTTATCGGATGTTTTTGGAATAGATTATTCCCATCAAAGAATTAAGCAATAGGATAAAAATGATTTGCATTATTAACCAACAATACTTGGGCAGGTGAGCTGTAAGTGTTACTTTGTCCACTTTGTGTCGCCACCTTGACATTTTACACTGGTGGATGTGTGACTTTTGAGTGTGTGCGTGCGTTTAAAAACCGAGTCCTGACCTTATGACTGACATTTGTGTCAACCAATGAGAGGGTCAGCACAGATTACGAGTTCAATCCCTGCCATAACTCGTGACCATTGAAGCTCATTTGGGAATATGCTTATTACATGTTATATTACCATTTGGTCAATCCAGCTGTATCAGTCCTGTTGCACAAATGTGTACTGTAAATTGTACTTTTTCCACTTACTTTTATTTACATTTTGCACTTCCCATAATTCAGAATGCAAAAAAATACGTTCTAATGAGGGGGAAAAAAGAGGAGAAAGAAAATGATATAACGACATCTTATTGGCACATTGCGACATTCGACGTAGACGCTCCGTTTGCTTCTTCGAGGATCACACGGCGGTATGAAATGGTTCAACGCCCGCCTTGCACGTGTTACCTCTGTAGATTATGCGGTCAGAAATCAATACGCAATTCCAATTGTGGTCAACAGGTGGCACTGTAATATAGTGCGATAATATTAAGCGGATCAAAACACGCTGTCAAATTAGCAGCAGTAGGGCCATCGATCTCCGTCTAAATCAGCAAAACTGCATGACTCAATCCCTGTGTGTGTGTGTGTTGCTCCCTCTTGTGTGTGTGTGCTTTGGCCACCTGGGGGCAGTATAATACAGACAACAGAGATGATGTCACAACTCCTCAGCAATAATAGCCGTTCGTCACAGTGACAAGGGAATATGCCTGTCAACGTTGTTGCAGTATCTCTCCACGCGTGTTGCTATACCATTTGTGTTCAATCCATAAATCACGCTAATGCGTCTCTGCTTTCTGTGCAGCTTGACTTGAAAGCAATGCGTGTTTCTTGTCACGGACGAAATGAGCCAATAGCAGCAGGAATGTTTTACGATAGATGAGTGCATAAAGTGAAGAGAAAAGAGAAAGAAACAATGGCTGGAATCGTCTCAGTGCTGCTTCATTATTAAAAGCCTTCCTCTCCTTTGGAGAAAAAAAAAAAAGCGCCTGCACTTTTTTACACGGAGCTAAGTGTTATTATTTCCCCATCTTGTTCTGAGACGTGGCCACGCGTCAGCATTCATTCGGTTTAGCGTACGAGTGCAAGCAGATGCTGGCTCTGCAGCTCTCTACGGACAAGCTGGGAATCCGGCGCTTCCTCCCGTGAGCGAGAAGTGGATGGGAGAGGCTAACAGCGGGCCTCCGCGGTCCTGCTGGGAACTCCGTCGACGGGCTGACGAGCCTGAAGGCGCCAAGCCACGCACGTCGATCAAACTGCTCGCGGAGCAAGCTTCTTTTTTTTCCTTCAAGCTGCGTAAATACACCGCTTCCATCACTGAATGAAAGCCAGCGGAGAGACAAATCAAAAAGAGCAAAAAGTCAACAAAAGGATGTTGGTGCAAGGTGTGTCGGAAAAATGTCATGCATACATTAAAAAAAAAAAAAAAAGCATACATACCAGAGCGGCACGGTCGATCCAGTTGGTAAAGTGTTGGCCTCACAGTTCTGAGGTCCTGGGTTCAATCCCGGACCCGCCTGTGGCCCGCCTGTGTGGAGTTTGCATGTTCTCCCTGTCCCTGCGTGGGGTTTTCTCCGGGCACTCCGGTTTCCTACCACATCCCAAAACTTTAATTGGACACTCTAAATTGCCCCTAGGTGTGTGTGCCCCTGCGCCTGTTTGTCTCTATGTGCCCTGCGATTGGCTGGCGACCAGTTCAGGGTGTAGTCCGCCTCCTGCCCGTTGACAGCTGGGATAGGCTCCAGCACTCCCCGCGACCCTCCTGAGGATAAGTGGCAAAGAAAATGGATAGATATACATCCCACTCCAGTCACTGATGGTGTAGTGGTACACACGCCTGCCTTTGGTGCAGGCAGCGTGGGGTCGATTCCCGCTCAGTGATGGTGTCGATATCTGCCCTGCGACTGACTGGCGTCCGGGCGTCATCTGCCTTTCGCCCGAAGCTAGCCGGGTTAGGCTCCAGCGTTCCCGCGACCCTTGTGAGGATCAGCGGCTTGGATAAAGCCGTGACATTATACATACTGGAAAATCTCTCATTTAAAGGCACACAAAACAAACTCATGCAAAAGTGTTCACTAAAAATTGTTACACACAATTATTAACCTCGCACATTACAAAACAAAAGCTCTTAGACACATAAAAGAAAAGAAGCTCCTCTTGACCTAGCAAGAAAATAAATCTCTCTCGACCTCATGCACATGCAAAAAAATTCTCATGCACACCCAGAAAATCCTCACACACACCCCAAAACCTCTTCCACTCACTTAAAAACATATTTTGGTGAGTGGTTTTTGTGTGTGTGTGTGTATGTTTGTGAGTGGTAAAAGTCATTTGTGTCTTTGACAGCTCTTTGCACAGTAAATAAGTGGGATCTGTTTTTGGTCCCCCCCCCCCTCCCCCCCGCTACCCTCCACACCTTCAGTTACGAATTGTTGACTGCAGCTGTGTTCCAAATGACACGCGCTACTAGTACGAGTGCAGGAATAAGAAAAAAGACGCCCGACTCAGCGGCGTGTGACGATGGAGCTCACGCGGGTCGCCCGGGAGGCCCCCAAAGTGCTCATCATCTCTCTAAGCGGAAAGCACGGGCAAGCGCCACATAATAACACTCGGAAATCCTCCATTATTCCGCCTCAGACGCTGTCTCGCGTAATGAAAGCAACAAACAAACATGCATAATTCAGCGAGCGAGCCACTTGTATGTCGGTAATGATTGCGCCGGAAAGTGATGAAGTGCCGCACTTGCACCTAAACGGCCTTATTTAAACCCATTTGGTGGATGCGATTCAGGAGGGGGGACTCGCTTATTTGTGTAATGCGCGGGGGGGCTCACCGTTGCGGCAAATGAGGCGTTTTATGCTGCGGGAAGGGGGGGGGGGCGTCTCATTTATTTGGGAAAATGAAACAAGGGAAACAACAGGTGGGTGCAAAAAAAGGATTGAACCGTTCACACGTCACGTAATACACATCATTGACGTGTTAGCCTTTGTCAACGATATTGTGACGACGGATCCCCAAAAGATTCTACGGTTAAATCCTGTTTTTTCCCCCCTGTCCTATCTCTGCTGTGTGTTGCCTAGGAAACAGCATGGCGTGCATGATGAGTCTGTCCCCCAGAGAAACATGACAAGTTAACATTGTAGCGGTTTGTGGGCTCCCTCTAGCGGTACACGAAATAATGACTGAATTAAATGTTCAAACTGTGCATAAATTTAGTGTCTTAAACTTGTTTTTTGCTCGTTTTAATCCAGTCCATGTCATCTATTAAATGCAGTGCACTTGTATTTAAATTTGCCCAGTCATGCAAATGACTTTGCGTGGAATTTTGTTAACATTGGTCCATGTTTTATAATTAGATGTTCTTTTGAAGTGATTTTCAAAATGTGGACTTTCAAGTTGTATGCGACAGAAACATTAAACGTCCAAACTGTGCATGTTTATGTGTGTGTGTCAGAGGTTTGTGTGAATATTCTCAATGTGCAGGAGGCGGGGTACACGCTGAATTGGTCGCCAGCCAATCGCAGGGCGCATCGACACAAACAGCAGCACCGACAATCACACCTAGGGGCAATTTAGAGTGTCAATTAATGTTGCATGTTTTGGGGATGTGGGGGAGAAACCGGAGTACCCGGGGGAAACCCACACAAGCACGGGGAGAACATGCAAACTCCACACAGATCCGAACCTTCGTCCTCAGAACTGTGAGGCCAATGCTTTCCAGCTGCGCCAACGTGCCGCCCTGTATTTAACTTTTCGCTCCAAAACATTCGAATGTAATCTTTAACAATTGTCTGTTTAGTTACCGCCGTACATTTGCCACACATTAATTTCACAGTCTCACTCGGCACTTTTTATTGTTTCGCCGACATCGGCAAACGTCGGTTTCATCTCACGGCGGTTTGACTAGACTCGCGCAGGGATTGATGTCGACCTTTTTTGAAAGCCAGATTGGAGACAAAAGCGAGGGCGAGGGGTGAATTGTCCGCCGACGTGACTCCGGGCGCAAGCAATCTCCAGGCCGGCGAAGATGCCAGACGGATGCGAATTGCTCTTATCTTCCGCTGACCTTATCCGCCTCGCCAACCCGCGGCCTGATTCGGGAGGGCGAGGAGGGAGGGAAGAAGGAGGAGGTGGATGGAAGTGATGATAAAAAATGGGGAAAAATGCGCACTGATGGCAGGTGCAGGTGATGGAGCACAAAAAGATGCTGAGAGATTTCTTTGATTTGGATCAGAAAAGAGGAGGTACGACCCACTCGGGCCTCAAAAAAAAAAAAAAAAAAAAAAAAAAAAGAAGCACAACTCTGGCAGACTTCCTTACTTCACAAATACCTGCGTACGAGTTCCATTTTCTGTCTTACGTCTCCCAATTAGAGTCTCGTGTGACTGTGGTTATTTTCGATCATTTCTGACTACAATTCAAATGTTTTCTTTTTCATTTTTCTAGGAGTTGTCACATTGAGACACGAGAGCTCTTCTTGCAGGGAAGTTTTCAACGTGAAAAAAACAAACAAACAAAAAAAAAAACAGGGCATACATAATATTTGTGATACACACCCACACAAAACCATAAAGAACACACAAAAAAAAGACAACACAACAGGCTAACATAAATGACTCATTGGGTCATTTAAAAACATAAAGAATAATCTTTAAATTTTAATTTAATAATTCATTTGTGACTCACTGAATGCTCAGAATAAAATATACAGATATACTTTATTATTTTCACGTTTGTTTACAATTCCATTTCATTTTGAAATTTGATTCATGTTTTCATATTGTACATCACTTATTATCCCGCGACCCTCGTAAGCAAATGGATGGATGGATATTAATTATTAAGTGATGATGATTAGGGTCGTTCCAATTTTCGTGATTCCCGAATTGATTTTGAAACCGGTCCTGCAATTCTCCACCTGTCCAGCAGTCGTCGCCATACTGCCGGCCCGCTGTAGTTTTGCCAGGTGGCTTTCGCTGTCGCAATCAAGTCCACAATCAGCCCAGTTCGATGCCTGCTGCGTTCCAGTCGGTTCCGTCCTTGGACTCTTCATCGTCCCATGTGCAGTATTATCAGTTTGATATCAAAATGCAACTCATAAAAAAGTCACCATATGATGTAAAGTTCCCCCTTTTTTGGATTTACACCTTCAGCTGCCGTCAAGCGTGCAAAGTTCAACAACTTACAGCAAAGACGAGGACTCATAGGTGAGGACCACACGCGAATCATTTTTCCCCCTTTATTGTTGGATAGAAACAGCAAGTTAGTGATTTAACTTTTTTCGTGGGGTGCATTTGCCGTCTTGTAACGACTGGCTCCAACACCAGACGTTTGTTTACTTTTGTTGAGGTGCGACACGTGCGAAAAAGAACGAGCTGGGGCCCGTGGGAGCAACGATGAAAACTGCCAAGGCAAAACAAACCCAAGACTGCTTAACAGCGCTCTAATTGCCTTCCCTTTATCTTGCATTTTTATTTTTTGAATCTCGAAAGACGTTAATGACTGCGGAATGTTCATTTTAGTCAGAAACCTTTCAAAAGCGACGTGCGTGTTATCATCAGTTCTCAGTATGATGCAGTGGAAACGATAAAGCCGATTTTGTCTCACACTCGAAAAGGCAGATAATTGCTGCGTTGATGTCAAACATCATTTTATGTATCCCACTTAAGCAAATATATTGTCTATTTCATGTTTATTGCTCTATGTGGATGGGTTCTTTTCATTTTGGCAGAAAGTGTACAGAATTTTCAATTTTTTTACACGCGTTTATTTTCACCACACCAATTCCTTGAAGATAAATTTGGATGATAGTTGTATATGTAAAAATTTCCAATGACGTCTGATTACAAATGAAGTTTGTTGTCTCTATTTTGTATTGAGCCGTGAGCAGAAATACGCAAGTCGCAAATACTAGATGCCGACAGTGAGCTTCACAAAAAGCAGTTTGACAGACAATAAGCAATTGTTGGAAACAAGCTATTAGTGAAACCATTCTTTAAAAATAAACTGTTAGTTGCCAATCCTGCTTGTAGTTAACAAAATAGAAATACACGTTTTTAAAACCACACGTTAAGAAAGCCCCCCGAGCATAATGCTAACCGCCAGGCTAACGAATAGCATCAATCTTGCGGCGTTGTAACCCTCAAGGCAAAAGACATCCGAACACAAACAGCGCAGCAACACATGTAGACAGACCGTAGCAATTCTCGCAGGCATATATTCTTTATCCTCTGTAAAAAGACTAATATAGCTGCAACTTACTGAACAATTGTGACTGTCTCAATGTATATCTGTGCACGTGGTCAAGGAACAAATGAAATTTTCAGATTTCTTCTTTATGCACATGCCGCTTAGGGTAAATGCGAGCGTCATGGCAGAAAAAAGATCACAGATGGCAGTAAGAACGTAAAAGGGGAGCAGAATTATGATGGGACACCGACGGACTGTAATGGTTGCAGTCGCCAAATCGTCAGGCCAAACTCAAACACAAAAAGTTTTGAAACCGTTAAAAGGTTATTGGACTAAATTTGAGGATGAACCTTCAACGCACTGTAAGCTTTACAGGTCAACTTTGACCTGCATGTTTTTATAACTAAAAAAAACAAACCACAAAATTTGAGTATTAGTGTGATATGTAAAATTGTCTTCGTGCCCTGACCTAAAAAAAACCCAAAACAATTTAAATCACATTAAAAAAAGTTATTAAAAAAAATAACCCTGCCAAATTTCTTTTGGCATTTAAAAAAAAAGGTGCAATATTACAAGTTAATAAAAAAAGTGTGATAACTAACAATGTTCAACTTTTGTGACATTATCATCTAAATGTTCACCTGCTATCTCGCGGGCCGTGTTGAATTTTATCATAACGGCACGGTACAGCGAACCCCCGCTTATCGCAGGGAATACATTCCAGACAATCCAATATTTTTAGAATCAAGTATTCTTCCGACGATCCGCGCCCACCTCCCTTTGTTGCGTCCGCGCAAACATTCCGCGGCGGGAACCGCGCCTCCCGTCGGACTGTGAGCCGTTTCATTCGTCCCGGCAAGGTAGCTCGTCTGCGCCGTTATGCTTATTTTTTTTAATTTGCAGCTCGCGCGCAGAACGTTTGTCGTCGTCTGCGGGGTGGCAGACTCACTTAATAACAATGGCGGCGTAAGCGCATTCTAATGGACGAATGAGCTGGAGGGGGTTGACGTTGTGCATCCTCTTCAAACCCGAGAGGTCTCGAGTGCTTTAAGCGAACTGTACTTTGTTTACATTTGTACCGAGCATTTCATTAGCTTACACGGGAACGATCTGCGGGAATGTATCAGGCGATGGACTTGATGTGACTTTGTAAACTTACACTAACATAATAACATTATAATGCTATGACAGTTGCATATTTATGAAACAAAAACATGCAACTGTCAATTCATTATTTAATTGAGGGGTTTTTACGACATCTGGTTTGCAGTCCTTATGTTGACTATTTCTCATGAAAGTTTCTTACTTTAATTTGGCGGTATTCAATTTCGTAGTTCTGAATTATCAGTATAATTTGTAGCCACTTGAGGTCGCCCTCATCATTTTCCACCTTCTGCCATCTCTGACTTTGAGTGTGTGTGGCTTTACAAGGTGAGCCCTGGCCTAGCCTGGGCTGTAATTTTCATGTTATAAATTGATTTTGTTTATATCAGATATGATTTTTTTTTGCCCTTAATATTAGTATTGGCTCTAAAATTTTTTAAATAGATTTTCAACAATTTTGCTGTCTTACGTATATTTTTTATTATTTTTTCAACATAACAACCATTGTACGCTGAAAACTCACTCATTCACTGTTTTTGTCCCCAGGCCAAAGTATTGTCTAAAAGTTTTGCTTCAGCGCCATCTTGTGCCATGAACTATGCTAAAGATTTGTATCATCTTGTTGCAATTGTAAATCTTTTTTTTTTTTTTTTTTTTTAACAACATCTGGTTTGCAGTCCTTATGTTGACTATTTCTCATGAAAGTTTCTTACTTTAATTTGGCGGTATTCAATTTCATAGTTCTGAATTGTCAGTATAATTTGTAGCCACTTGACTTTGTGTGTGTGTGGCTTTACAAGGTGAGCCCTGGCCTGGCCTGTATTTTTCATGTTATAAATTGATTTTGTGTATATCGGATATGATTTTTTTGCCCTTAATATTAGTATTGGCTCTAAAATTTTTTAAATAGATTTTCAACATTTTTGCTGTCTTACATATTTTTTTCTCTTTTCTTTTTAACATAACCATTATATGCTGAAAACTCACTCATTCGCTGTTTTTGTCCTCAGGCCAACGTATTGTCTAAAAGTTTTGCTTCAGTGCCATCTTGCGCCTTGAACTATGCTAAAGATTTGTACCATCTTGTTGCAATTGTAAATCATTTTTTTGGGGTGTGTGTGTGCAGTGAGTGCACTTGTTGCCTCTTTATTGGCACAAAGGACATTTTGAAGTCTTTTTGCCAGATTCATGCCTCGTTTTAAGTCAATTCCAAGCAGTATTTCATCCCTCGTTTGCTCACTTGGAGTGGCGAAAGTAGGGGGGGGGTAGAGAGACAAAGAAAGCGAGTGAGCGAGCGAAACTCCTATTAAGGGCAAAGTCGATCAAAGCGGGTGACTGGCTTTGGATATCCGAGCTGCTTTCCCTCCGCTGTCTTAATAAGGCAGGCATCGAAATTCAATAGGAGTCCAGATTTGAAGGCTGTCGCCAATTATAAGGCAGCGCGCGTTTCCCCCGCGGGGTGGGGGTGTGGGGGAGGAGGGGGGGGGTGGTCTCTCCTCCGTGTCGACGTGCTCACGTGACGTTTCCTCACGGGCGAACACGACACTCACCCTGGCGCACAGATGCTTGTTTTGTCAAATGATGCTCAGTGCGCATGGTCCTTTTTTTATTATGATTATTTTTACTCGTCTGCTGATTCGGTGCAATGCAAGGGGGGGGGGGGGGTGAACGCAGCGGTGATGTCATCGCGACATCCAATCGGATCCCTCCCGTTTCATCCTTTGCGCTGGCGCTGCCCCTCTGAAGGAATTGATTAGTTGCCGTTTTGCAAACGGGAGATGGAGAAAACGTTTTTGCATCTATTGCGTCCATGTGCCTTAATAATCGTGATTAAAAAAAAAAAAGGCCAACGGTATAAACTCGGCAAATGGTATTGTTAAAATTTATTATACCCCCCCCCGACCCCCCAAAAAGCGCACTTTCATTTTGATTTACGTACAAAGCAGGCAAATAGATATGTGCCACTTATTCCTGTAAAGTGGAAGAAACTTCAAAGGCTTTTATGTTGATGAAAATATAATTCCCTTCGGATTGTTGTGAGCGTGCAGAACAGCAGGCGGTAAAAAGCCTCACTATTGTCCATGCAATAAATGGACTTTCCCTTTTTTACAGGGTTTTGTACTGTGTGTCATCCACTGGGTGAAATAAACATTGATCGCCCCCACCCTCACCCATTTTCATTTTTTTTTTCAACTGCTCCACGGATCTGAAAGCGTCTTCGGTCCAGTCGATAATTTCAAGACATTACCGCGCCCGTAAACCCCCCCCCCCCCGCATCCCCCCCCAGCGAGGGAATTTGTGACCACGTTCGCGTCTAATCTCCAAACTTGAATGGCTCCCTAATCAATATGCGATCAAAAAGCCGCGAGTGCTGTTCTGCGCGAGAAGAGAGGGTCTGAAAATGTCACCCCAAAAAAAAGCGACTTTGTTACATTTCCAGTAAATTTTAAATTCCAGTAATGAGAAAATGTCTCATTATATCACATTAATAAAAAAAAATAAAACATAAGAAAAGCACCTAAATCATACTGCTACTGAAAAGAAAAATAGCTCCATGTGTATATAATCTATATTCATCCGTCCATCAATTTCCATAGCCGCTTATCCTCACAAGGGTCGCGGGGAGTGCCGGAGCCTATCCCAGCTGTCAACGGGCAGGAGGCGCCGGGTACAACCTGAACTGGTCGCCAGCCAATCGCAGGGCACATAGAAACAAACAGCCGCGCTCACAATCACACCTAGGGGCAATTTAGAGTGGCCAATTAATGTTGCATGTTTTGGGGATGTGGGAGGAAACCGGAGTGCCCACTCGGAGAAAACCCACACAAGCATGAGAACATGGAAACTCCACACAGGTGGTTCCAGGATGGAACCCGGGTCCTGAGAATTGCGAGGCCAACGCTTTATCAACTGAGTCACCGTGCTGCCATAATCCATATTGTATATACATATTTTCCAAATGCCTCCTCCTATTGTTTCCCCTCATAGTCAACAGATGGTGCTGTGGCACCATCGTTGCCTCTTAGTTAGTCCACCAGTTGTGAAATACTGCAGCTACATACTGGGCACAGAAACATACACGCTTACACTAACTCTAAAGGCAAAACTATTGGATTACATCATGAAAGCATCACACCCCCCCCCCCCCCCGCGCTTTTTTTTTAATACTCTATTCTTAAACATTTTGGATCGTTCATATACTTCCCTCCAGCGAATCTCTTCCCAGATGTGGGAGAAGTATGCCACATCACATTTCTGCTTTTATAACTGTGTAAAAACAAAACAAAACTGTGTAAGGCTGCAGCATTCAAATATTTGAACGAAAACTATACCAATTCTGTCAAAAAAGGAAAAACAATTGTGCGTTATCCAACAACAAAATGTGGAAGCGAAGCGGCAGTGTAATTTGTAGCCACTTGAGGTCGCCCTCATCATTTTCCACTTTCTGCTATGTCTGACTTTGAGTGTGTGTGGCTTTACAAGGCCTGGACTGGGCTGGTGAGTGACGCGGGCGTCGGCGGCGAATTTGAGTGTAAATGTCGCTGTTGGGTGACACCTCACAGTTTCCAGACGGTGTAACGCACAGGTGTCAAAGTCAAGGCCCTGGGGCCAGATCTGTTCCGCCGTATGATTTTATGTGGCCCGCGAAGGCAAAGAATGCGCATAAACTTCCATGACTTGTGTTATCTGTACCAAAATTTCAAATTGTCATATTACATAAATGATAACCTTGATATATTACAAGCATTTTTTTGTGTTACCAAACCAGAACTACAGTGTGGCCCACGTCAAAAAATCTGTTTGACACCCCTGGCGTAATGGATGCGTGCCAGAGCTGTCCTGACCACTTCTTTATTTTTCTCAGACTTTGTCCAACGTTTCTTCAAGATTTGGACTTATTCGATGGATTGTTTAAGCCCTCCAGGTTTGCTGCGATCATCGCTTCCAGGTATTGCGTTCAAGCGAGCGTCTGCACGCTGCAATGTTTGGCGAGTGTCCCGCTCCTTTGCTCGGCACTCTGCTCTGGGAAATCCTTTAAATCCGTCCCAGACTGGTGAAGAAGAACCAAGTTGGCCGAGTGCTACGGATCCTGAAAAGAATCCCGGCTCCCGTGTCGTCGGTAGGCGGGGGGTAGCGGTTGTTCCTCGCGGGATCGACGTCGGTGGTGCCGAGTTTCATATCCGCTGGGCGCCGCCCATTCGGGAATGTCGTTTGTTGTCGTCCCACAGGAAAAGTTATCAAGAACTCAGATACTGAAGGTTAATTGTAACGTTTCATCCCTCGAATGGGTGAAACCATTTCCTACGACATCTTAGTCGTGTTGTTTTTTTTCTGCTCCTTTTTTTCGGATGACTGAAGGAATGTCAGATCTCGATTGAGTACAAAAGTGACAGCAGAAGGCAATCGGTCTACATCCGCGGTACTGTGCATCCTCGCTCCTCTCGAGATTCAGCAAATGAAGAATTCACAGACGGGGTGCTTGAAAAGGGGGAAATGATCGTCTGGGGAGGGTGTCCGCAGTGGCTGAGAGGCATTAGGGACTATCAGATTTCTATTTCCTGCCTGGGATGCCTTAAACTGCTTCCAGTATGGCTTTTTTTATTTATTTTTTTGGGAGGCACCATCGATAGATCCTCAGCTCTGTCTCTTAGCCATTCATCTTTGTGACGGCTGTCTGGGTGGAAAGCCTTACAAAAATGGCACGACAAAAGTCAACATACGGTCGGAATATTAGGTACATAATGTTAGGGACCTGCTGCAAATAGGTCAATAGGTAATTGACGCACCGCCCGAAAAGCTTGATGATTGCCTGCAGAGGTCACATGATGGTGGCAAACCCAAACACAGTACAACCTCGGTTCGAGAATTGATTTCTTTGAAAACTGAATTGATATTTCCGACGTCTGCGTACAGTTGCTGCGTTATACACAATAACAACGCATGTCGTAGGTCGGCTGGTCGGGCCGCGCACGTTATTTCCGGGTCTTGCCGCAGGCGTTCGAGTACCGATTTTCGTTCAAAAACGGAAGCAAAAAAATCTCAAAATTATCGTTCCAAAACTGCTTTGTTTGAGAACGGAGACGTTCGGGAACAGAGTATTCACTGTAGTCGCAATGTCGGTTGGAGAGAGATGAGAGAATTGAAACTCCTGGGCTCACGTCAACATAGTTGCAAATAGCTGAGGCCGCAAATTGCAAAAATTGAGCATTGTTTGTCGTGGTGAAGAGAGAAGCAACCACCTGGGATTGGGCCGCAGGCCATCAAAGCCGCCCCCCGCTTGACCCGCGTGATTGGGGAGCCTCGTTCCCGCTGTAACGTCCTGTAAGCCGTGGACATCAAACAGGAAGCGAGGGGAGTCGAGAGAGAGAGTTGTCAGAACTTTTAATTTCATCGCAGTTTTCATCTTAAATTGATGTGATGTTGTAAGCGGGGGTCATTCAAGTTCCTGCGTCTGGACGACGTTGCCACTTCCTGGTTTTAAACGAGATTTTACGAGGCTTCTTTAGATGTGTTAAGTTTGCATATTCAGAGATGCCCAAGGAGTCTCGCGTGGTATCTGGACCCGAACGAGCCGCCAAAATATCTGGCCGCGTTTCCACCGAGCTGTGTCCCGAAAGGCTTCTTTCGCAGGAGCCAAAAAAAAAAAAAAAAAACGCCGCCGTCATTTCCTAACTTCATTCTGGGCCCCCGCTCTCCGCCTCGTGTCCCGTCCCACCTCGGTGGAACGTGGCCATGAATAATGCGAATCGAACGCGCTGGCGGTAACCCCGCTTTGACTCGCCAAAATAGCTACAGTGAAAATTGTCAATTAATTCCTGTTTAGCCCCACGTGGATTGTTTCTCTTAGAAAAAAAAAAAAAAATACAAATAAGCCAGACATAGCCAGTAAAAGATTTTCTTACAAGTCCTTCCTTTGTTTGCGTAATGTTTACCCAGCTTTAAATTGATCCTGAAGGACTACATGACGCAAGATCCGAGGAAGTGCTGTGTTTTTGATTCACTGGCGGTACTCTCCTGACATTACCGGCGCAGTTCTTCACTTATTAATCCACAGAGCAGAAACGCGGTTGCCACAGGTAGAGAAGCCCTCGCGGTACACTCGAGGCTCACGCAGGAGTACCATTCATGTCGTCAGCAAAGAAGGAGAAGACGAAAGCGTCGAGCGTGACTGCGTGCGTGCGTGAGGACATGAGAAGCGAACCCTCGGGGAGGCGTGACGCGAGGGCTCCTTGTTGGCGCCACAGATGGCACGCCACACATGAGCAGTCTCATGTCTGTGACACAGACGTGGACGCATAATATGGTTTACGTGTCACTTTGTATACGCGCGAAGAGAAATCTCATATCAGAGCTCCCATTTCCAAGCGAATCTGTCTACATTAGCGTTAGCGCGGCGCAGAACTTGCCTGGGAGCGCGACAATGGCGCAACTCGGAGATGTATGAATTTCACGTTGATTAGTGCCAAATATGAAAGTGAACTGGACCGACCGCCGTGCTAAATGCTCGCTCTGAGGCAGATTATAAATTACGCGCAAATCTGGCTTCACGCTGCTTCATAATGGATTCAACTCTTGGGTTTAACGAAAGCCTAAATGAGATTGATGAGCTCTGTGGTGCCGCTCTGTCTTTTTGTGAAAAAAAAAATCTTTGAAATTAGGCCAATTCTTGAGTGGTCTTCAGCACATTTGATAACACGTTGCGATGATTTCTCGTGTGACTACCTTGCAACGGCAGTAGATTCGAATAATGAAGAGACATCAGTGCACTTGTGCTCACTGGATGTTTGACCCATATGCAGGATGAAGCGAGCATAAAAGAAGCCAGGAGGCAAACGCAATTCCTCACACCTGATTGTATAGTTGAAGTGACAGAGTGCCTAACGTCCCGTAATGGCCGCGTTTAAACCCGCGTTGACCTTCTGCGTTGAAAAAACCGGAGCGCCTCGTGATGCGTGCCGTTATTTATGGGCCGTGGTCAAAAGCTTCTGGCTTTGATATCCAAAATGTTTG
The DNA here is from genome assembly GCF_019802595.1 of Syngnathoides biaculeatus. Lineage (NCBI taxonomy): Eukaryota > Metazoa > Chordata > Actinopteri > Syngnathiformes > Syngnathidae > Syngnathoides > Syngnathoides biaculeatus. The sequence continues at coordinate 11,696,789 of NC_084659.1, read as the reverse complement.
GCCTGCTTGAACCATTGAGCAAGGCATTTTGTGTCACAAATCAGTCATCAAATAGCTCGTTTTTTTTTTTTTTTTTTTTTTTAATGCGGTGTAACGCAGGCCCGGGTAACGGTAAGATAGGGACTAGTTAGCCACTAACCTGCCCTCACAATACGTCACTCGCTAGGCCTGGCTCAAAATTTTAAAGCCAGATACACTCAAAGTCACAGATACGACAATGAAGAACCTGAGGACGGCGACCACAAGTACAGTGGAAAAAAAAACAAGTATTTGAACACCCTGCTATAGGGAAATCATGGAGGGTTCCGAAATTTTCATCGTAGGTGCATGTCCACTGTGAGAGATAATCTAAAAAGAAAAATCCAGAAATCATTATGTACGATTTTTTTTAAACGATTTATTTGTATGATACAGCTGCAAATAAGTATTTGAAGACCTGTCTATCAGCTAGAATTCTGACCTTCAAAGACCTGTTAGTCCGCCTTTAAAAATCCACCTCCACTCCATGTATTATCCTGAATCGGATGCACCTGTCCACCCCATGCAATCAGTAAGACTCAAACTTGTCATATGGCCAAGTTTTGTGGTCAGATGAGACCAAGTTTTGTGTCATAATTCCACTAACTGTGTCCGGAGGAAGACGAATGATATCTGTCCCAAGAACACCCTCCCTACTTTGAAGCATGGGGGTGGTAGCGTCTTGCTTTGGGGGTGATTTTCTGCACATGGGACAGGACGACTGCACTGTATTTAGGATACGAGGATGACCGCGACCATGTATTGTGAGATTTTGGGGAACAACCTCTTTCCCTCAGTCAGAGCATTGAAGATGGGTCAGGGCTGGGTCTTTCAACATGGCCATGACCCGAACCACAGAGCCGGGAAAACCAAGGAGTGGCTCTGTAAGAAGCATATCAAGGTTCTGTCTCCAGACCTAAACCCAATAGAAAAATCTTTGATAGGAGCTGAAACTCCGTGTTTCTCAGCGACAGCACAGAAGCCTGTCTGATCTAGAGAAGCTCTGTGTGGAGGAGTGGGCCAAAATCTCTCCTGCAGTGTGTGCAAACCTGGTGAACAACTACAGGAAACGTTATTTCTGGATTTTTGTTTCTTGGATTATCTCTCTCACAGTGGACATGCACCTACGTTGAAAATTTCAGAACCCTCCATGATATCTAAGTGGGAGAACTTGCAATATAGCGAGGTGTTCAAATATTTATTTTCTTCACTGCACAATGCTTCTGTATTATGCCGCTTTACAATGTAAAATCAATTATTCTCCCAAGTAATCGACGGTACAATCTGTTGTTAAAAATATCCCACAGCTGCATCCTAGTCCAGAATCACCCGGCGGTAACACCATTTGGAGCAGTTGTTCCCTTGGAAGTTCTATTTGCATTCGCACTATACCCATTTAATGGATGTACATAACATTCTCTAAAATGTTCTTCCAAGCTTGTGTGTGTGTGTGTGAACAAAATCCTTTTGGCTCCAGACACCAATGTGTGTAATCGGAGTGGGATGAGAGCAGCTCTATTTTGGGGGGTCTGGATCCATGTCAGCCTGCCTTCTGTGGAGAAGGAGATAAACAAATAAAGAATGATGCTGAGTGGGCTTAAAAGCCTGTTTGTGAAGTTAAAAAGAGCTGTTGCTCTGGCAATATAATGAATTTGTCAGCGCTGATGGAGTTTGAAAGTGAACAAGAGTTTGCAGGGGACAAAAAAATAAGTAAAAAGAAAAAAAAATCCACGATAAAACCTAGGTCACTTGGGGGTGATTCTAAAAATGGTTAGAATGTAACATGTTTTTTTGGGGGTGGGGTTGGGGGGTGTAAACGCCCTCCGAAAATGTCACCTTAACTCAGTTGTGCCATTTCCATCATAGGCACTTGAAAGCATCCCACTAACAAAAGCAGCTGGAGTTAATGCTTTCCAAGATGCTGTGAAATCCTCCACGTCAACGCGTGACGCATTTGTTCTCTCCGACCGCAGCCAAATTGACGTCTACGCCGCTGTTTTTTCTCTTAATAACGTACAATGCTTTGCTTCGGGTCTTTCAAGTCCAAAGTCTTGCTTTTCTCGGGAAGCGAGGTGCATTGCGGGGCTCGGCGCGTTCACTCGCACGTGCGCAAAGCCAAGGTTGCCTTCCCCGTCCATCACTTATTAAGCGCACATACATAACTCATCCCCACACCCTCCATACTCCATCCTTGACACATCCAGTCGTGAAAGTCGTCCCTTTCATCAAAACTGAGGCGTTGAAGGAAACCTCGCGGCGTACGTTCTTTTGCTTGGTTGCCCGGCAAAGAATAATATGCGCGCTCACAACGGGGATGTAATGTTGCCGATGAGGCAATATCAGCTCACCAGGCTTGTTAATAACCGCCTTTCTTAATTGCGTGCGAGGGAACAAGTGTGCTGGTCAGCGCGGCAAAGCACGGGCAGCATTTGTGAGATGCTTAAGCGCAATCACAGATTAATACCACCGCAGGGAGCTCAGTTAAGCAGAGTGTGAAAAATAATCACGGGGGAGGTGGGACAAAATATGTCCACACTGCTTTTACGAGCCATCATCATTACTACGATTTACATGCATACATTCAACATTTTAATTATAGATGGGATGGCTGTTGATGTGCATTTAATCCTGTTCATTTTTTTTTAAACTTCCTTTCACTATTTTGTTCAGGGTGTCATCATATGAAAATTTGAAGACGACGACCTAGGGGAAAATGGATGACGTGGAAGTCACATCTGGAAACAACAACCCGAAGAAGCAAAGGTGCTCCTTTCAAACTTTGAAACAAACTAACAATGAGCAGTGATGTTTTTGTATGTGGAAAAATTTGCATTACACTACAGTATACTACTATTACTATCTGATATTTCCAGATAGATTTTTTTCCCTTTTTACTTTTAAAAAAAATGGCAATGCAAGCTGCAGTAGTCCATTACTTGCCCAAGTTAGCATACAACTAGCGTATTTTACGCACTATAAGGTGCACCTTCAATTAATGGCCCACTTTGAGACTTTTTTTTCCATATATAAGGCGCACCGGATTATAAGGCGCATAGAATAGACGCTAAAGTAGGGGCTGGGGTTATGTTTTGCATCCATTAGATGGAGTTGCACTAAAGGCGGAATATTGATCCATATATAAGGCGCACCAGATTATAAGGCGCACTGTCGGCTTTTGAGAATATTAAAGGATTTTAGGTGCGCCTTATAGTGTGGAAAATTCGGTCATTTAAATTGGTACTGTACTACAGTGGTGAGGCCGGCCATGATGTACAGATTAGAGACGGTGGCACTGAAGAAGCAACAGGAAGTAGAACTGGAGGTGGTGGAAATAAACATGTTGAGGTTCTTGCTTGGAGTGAGCAGGTTGGATAGGATTAGAAATGAGCTCATGAGAGGGACAGCCATAGTTGGATGTTTTGGAGACGAGGTTAAAGAGAGAGCAGACTACGATGATTTGCACATGTACAGAAGTGAGAGAGTGAGTATATTGGTAGAAGGGTGCTGAGGATGGAGCTGCCAGGCAAAAGAACGAGAGGAAGACCAAAGAAAAGGTTGACGGATGTTGTGAGGGAGGACATGAGGACAGTTGGGGGTTAGATAGGAAGATGCATGAGATAGGCTTGGATGGAAAAAGATGACACGCTGTGGCGACCCTTAACGGGACAAGCCGAAAGGAAAAGAAGGAGTGGACTGGCAGGTGACTTCTGTCAAAAATAAAGTACAAGAAAGCTCTCAATAAATCCGACTTCTCACATGACAACCGGGTCTAAAATCCCCAACTGGCAACGTCCGAATGGGAAAGCGTGTTCAGTATTTTTAAAGTGCTCCGGTTTCTAGTCATTATTTGTAAGTGCGCCATTTAAAATTGCATTTCCAGGAAGGTTGTTGTGCAGTTTGGAGGCGACCAAGACATGTGGAACTATTGTAGTGTCTGAAGGACATACATTCACTCGTTCATTTATACATACAGTATTCTGTACAGCTCTAGACAAATACATAAACATAGACAATAGCAATGCTCCATCATCCATGTGTGTGTATATATACTGTCCAAATGCCTCCCATGTACTTCATTCCCGGCTTCTTTTCAAGTCACGTGCGTTCTCGATAATTAGCGAGCGCACACCGGCCCACAGCAGCGTGCTAGGTTTCTGTCGCGGACGCCAATCATGAGTCATAACGTGGTCATTTAATTGACATTTTCCGCGAGTGCTGTATAAGCTTTCAGCGGTCATAAATTATTCCCGCACAATAATGCAGCCTTGTATATTGTAATAGGCTGCCATATTGCGTTTTATTGCAAGCGGAGAGGTTGTGGCTCTCAAAGAGGGAAAAGTGCATTGTGACATTGTGTCGTGCGGCATCTATTCTCTTCTTATTTTTATCAGCCTGCCCCCGCCAAACGGATTCTTTTATTCCTTCCGACACGGCCCGGATTGAAGTCTGGAGCTCGGCACCGCTTGTTGCTTTTCCAAACGGACGTGCAACAGAAGACACGAGATTAAGAAAAGGAAGAAAATACATGCACCAAAAAAAAAAAAAAAAAAAGAAATATTCCCTGCGGTCATCTTGTGTGACATAATTTCAGAACTTTGTGTGTTTTTTTTCAGGTACGACGGACAGATGACAGATTGTTGCTTTAGCGTAGAGGAAACAGTCGTAGACGGGTCCCTCGTAGTTTTTGTCTTATATAACACCGACTGCCGTTTACTCTTCCGTGACATAAAAAGAGATATACCACTGACTCCCAACCCTGCAGCCGAGTGTTGTCTGTGTACATTGTGTGTTGCCGCACCGTTTGTGCTCAAATATCAGTTGCTTCAAACGTTACACCAACCGCGACTTTGATGGCGGTTTCCATAGCCCGTCCCGTCCTGTCGTTTTTGTCAATATTAAGCCAGGGGATATTCGCATGAGGGCTGCAGAACAGCGGTGAGATGTGCCGTAGATGTGACAGAAGAATTTAAGGTGGAGGTGAGACTGCATCGGGGATCCACTCTGAGCCCCTTCCCGTTTGCTGTAGTAATGGATACGCTGACAGATGAAGTTAGACTGCAATCCCCTTGGGCCATGGTGTTCGTAAATTATATTGTGAAAACAGGGAGCAGGCGGAGGAACAATTAGAAAGATGGAAGCACGCACTGGAAAGGAGAGGAATGAACATTAGCCGAAGTAAAACCGAATATGCGGAAATGAGACGGTCACAGGGAGAAGAGATAGTGAGGGTGGACGACTTCAATTACTTGGGGTCAACAATACAGAACAATAGTGAGTGTGGCAAGGAAGTGAAGAAACTGGTCCAAGCAGGGTGGAACAGTTTGCGGAAGGTGTCCGGTGTTCTACGTGACAGAAGAGTCTCCGCTAGGACAAATGGCAAAGTTTATAAAACAGTGGTGAGGCCGGCCATGATGTACGGATGAGAGACGTGTTTCTGAAGAAACAACAGGAAGTAGAACTGGAGGTACCAAAAATGAAGATGTTGAGGTTGTCGCTCGGAGTGAGCTGTTTGGTTAGGATTAGAAATGAGCTCATTAGAGGGACAGCCAAAATCGGATGTTTTGGAGACAAGGTTAAAGAGAGCAGACTTCGATGGTCTGGACATGTTCAGAGGCGAGAGAGTCAGTATGTTGGTAGAAGGGTGCTGAAGATGGAGCTGCCAGGCAAAAGAGCGAGAGGAAGACCAAAGAAAAGGTGGATGGATGTTGTGAGCGAAGATATGAGGACAGGCGGTGGAAGAAGACATTCGCATTGGGCAATGTTAAAAATTCATGTCACACAATTTTTAGTTTAACGGTAAACTTCAACTGGGAGTGGGCGAGGAACATCTTGAAGGCTCTTTTTGGAAGAACCGTTCACTGTCTGCCAAATTGCTGCTTGTTGGGATCCGAGTTGAGTCGGAGTCACCGTATTTAAGGCAGAATTTACAATTGTATTTTCTTTGAATTCTGCAGCAGTAGCTAATGTTGCGCCTCGGTAGTTTAGTGTAGATGTACACTAATAAAACCACACACACACACGCACATCAGGCTTTCTTTGATATGATTTTCTAACTTAACGGCTTGCTCGGACGCCATCCTTTGAGCACGTTAATGAGCACTGGGAGTGTGTCACGTCGTTATCTATGTATGCGTTTAGTCAGTATGTTGATGACGCCTCTTTGCGCTCCTTGGGACATGGCACATCACATCGTGAACAATCGGCGATTACGCTGATTGATTATGACTGGCAAGGATGAATGGGACAAATTTCAGGCGGCGAGCCAGTTGACGGACTCGCCGTCTAATGATGTTGACTCGCAGATGTGTGTGTGTGTGTGTGAGGGAAACAGATGCTGAGTGACGACTGACTGACTGACGGGATAATGAGATAACGAGCAGACGAACGGGATGACGAATCGGGGGAGGTGAGGAAGGGGGTGGAAGAAACGCACTGTTACACAACCCCGGCGCCGCAAAGTGCCACACGTGTTACGAGAAACATGCGGCACCGGTCGTGACGAATGCGCCGGGCGTGTGACGATTCTTTGGGCGCCGGTGCTCTTAGCGAAGAAGCGAAACGGAGTTTCCCGAGGTGACGGTTGAAAGATTACACCAAGGTGAGAGCCGTGAGGATTTGAACATCCTAGGCGACCAAAATGGATGGATGTATGAAAAATGGCGCCTAAATGAAGCCAAAATGTCCTCATTTTCTTTACAGTCGATATTAAAGGTCTACACATGCTTGTTTTTGTGAAATAAATGGAACCAAGAAGAATCATTTCAAAACTTTATAACCTTTACAACACACCTTTTTGAGAGGATCAGTAAAAATAATTGAAATAATGTAGTGTGCACACTCATTTTAGATGGGAGTCTGGGGGGGAAGCCAAATTATTAATGATGATTAACCCCAAATTAATTTCAGATACCGTAATTTTCAGCTTACAAGCCATGGCTTTTTTTCCACACACTTTCACCCCTGCGGTTTATGCGGCGCTAGCGTTAGCGCACCTGGTTAGAAGCCTCGGTACACAGATAGACTTTAACGGTAGGGTTAGCGCGGCGTTAGCATTAAACTTAGGCCGGGAATTACGGTACTCATCTTTTTTCCTTTCTAGTGGCATAAATATTTTGCGCTAACAATGACTGCTATTTGGAATAGTTCATCCTCCTCGACTCAGGCGTCAATTCAAGCTGACGAAAAGCAGCCCTGAAGCACGAGGCAAATCGCAGTCAAGGCTTCATCATCAGCGCAAGAGAAGATCTGGAAAAGCTGACTTGAACATCCGAACCCCATTCAGGGCTAATCAAATCAGCCGTTTTCACAGTTTTTGCGACGAACAAGTGTGCAGGAACAAGTTCAGCGTTGCTGTCGTCTGAGCCTCACAATACATCATTAATCACGCTCGCCCCGCACGTTTTCTAAGCGCCATAACGGGAAGCAAATGAGCGGATTATTGAGTGAACGTGTAAAACAGATTGCGCTATCATAGCGCTGCTCCATCAGTGTCTCGCTGTAATGTAGCTTGTTGTCCTTCATTACATCTCCAGGTAGGAGCTATAGATTTGTTTGTCTTTTACTACCCGATGCTCAAACCTTCACATTCGAGTAGCATCTTATTTTATGTATCCATTATTTGTTTTGTTTCAAGGCCAACGCGGGCACATAAATAACAATTTTGTACGTTAATAACGTGACATAGATCATTGAAATGCTATGCTGTCCGAGTCCATTTGTTTGACAAATGATCCGATTGGGCAACTTTGCGGTTGCTTAGCAGCCGACGGAGATGATTTATTTATTTTCCCATTATATTTATTGTCAGTGCCTGTCTCGGTAGGAGATGGCCGCTTGAATGACAGCCCACGCGGGAGTAGAAAAACAAATTGTCAAATTCCTCCACATTCGCAGCCCCTTCGACTTGAACGCGATCGGATCAAAGTTCCCTGTGGAAGGTTTAAAAAAAAGGACAAGTGACAAAGATGAGGGATTCGCTGTCACGGCCGCATCTCATTCTTCACGCGGCGACGACGAGGCATTTGTAAAACGCGAACTTGACAACAATGGCTGCGGCATAATCTGTCCAATCCCATTACCGACGGCGCGCAGGAAAACACAAACGCGCGCATTGGTGGGAATCTGTCAACGGCGTAGCACATGCAGCTGACGGAGGTCATATGGACGTGCATTTTCCTCTGAAACATAACAAGGGCGTCGGTTTGGCGCGCTCCAAATAGGCTGGCGCTTCCTCAGAATCGGGGGTTTAGTACGAAGCGTGATGCACTTGACTGAGCAGAAATGGACGAGTAATTGGAATGCCTACTGGACAAAAATATAAATGCAACATGGGTTTTTTTCACGAGCGTCACAAAAGGCCTTACCGGCGCTGATGAGACAGATTTGGGAACAATATTTGAGGAAAGTAGACTTAAATGTTTCAGATCTTTGATTTCAGATCATGAAATGCAGGAAGAGTAACACGTGTTTTACATGTGATTTTGGACCGTGTTGATTTATAATAACAGAGTACGTACTGACCCAAACTGCTTTGAAATGATCAGTTATGCAGTCCCCCACGTAATACCCCATGTGCATGAAGTACTTACTGTACAGCATATATATAATACTAGTGTGTACGGTTTATGTACTTTCATGGCTCCCACCGCAGCTTGAACAGATTTCAAATGTTTTTTTCCTAATAATATCTCACGCCGCGGTGACGTTTCGCCGGGGAGCTTAGCGCTAGCTTGTTTCTCTGCACCGTATGAACCTTTTGTTACGTTATCTCTTGCGGCGTAACAGGATTAGCAACTAGTCGGTGGGTCAGAAGCGACTCGCGCCCCGCAGGAACATTGGAGTGTTGACAACCTCGCTAAGAGCAAATTGAAATAATGATCTTAGACAGGCTTAGCCGCCCGATGCAGTCGGCGGCTCGGAGGATCGGCCAATTATGCCCGAACTCGGAGCCGTCGCGGGGCCAATCATGAGTGTTCATCTTGAGAGCCTCGAGTGGGGAAAACAAACACAGAATGGGAGCAAAAAAGCTGCTGTGGGAAGAATCGTATTGTTGTTAAGTCTGCCGAGGTTATTGTCAAGTGTGTGACCCAGCTACGGGAGACGTGTTACGCGTTTTAAAGCTAATCCCGAAACAATACAGATTTAATAGCACAGGATTGATTGCTTTTCAATATTTGGAGGGCGCACGCAGCATCTTATTACACAAAGTTATTTGAATTTAAAAGAATCTGCCTCTTGAATACACTCGGATATTGTACAAGAGCAATGCACACCAATTAGGTCAGTCTGATTATGAAATCATGGAAAATGCATTCAGTGCTCATGCTTCGAGATGGACGTTAAGAATTGAAACTGCTTATAAAGCCAATTCCTTATTGACGATTTCTTTTGATTCTCATTGTGATTTTTTTTTTTTTTTGTTTGTTTGTTAGGTATTCACTCTTTCATGTTTTAACTTTGGAAAGAATATACTCTATAGCTAGTATGCAGTCATCTGCAGCGCAACTTTCCTGGGAACAATATGAATCAAAGAAAAATAGATGGTATATGCTACTCAAGACACCAAAAAGCAAAACAGGGTTTTTGAGTCCCTTACAAGATGTCAGAGTCCTTTCAGAATTTGTCCAGTTCCCTTTTGGTCCAGCAAACATATAATATTTGGCATTTTTAAGCCCACTTTCTAAAACAACTTTAAACCTGATTGAGAATGGAGCACTTTGAACATTTATCTTTCCTGCTTGGGTGTCAGTGCTCTTTTCATCCATCAGGTATTTATTTTTTCTATCCACTGGATTAGTTTCCTAATACATGACACTTTGGCTACTAGCAAAATAACATCAGCACAAACACATTTTCTGAAAATTCTACATCCAGAAAGAGTGAGGGGAGCCGGAGAGGTGAGCGTCAGAGTGGCGGACAAATGGACCTTTCCGACCTGTCAGTCACTCATGCAATAATAGCCAATCAAATAGCTGCATTGTCTCGACCCCTGGTTGGACACGCCCCTCTCGCCTTCTTGCCCCACAAGCAATGCTGGTTGTCAGTAGCGTGCGCTTGGAAAAGTTAATGTGACGAAGAAAATGGTCCTCAGATGCAATTCTGATGAAAGATATCCTGCTAGCTTACAAGGGGCCCGCTTGATTCATTTTATAAGGCCTAAAACACAATTGGCGAAATGTCCATGATGGATTAAGGCTCGCGGAAGAGCCTAAATGTGGACAATATCAACAAACACAAGGCTGTGTGTTCAAAGGTGAGTGAGGGAGAAGTATCTTCTCTGAGCTTGATTCAATTTTTATCAGTGATTTATTCTTGTAAAGGCGACAATGGTATTACTCGTGATCTTTCCAGGTAAAAAGTACTCAACCTTCTTTATATGTGCAGTACGATTCCATTATTTCATCCTGTTGGATTTTAATATGATGTTTGTGAGGCGTCAAACTTTTTGCATCGATCAACATTTCGCTGTAACATCGCGTCCTACTCCGTCCAAAATTTTAATTCCGTGTACATATCTTTGCATGAAATAGTTGAGACCTCCTGTAGAACCCTGAAAGTCTGGCGCATTTGGCAAAAAACATCCCCCAATATTATCTGGAATACACGATAGAGAATCAACTTCAAACATGTTCTGTTCAATCACCATTTTTGTCAGCTTGTGGGATATGGCTAAGGGGGCGGAGCTTAAGATGGCCATCGGAAAAGGTCCATTCTCACTGCAGAATCGCGACCGAGAATGAAGGTACTTTAAGCGGCCTCACCAACGGCGGTGGCCTTGCCATAGCTTTACAACTAGAAGAATCCGCCTGATAGAACGCACGTTCAAGCTGACAAAGGAGTAGTTGAAATCCAGTTACTGTCCATGGTCATTCTGCCACTATGAAAAGGGAACTTTCTCGCCGTTCTACCTTGTATAAACATGGTTACTAACAACATTTGCATTTTCAACCCGTCCGCAGCTGTTCTCTGGGGAACAAAAAAAAAAATCAGCTTCTCGTTCTGTAGTGCTTTTCACGGCGCCGCTTGTATAATTGTACTTTTCTTTGGCTGGATGGCCGTGAGTCATCGGAACGTCAGGTACAAAATAAACTTTTTTTTTATGTGAGTAGACAATTTGGAAGCGCGTTACGTGACCCCTTTCACAGCAGGGCCGCGTTCCATTCAAGTGAGCCGCGGGCTCCGGGCGACGTTAGTCATAGCTGTTCGAGGGCTTCCCGATCAAGGACAAACGCGGGATCGTTAGAGGAGACGTTTTTGCAGGGGAGCTAACGCCGAATTGTCGCTCACAGCTCGCCGAGACCAAATGTTAGCGCGTTGAAGCAGTTAAAAAGATTTGGTCGGCTTTATGAAAGCAGCGCCGCTCTGCACGTAATGGAGCGATAGTGTTTCACTGCAGGAAAAGGGGACGTGTTGCAATATGAAAGAACTCAAAACAGTCGCGTTCGCATTTCATTCCTCTCAAAGGAGGTCACAGGATATTTGATCTACGGAGCTGATATGTAAGATGGGGTGGGGGGAAAAAAAAAGTCTTCTGTTGGAGAAAATTGCATCTTTCTCTCTGTTGGAGCAAGAGAATATTATGTCTACCTGCTCATAAATAATCGAGTTTTGAATAGAAGTCACAATGCTTTGAAGTTTTCTGTTTAAATGCTCATATTTTCCAAAGTTAATAATTGCATATATTAATAGTTCTAGCCACGGCGTTTAAACATACCTGTCAACTCGTATGGTTTTAGCCGTAGTTTATACGGATTTTTTTTGGTGAATCTTCCGTATACGGCTGTATATCACAAATCATATGGATTGTGAAACTGCAGACCAAATTCCGTTCCCCCCAAAAAGTTCTTGTGGTTTTCGTAATAGTTTTTCGTCGCGGTTGGTCGGTCGAGCTCACTAGCGGAGCGTTTTCGGTCGACTTGCTGGTGTTCTGGCTCGCACATCGGCAGGGTTCACCTTCCTCCTCCTCCAAAGTACTTCCTCAAAATAGCTGATTACACATTTTTCCTCCCCGCAGTGTCACCGGGAGTCCCCCGTGAGTTTGGGTACGTTAGAGCCACACCTTGAGTTGTGTTCCCTCTCTTACAGGAACAATGAAATGCATTTATGAAATGCATTTATTCGCACTTAAGTCATATAAAATAGTGTGATTTCTTGTCATTGAACTGGCAATCATTTGCTGATTTATTTATTTTATTTTTTTTAATAATCCTAAAAGAAATTCCGTTTCCCAATGTTCACTGCGTGCTTTGGCGTCATCACGAAGCGACCAAACTGGCTTCTCCGGTCAGCATTAGTTTAGTTTTGCTGTCCATACCGCGATACCGTATAGAGAGCAGAGAAAAGAGAGAAAGTAGTCAAAAGGACACATGAACAGTTGTCCTCACCTCTCACAAAATTACTTATTACTTCTAAATTAATTATCAAAATGAATACAATTCTGAACACAGTAAGGCCACTAAATAGACTTTGATAATTATACATTAGCTTCAGATATTATTATGATCTACAATAAAAATAATTGAAAAAGTTTGTTTTTTCCCTCCGTTAATGCGTTTAAATGTTTTTTCTTATTGATCAAATTATATGAAAATGTATACCATATATGCTGTCCCCCCCCTCCACCCCCATTAAAAATATTGTCATAACTGTCACTTTGAAAACTTTAAGTTAGGCTATTTTGATGTGACGGGAGGGTTGAACCAAGTGCCACGTTTCCGCTTTTTCAAGTTTTCAGGGTTGCTTGCCAAACCATCCGTTCCCCCTCGTTTGCCGTCAGTGGCGATGGTTCCCCTTTCGCGTGTCACGCCGTCGCAAGCGGAGGTGACGGCGTTTGCCGTGCAACGCGCGCTGGCCGCCGACCAAAGCCCTGAACCGAGCGAGACCCAATTCCGTCTGCCGGATTGCGTAAGTCGCCTCGTGCGCGCTGCCCGGCTACCCTAAAGACCATTTTGGAGCCGATCTTAAGTTGGCATGAAAAGTGCGCCCCAAACTTTGTGCCTCCCACTTCTGACGGCTTAACTACTTCCTCCGCTGACCTTTCGAGCGCGACTCTTTTCTCTGCCTCGCCGTCCCGTTTAAGCCTTCATCAATTTCTCGCACTTTTATGTCGTGGTGACTTTGGTTTTTACTCGGCCGCCTCACTTTCATCACCCCCCACCGTTTGCATTCCTTTCAGCCTTGTTACAATTGTTCTCTTTGTCGGTCACCTCGAATTGTGCCCGTTGTTACCCACGCTTGATTCTCTCTCTCTCTCTCTCTCTCTCTCTCTCTCTCTCTCTCTCTCTCCTCTCTCTCTCTCTCGTCCCCGACCTTTCAACGTCTAATAGTTTTTCATCTTTTCCTTTTTTTTTTCTTTTTTGACCCCTTTGCAGAACATTTGCGTCCTCACTTTTAACTTTCTTAAAGTCCTTGGTCCTACACTGGATCAAAGTCGGAGAACTTTCTTTTTCTGATAAAAATAGGTTGAAAAATGACCGTAAACATTTGTTGTTGTCGATTTAGTCAGTTTTTTTTTTGTATTTCAATCAAGGTTCAGAACGTAAGATTGTTTCTCCATTAGTCAAGCTTTATCCTTTCATCTCTAACAAAATAATGTTCATTCTTGAGTTGCCAAAGCTATCAGGTTGAATTATCCTTAAACGTCTGCGAGCGCATTCTTTCAGTCGAAATTTCCTAAGGAAAAACTAATAAACATGACCCCTTTATATGAATGTTGGATTGAGCAACCAGTCTGTTTTGAATCAATTTAATAAATCATTCTTGCCTCTCGAGCAGCAGAACAGTGGTGAAGTGTGCCGTAGGTGGAACAGAAAAATTTAGGTTGAAGGTGGGATTGCATCAGGGATCAACTCTGAGCCCCTTCCTGTTCGCTGTGGTAATGGATAGGGTGACAGATGAAGTTAGACTGGAATCCCCTTGGACCATGATGTTCGCAGATGATATTGTGATGTGCAGTGACAGCAGGAAGCAGGCGGAGGAACAATTACAAAGATGGAGGCATGCACTGGAAAGAAGAGGAATGAAGAAGTAGTAAAACAGAATATATATATATATATATATATACATATATATATACAGCGACGCCCATCGACTCTCCACACAACGCGTGGGTTTGAATCCACGCGAGCGTCTCTCGACCCGTCCGACGTTACGCTGTGCTTGCGTCATGTGTTCTGGGAGGTGAATCCGGTATGTGTCCCGCATGCCGGATCGCATCAGCGCAGCCGCCCACGCCGCGGGCGAGCGCATGAAACCCTGCGTCGCTTCCAACGCATTCATAATTCAATGTGCACTTCCTGGCTTCCCCTTTGCACTCTCATCCTTTTCCCGTTCCCTCTCACCTGTTCTCCGCTTCGCCCTCCGACCTGCTCTCCTTTTCGCCAACAAGCGCCTTGCCTTTTCTCATTTGCCCCCCCCCCTTTTTCCTTATCGCAACTTTTCTCTTCTCTTACTCGCTCCTGCTCCCCCCGTCTTTTCTTCCCCGATAATATTCTTTCCCCGGGCGAGGGATGGCATTAGCTATCTGTGCGCTTGGGCGCCAACGCGCAATATGTTGGCACACGACAAGGTTGCGTCTCCTCCCCTCCTGCAGCGCGACGCATCAGCGGCGTTCAACAGCCAAGCCGGACGTGCAGGCGTCCGCCAAAAAAATCAGAACTCTTGTGTGTATTTGCAATAATCAATTGTGTGTATCGAAGCCACCCTCGTCCTCACAATTTTTATGGTTTAATTTCAAGTGTCGTCCTGTGTTGTTTACTCATTTCTATACCCGCTTTGTCGTCTCTACTTTTTGATCTCCCACCAGCACGCACTATTGCTACCTCGCTCGACAGAAGCGTTTCCAATTTTTTATTGTAAATTGCGTTTTTTTTTGTTGTTGTTGTGCTTGCTCACTGTATTCAATATACATTACAATATCCCAGCGATCCACAGGATGTTTTATTTATGACAGCCAATATCAACATGTAGCAATAAAGTTGTAAGGCAAGACTACAACAGAAATTAATAGAAAATAATACAGACAGCTCTGGAGTGGGCTTCAGTAATATTAGTCCAAACTCACGGGTGTTAAACTCAAGGCCCAGGGGCCGGATCTGGCCCGCCACGTGGTTTTATGTGGCCCGCGGAGGCAAATCCAGTGTGTCAACTTCCAAAATTTCAAACTGTACTATATCATAAAGGATAATATTAAGATATTACAAGTATTTTTTTTTAACAAACATGAACTATTGTTGAAAAATCCATTGCCCTTTGAAAAATAGTTCATAAATTTCATGTGTAAATATGATGAGGTGATTCAATATTTTTATGGTCATAATGGGCCTCTGAGGGAACCCATAACTACAATGTGGCCCGCAACAGAAATGAGTTTGACATCCCCGGTCTAGCTTAACAGAGGCCAAATTTATTCCGGAGTATTATGACACCATCCTTTGTCTGGTCTTTGTCATTGAACGCGTTACTTCAAATGTAGTAACGTGGCACCGCTGAAGTGTTGAGCTGAATTTTATGGCGACAGGATTGTATAACTACTTTTAGTCCCACAGGGATTGATCCTAGGTCCCATGCGTCTTCCATACAGTATGAACATTGTGATTTGCTCCGATTTTATATGTTGTGGGGGCGGTGGTGATCTAGGAGGAGCACAAGCGAGCAGACCTTTCCCTGGACTCTGTCGTGCTAAATAATTCTGGTGGCCCCTCAACAGGGAAGAGCGTAGAGAAAAGTGAAGAGTGGAGAGTGCGCATATGGCACTTGTAAATCAAGGTGCCACTGGAATTGGTCTTCAGTTTTTGCAATAGTCCTTACTTGTACGAAGGGTAAAGACTCTTTCAACTGAAATGTATTTTCGCTGTAATTACGTTGAAATTGATTGTCGGATCGGCCAATTTGACTTTTCGTTACATCGCGAGCGGCACGCCGGCGATGTCGAACACCCGCGGCCCGAATCATCGGCGCAGGTCCATATGTAAGAACACAAATCGCAAATTGTCAAACAACTGCTGGCGTGCTACTGATGGGACTTCCTGGTCCCCGGCAGAACGTGTAAACAAGCTTGGCGAGACACTGACAAATGTGACTAATTGAACTCCACCGTTCTGCCGCTTTTTCAAGGGACACAATGGCGGCTGTCACAAATTTGCACAAATAGGGTGACAAGAGGCTTAGCTTTTAATACTGACATGAAACATTGATTAAAGCTATTTCCCGGCAAATATATCACTGACTTGATTCTAAGTATAAGACCACTCGCCAATAATATGCCCATTTGTTAAAAGAAAAGACCAAAACGTACAATAGCTCACAATAAGATGACAGTTTAGAGATTAAAAGGAAAGGAAAAAGTTAAATGTAAATGGGGCGCGACAAAAAGAAATGTTCTTCGGGTCACCAGAGGCGACCGACTGTCCTCTCGAATACACTTTCTATTTGTCAGAGAATCAGACTGACACTGTAAGTCCAGCACACTGCCACCCCATTTCCGGAATCATTACTCGGCTGCAAATTTTCCGCCCGCGCGCACACATGCGATTATTCACGCTCGGAGCGGGGGGAAGCGAGCCCCGGCCGCAAGTAAACAAAACTTGAGAGAGGTGGCGTCTCGCTCGTTAGCGCCGTCGTTGATGCATGTACTTGTTTTCAATTAAGCCCTGTTGACCGAGTTGCCATTACGCGGAATCACAATTGCGGAGAGCAGTTGGAATAGTTTTCTTCGATGGGTTTCGTGACACATTAAAACCGGCGCTTTCAAAATTAAATCATGTGTGAACGTCAGTTCCTCCAAAGATTTCATCTTATGTGAATTTTTTGGGCGACAGCATTGTATTGACATCTTTTAGTCCCCCAGGGATTGATCCCAGGTGCTATGCGTCTTCCATACAGTATGAACATCCATCCATCCATTTTCTTTGCCGCTTATCCTCACGAGGGTCACAGGGAGTGCTGGAGCCTATCCCAGCTGTCAACGGGCAGGTGGCGGGGTACACCCAGAACTGGTTGCTAGCCATTTGCAGGGCACATCGAGACAAACAGCACCTCTCACAATCACACCGAGGGACAATTTAGAGTATCCAATTAATGTTGCATGTTCTTTGGATGTGGGAGGAAACCGGAGTGCCTGGAGAAAACCCACGCAGGAACAGGGAGGAGGATGCAAATTCCACACAGGCCGGTCCGGTATCGAACCCGGGACCTCAGAACTGTGAGGCCAACGTTTTACCAGCTGATCCACCGTCCCGCCCCAGAATGCGCATTATGCTCTGATTTTATATGTTGTGATTACATTTAAGGCTTGTTTTTTTTCCCCCCAGATACATTCCAGAGCCACACACAGTAGGTCCAAATGTGCTACATATTTCCCAAAATAGTTCTGCTCCTTATTTTTACGCACACGCACACACACACACACACACACACACACACACACACACACACACACACACACACACACACACACACACACAAAAACAAAGATGGATGTGAGGCTTGGGCGTGAGCTGTGTTTGACAGCAGCTCCATTTTGAGTGAGGTCTTTGTTTGCGTTTCACTTATGTAACAAAAGTTTTTAACTACATCTTTTTATGACATAGTGGACATTTCTGAAACACGTTTTTCGCACACATGCAAAAATGTATAATCCTGTACACTGTGCTTTTTCAGATGAGTTCAAAGGTAACCAATTCCAGACTATAACAACAGTTTTCACACGTGCCAATAAAAAAAAAAAGCGCTGAATCCGTTTTCCATCCTGCCTCATTTCATTTCGTGGTAAGTGGACCAAAAAAACGACAGCAAACATTTGACACCATCCCCTGCTTATTAGTTCATCACAGGGGTCTTGCGCAACACGAACCATAAAAACCAAAACTTTTTCTGTGGTTTCAACCAGACATTTCTTCCCCTTACATGGCTTTAATGACTTATTCATAAATCCGGTTCGAAGCTGAGTCCGTATACAAATATAACCCAGTGTGGCAGTCCTGCATTTGGCCCCACTGCATTTTTTATCACATTTGTGGGTTGGGGAGGGGGGTAAATACAGATAAAGTGTGACAAACAGTCTGCAATTGAACGTGAATTGCGTTCATTCACAAACGGGCTTTTATGTAAAGTTTGGGAAGCGCAATTGTGTTTGTACCCCTTTGTAAAGTTAACAGGTGTTGTTTGGTGTGAGCTACTTTCTTTCCGAGCAATGCTTGTGAGGATGGGGGCACTTCTGTCGGCGTTGCGTCTCCGCTCCATTTTGGCTTGTTCTCTCTTGCCACCCTTTCCTTTTTCAATTTTCCCCAATACCAATAGACCTGCCTGGCGCGCACCGCGTCAGCCGCTGAGTCATTCTCTCGCTTGTTCAGCATCTGCATTTGATCCCGCAAGCAGTCGTACCTTTCACTCGGAATCTTTCCCCAAATCACCTCTCGGCTCCGCGGAGAAAATTGGAAACGTTCCCCCGAAACACTTTTTTTTTGCATGAAGTGAAAGCACATTTAAATGTTTCAGACTGTTGAATTGTTTGGCCATGGGCAGCATCTTTTATGGGACTACCTTTTAATTTCATGGAGTCGGGTCGCGGGAACCGGCTCGATCTCAGGGTGGCGTCGTTCTCATCATTCAAAGTTGCCGTTCGGAGCAAGACTCTCCCGTCCAGATGAAAAATAATGCAGCGAGATAGAGTTTTAAGGGTGCTAGCAAAATTGGAATGCGGGCTCACTTTATCCCGCCCATTGTCAATCAACTTCCTGTCTCTTGTCATTTGTACACGTCTGTTAATCTTTGTAGTTAGAGGCACCACCACCACCACCACCACCACCAAACAATACATATTTTTATATTCATGATTAGACACTCTAGTGTGATCCTGCCTACATATCGCGAGTCCTGCGGAGGTTTTGGAGAGCCGCAACGCAGCGAGAGCAGTTAGTGTCTGTGCCGCAAAGTTGCGCGTCGTGACTGACCCCACCGCTGCCGTAGCGCTTTGTAACTTTTCAGGGACACTTGACCCGCCGACGTCGAAGTGCCTCGCCGTGTGCGTGCACTCTGCCGTCGGGCGAGCACGGGAAGCACAAACGGGATGAAAACATCCAAGGGAAATACAAGCAACTATTTGGGTTATTGCATTAAGACCAACAAGTACAGCGTGACAATAAGAAAAGAAACGATGGGTCAAAGAAAATTGCGGCGAGGCGGTTTAAATGAGTCCATATGAAAGTAGGTCCCCTTTTATCCAACTTTGAAAATGTCATTTCTAATGGCCCAGTTTAGAAATGCGTCGTTCACTTCCATACACTTTAAAACACTGCGCCGCAGCATTTGTCGCAGTAATAATAAAAATAAATAAATAATTGCACACATACAAATCAGCGTGACATCAAAGAGCAATTTCTGTAAAAGAACGAATATTGTCTTGTTGTCTTTGTAGACCTAGAGAAAGCCTATGACGGAGTACCAAGAGAGGAACTGTGGTACTGCATGCGCAAGTCTGGTGTGGTGGAGAAATATGGACATGTATGAGGACAGTAGAACAGCGGTGAGGTGTGTCAGAAGAATTTAAGGTGGAGGTGGGACTGCATCAGGGATCCGCCCTGAGCCCCTTCCTGTTTGCTGTAGTAATGGATAGGCTGACAGATGAGGTTAGACTTGGTTCCCCTTGGACCATGATGTTCGCAGATGATATTGTGATCTGTAGTGAAAGCAGGGAGCAGGTGGAGGAACAATTGGAAAGATGGAGGCAAAAAGAAAAGAAGAAGAAGGGTTCAATCATACTCGCACCCAAGATGCTTTACTTTTCCAGTTCTGGGAACATAGCAGTCCTTTTTGGTCATCAAAAAAGCACCAAGGGTTACCTTGCTCTGTTGCTTGTACACAAAGGGACAGACATGGACTCTTGTCTGTATTATTTCTCTGCAGCAAGCTTTGGCACGAGAGAATGTCGTTCGATTTTTGTCGCCGGCGGCAGTCGATACCAGCCTTGGCTACATTGAAAAATGCTTGTTTTGCATTAAAGGTGGACGTCTGCAGTATTGAAGGGTTAAAGGTTGCAGAATATTACATGGTAGGAAAGGGGAAAAACAAAAACCCAACGGTCAAATGCCGCAAGGTAGAGAATTGCGACAAACGGCAGGTTGGCCGGCGCGTGCGTTACAGCGCATTACTGACCAAGAGGAATTTGGGGGGAATGCACTCAGTGAACTTTACACTGTTTCAAGCTTTTATATCGCCATGCAACACAAGCCAAATATTAAACCATTCAAGTAAGGTGGCAGTGGCTCACTAAGATGTTATTTCAGGGGAAAAATTACCATGTCTGTTATAGCTTTGACAACCAATTGCTATTTGAGCTGAGTAACATTAGCATTTCCCTCCACCTGCCCTTTATTCGTAGTGCTGAGGAATGTTTTCATATCGTGCGTTATGACAATTTTCCAAAACATTTGCGAAAGTGTCTGAAAGGCCAAAACATTACGGCATTGAAACCTTTGCCATTATGTAACCGGCGTCTTTTTATAAGAATTTGATTCCTTGCTGCAAGCGAGGAACAAAAGGAGGAATAATAAATGTTTGAGGGGAGCTCTTGCAGGAATCATTTTTTTCCCCTCCCCTGCCGCCTTAAATATGTATGTGGCCCCAGCCTTTTCTAGACTACCTTCAGGGTTTAACGATCTATGACAATAGATCTAGAACAGTGTAACAATTCCTCTGTGTCGCTCTTTGCCGCGTACTGACAAAGGAGAATTTATCAGCGATGCTTTTCTAAAACAGACACACCTCCTCACTAGGCGCCTGGAGAACAATGCGAAATATGCGCTGGTGATGTAGGAGGAGCACAATTCGGCGAGGAGCCGGGAGACCTTTCCCTGGCCTCTGTCGTGCGAAATAATTGTGGTGGCCCCTCAACAGGGAAGAGCGTAGAGCAGGGGTGTCAAACTCACGTCACTTTGTGGGCCGCATAAGGCCTCGGTAGATGTCAAGTGTGCCGGACCGTTAAAATTATACCATACTCTGCTATGAATAACCGTAATATCATGTCTTTCCTTTGTTTTGGTGTAAAGGAGAACAAGAACATTAGGAACATGTTGACATTTAATGGACATTCCATGAAACACCTCAGATTTCCTTAGACCAGGGGTCACCAACGCGGTGCCCCGGGGCGAGTGGTAGCCCGCGAGGACCATATAAGGCGCCCGCGAGGTCTGTTATTTGTGATTTAAATTCTGAATCTGACCTGCTTATGTGAATTAAAATTTTAAAATACCTGTAACGTCATTTACTACGATAAATTAAAACAAAAATATTTTATGTACGTGTAATGAACGGAGTCTGAAATTTGCCCCAAACAGGTCACGTAGCCCTACATATGATCGGTGCTCACAAAGGAGCCCTCAGCCTCAAAAAGGTTGCTGAGCCCTGCCTTAGACAAGTGTGCAATTTTTATCATTCACATATATGTGCATTGAAACAGATTCCACTGATTGTCCAAAGGCACAAAACATTAAAGCTTGATTAAAGAAAGATTAGTGAAAAATATGGTAATGCACTTTAAGATTAAACAAGCTTCATAAAGAGGATTTAAAAAAAAAAAAAAAAAATTTACACATGTAAAATATAAATCTAATCCCTGCCTACAACTTGCAAATGAAGAGTGCTATTAAATGTGTAAAGTATTCACATGTAAATGTGTAAACTTCATACATAAAACACATACAATACATACTGAAAATTCATGGAGTTGCATGAACAGTAGAATTCCACCATACGTTTTGGAGTTAAGTTGCTGAGTAACATTAAATTGCACATTTTTTAAAATCACCACGGTAAAGATTCGTCTTCACAGAGTTGTATTTTTTCAATGCAAACAGTATCTAAGGCAGCATTCTAAAGGCCTTAGTCTCGTCCGGGCTTGTTTTTGTTCCTGCTACTTGGCATCCTTTGGCCTGTACAAGCGCATGCTGTTGTCTTCTACTCTGATCGAAACATAATCCGTGAATTGCATCTTGTTAAAAATATTAATTCCGTGTCTTTTATGCAATTTTTTTTCACTTTTAAATTATCCTGCGGGCCTGAACAGACCTCCTTGTGGGCCGGTTGCGGCCCACGGCCGTATGTTTGACACCACTGGCGTAGAGCAAGCGTAACAGGTTAGACCAAATAGCCATTAAAGCATTTGAAGAGATCTTTTCCAGAATGGAAGTTTTAAGAATATAATACATGAATTTTGCCAAACCCTGTGTATTGGTGAAAAGGAGGGCTGAGGGGGGAGAATCAAACAGTGCAATTCAAATACAAAAAAAAAAAAAAAAGCAACAGTAACGAACCAAACATGCACGTTGACGGCCAGCTGCTAACCTGAGCTCATGATATAAAACGCGACATTGTCATTTGCTGACACCCACGTCACTCACCGGCCCGTTTAAAAGCCGTACACACTCAAAGATATTATTGTGGAGAATGTGAGGATGGTGAGCGGGCCTTGTGAAGGTATTCTGCCCCCTTAAACTTTTCAACCTTTTGCCACATTTCAGGCTTCAAACATAAAGATATAAAATGTTCATTTTTTTTTTTTTTTTTGTCAAGAACGAAATTTATTGGATATTTTACACTTCTTTAACAAATAAAAAAATGATGTGCATTATTATCCGTCCCCTTTACTTTAAGTGCAGCAAACTCACTCCGGAGGTTCAGTGAGGATCTCTGAATGATCCAATGTTGACTGATGATGATAAATTAATAACAATAATAATAATAATTAGTAATTGCAGCAAAAGGTGACGCTACAAAGCATGAATACAAAGGGGCCGAATAATAATGCACGCCCCACTTTTCAGGTTTTTATTTGTTAAAAAACTTTTAAAATGTACAATAAATGTCGTTCCACTTCAAGATTGTGTCCCACTTGTTGATTCTTGAGAAAAAAAAAAAAAAATCCATTTTGTATCTTTATGTTTGAATGCTGAAATGTGGCGAAAGGTTGATAAGTTCAAGGGGGCCGAATACTTTCACAAGGCACTGTAATTGATTTGTAAAAAAAAAAAAAATATTTGATAGCTGCTGCTGTGTCAGTGCTTTGTGTGAGGATGCATGATATGAAAAATTGAGATGGATTTAACAATCAAGCTATTGCGCAGTCATTGGCCCGCTCATAAAAGGAAGAATTTGACTTCCCTGACGTCTTTGTGTAGTTTCGCTTCCCGTGAGCGTCAGCCAGAAAGCAGCCTGGTTATTGAAGGAGACTAATCATCGGGCGGCCTCCCTGCCCTCAGATGACACGCTACCCACACGCACGGACACCATCCGAAGACCGGCACTTAGCCTCCCACGCGCCGCAGCCTCCAAAAGGACAACAAAAGAAACTCGCTCGACGTGGTCATGGCGTTGTCAGCCTCCACGATGGGCCTGGAGGCACGGCGAGAGCACACAAACGCCCACCACCATCTTCGGCGATAGATCAGATGAGAAATGATAATTAAACCAAAAGATTTGGAGGGGCGGTGGCGGCTGGCATCCTCTGCAAATGGTGAACGAGAACTGGCGGGTGGAGGTAGATGAGTAAAAATGTGCAAGGAGGGACGAGCGAACGAGTGGAAGTATTGCTACATGGCAGCGAGAGTGCGAGAGACGGCGACAAGACAGCTTTTTATTACACAACATGTGCTGCGGACAGATGGCGGTGAATTATGTATTAAGGCTTTTACACCGCTCCTCTACTTTCGCACTGAAGTAGAAAATGAGCCCGGCATGTCGAGCAAAAATGTTTAGCTCCGTTTTCACATCTTAACCCCCTCTGTAGCCGCTTTCAGTCGCCTCCCCCGGGGGGGGGGGAGTTCTTTTTCGTGCGACACGACGTACAGTTTGAACGCCACAATTTGTGTTGTCTGAGAAGTTGTTGTTTAATATATGTGCATAATTTCTGAAGTTTTTGTGTGTGTGTGCGTGCGTGCGCGTGTGAAGTGCGAAACGGGTTCTTCAAAATGCAAGAAACAGTTGTAGGATTAGCATAATTCTCAGCATTGTTTTTTTTTTTTTTTTTTTTCCCCCCCCAAGCATGCCCACAAGAACACCACTTAGTTGCCCAAAAGGACCCGACATCGTGTCAGCCGTACTCAAAACCCACGACCGGCTTCAAATGTTAATTCTTGAAAACAAGTCACCAAAAAAATGGAGTTTTATTGTGAAAGAAGTCAGCTGAGGCAGGAATGCTGGGGAATTTCGATGATCCATTAGCCACCTTTACTGAGAGCTGGCCAGTTTTAATTGACAATTTCTCAGAAATGCAAGAATTATGAGTTGTGCTTCCGAACAAAATTTCACACCCCCACAGTTGGTTTGTTCCACTCTGTGACTGACTTGGTGTAACCCACCACGCCTGCCATGCCCGCCTTGCCTGCCCGCCCGCTCGTTGCCAGTGCCCGCAGGCCGTCCTGGCATGGCGGATCTGTCAGACGTCCTGCCAGGGCTCAGGACGCTGTTTTCCGCGGGCCGTGGTGCACTTGCTTGTGAGGGAATTTGTGAGCGGAGTGAGAGAAAATTACAAATAGTTTACGACTGTGATGGAAACACTATTTGCTATCATAGTATTTTTGTGTGCTTTTGTACACTTATTAGTAAATCATAGTTGTTGTTTTTTTTTTTTTTTGATTGAGCGACACGGTGGACAGCTGGAAAGCGTTGGCCTCACAGTTCTGTGGTTCCGGGTTCGATCCCGGCCCCGCATGTGTGGAGTTTTTATTGAAGGAAACTAATCATCGGGCGGCAGTTTCCTTGGTGGGTTTTTTTCCAGGCACTCCGGTTTCCACCCACCTCCCAAAGAAAACACGCAACATTAATTGGAGGCTCTAAATTGCCCTTAGGTGTGATTGTGAGTGCGGCTGTTTGTCTCGATGTGCCCTGCGTTTGGCTGGTGTCCCCCGCCTCCTGCCCGTTGACATCTGGGATAGGCGCCAGCACTCCCCACGACCCTCGTGAGGATAAGCGGCAAAGAAAATGGATGGATGGATGGATGGTTTTGATTCATTCGCATACATAAGAAATGACTTCAGGCAATTGCAAAAGGTGGAAGTGCGTGGCGACCCCTCCGCCCCCCTCTCCCAAGCCTTATTAGCTATCAAACCACATTTGTGGAACAAATATAGAGCAAATGTTTATTTTTTTTCGTAATCCTGCTAAGTACAACAGCAAAAAAAAAAAAAAAAATACACAAAACCTCCTTGGCGGTGGCAATGATGACTGTTACATGGACTGAATATCAATCCAAGAAACAAAAGAAATGCATGTTTCTCTTTTTTTTTGTGTGTGTGTGTGTGTGCGATTCTGCAGCGATTCAGCACGACACCCCGGTTAAGAATCGCGCTTTGCCCGTTGGCGTGTGAAAGCGTGTACATTTTTAAAACATGAATAGAAGATTTAAATACTGTAAACGAGAGCTGAAAAGCTTCACGGCAAACGTAGTGCGGTGCGCGCCGTGTTTCTCCTTCCATAAATATATTGAAAGCGGGAACCAAACCCCACAATTCTTTTTTACATGCGCTTATCACTCTTTGCCTGCCTGCCTGTGAATGATAGACTACGACAACCCTGGAGCTGAAAAAATGCAGGTCACCACACGCGATACATTTTGCACGCTACATGTTAACGGTTGCTTTGCAGGCTTCACACACGGTTAAGATTGAAAACAACTCGCTTTATTAAACAATTTGGAGTTTTTCAACAGGGGTCGCATCGCGTGATTCAACATCTTCGCACGACGCAGATATGACGAAAGCTTATCTAGTTTGCTGCAGAAAGTAAAAGTGGTGGATAACTTTACTCAAGTTTGCCAAAACAAAGCGAGGCTTAATTAATAGCAGATTAAGATGATTGGGTGTTGCCGGTCGGGGATGACTGGCTTTGTAGCGCAAACAAACAATATTTTCAAAATTCCCACGAGTATCAGTCTATGATTTTTGTTTTTGTGCACGTGTGAATGAGTGACATCTCGAGTCAACGAGGGGATAATTAGATGATTAGCGTTTGCATGCTTGCTTCAGCTTGCAGGGACCAAATATTTTACAGGTAAAACTAACTCGACAGAACTAATTTAGACCAATAACAGTTATCTAAATAACTCAAGAACACAAACAACCTAATCGGCATAATAATAATAATAATAATAATAATAATCCAGTTAAAAAAAAATGTGCCCGCACTTTGAATTCCATTTGTCGATCTTCCTTGTTCATATCCTGCTCGGCGCTTATTTCTAAGATCCACAGCGTTTTAGATTAAGCTTCATAACAAACCTTTGTTATGAGTCTTAGTTTGGTCTGAGCTTTTTTATGGCTAAAGAGCAATTTGAATCGCAAATACAGCGTGTTTGATGGCACAAAGGCAGCTGAATCTCACCGATTAGATCTGACTGGATTCTAACCAGTACTGCAAATTAAGATAGCTAAGTTTGACTTCCATTTTTTTTTTTTTTGCCAGTTCAGCTATAACAGAACCACCGACGGATGGTGCCAATTAATTCATCAGAAGGCTAATTTGGAATGTACCAATGACATGAGGAATAATAATTAAAAAAAAAAAAACTTTTAAGAGTTTGGGAAACTGCAAAGTACAACAAAAAATGTTAATATAAGACATGAATATGCAGGTGAGAAAAGTAACAGATGTAACGTACATTTAAATTGCCGTCTTATCTCGGATTTTTCTCACGAAGCAATAGAGCGACGATCGCGGGGAGTAAAAAGGGAAATCAAAGTAACCTCCCCTCTGTCTGCCGGATGGCGGAACGGAGGCGAGATGGAACGGAGCAATTGGCAAAATGGCGCTATCAGGTAATGAGAGCAGCGGCCATGTCGAAATTCTTCTCCTTCAACTCCCGTCCTCTCATCCTGTCAGTCCCCCCCCACCCCACCCCCACCTATTTGAACCACTCATCACAAAAGTCATCATCGTTTGCCACTCAATCAGCAGTTGTTCACCGCCTGCCCCCGCAGGCGCGGCGGAGGGACCTGCAAGATGGCAGGGAAACGGACGCGAGGATGAAAAAGAACAGCACTAGTGTACGCATAGCGTCGGATGACTACAACCGAATCCAATTGAAGTGGTTAGAGGTTCTGCCCGCAAGCGATACCGGCAGTTCTATCTCAATCCTCCCAAAAGATGGAGAATGCAAACATTGTATTTTTTTAGTGGCACTGAGAGATTACCCAGACCAGTTTACTCGTCGCACCCTTATAAATCCGCTGCTGTATAAAAACACAACGATGCAAGAGCCATAAATCTGCACTTTATGAAGTACGGGAGGCTCCTGGTGGCGCTCGCTTCTATTAGTGCCTTGTTGCCTCCTTTTCCGAGTTATCAAATTACCATAAACTGATTGAGCTGAACCGACTGAACATTGATTTTTAGTTGTGGCCGCTCAGCCCAAAATTCCTCATTTACCCACTCAACAGTTTAGTGTTGAGATACAAGTGACACCACATTTCATTGAAAGCAACACAGTGGAAAGAAATTGCGTGATTATAGTATGCCATATAATTTATTCAGTAAAAGTATTACTAAGCGGTGGAAAAGAAATGACAGGATTCCCAATGTTGTGACAATATAAACTTAACGATGTAAACATGATTTTATCGTCCAATAGGCACTTCATAATTTATCATATCGTGCAGAGTTACTCGGGCGTATATTCTTTATCCTCTGTGAAGAATGGCTAATATTAATGTTTTACTGAGACTATCGCTGCATATATTGTATTTCCCGCTGCCAGGAGACCAAGGCACAGATATCAGAAGGAGCGACACAATGCCCAATGAATTAAAGCAAAAAAAAAAAAAATAATAAAAAAAAAGTGGCAAGAATTTAATTTCATTTCTTTACATTGAGGTTACAATAATTTCATAATTTCTCTTTTTAGGGGAGGCTGGAACGAATTAATGGAATTTCCATTCATTTTAATGAGAAAAGGTGTTTTGTATTGCGAGAGTGTTCACGGAACAAATCAAACTTGTACGTTAATGATGAAACATCTGGACGATAACAGTTATGGTGGGCCGCATGCATGCATGTTACATCATCGTAGTCTTTTCGCCAAAACAACTCATCTTTCTCAATGGAACCTTTTTTGCTGTCTTTATGTCGTTCATGGATCATTTTGGGACTTCAGTTGACAGGCCTTTTATTGCTGAGGGAGTCTCACTGTGCCTCTTGATATAAATTATATTTTTCTGACACTTTCGTGCAATATCTTTGGGACTTGTCAAGCTTGGTGTGCTGCAATGTTAAAGGCCTTATATTTATCCAGAGTTGTTTACTTGAGTAGTTCTGGTATGATTACATGATTTGATTATGTGGTGTGCCTCAAGGCTCAATATTGGGGCCCAACAGAACCACATAGGTTGAGGTTTTGGCATGTTGCTTATACATTACAAAGGTGCAATAACATTTCACATTTAAAAGAAATAGGACTCTATTTGTTAGCAAAGTTCCATTTTGTATCCATTTAGTAGCACGTATCTCTCCTCTGTGGTCTCCCACTCCATTTTTTTTTTTCAGGATTCTTTAGCGGTCGTTATGGATCTTTTAGCCAACAGATGCACGGCCAGACTGGTGTGACAAGCGGGGTATTCTTCTCATCTGTCATCCTGACCAATGAGCGGAGTATCCACTGGAAGCGAACACAGCAAGAGAGGAAGGGAATAACGAGGAGGAAGTGACTTTATCAGTGGAAACAATTAGCCTTTAGCAGTTCTTTATAAATTATTTAGTAACCTCAAGCCAGCAGGTGGGTTGGCTACTGGTAGGGCTGGCGGGTTCTTTCATAATCCTTCTGAGTGTCATCTGAAAAGAATCAATGCCTTATATGGCTTTTGAGTTCACTGCAAGAATGAAGTATTTCCATTCGTATGTGCACTAGCTAGCTAGCATTCAAATGGTGCCGGCCCATAGACGACACTTTGACCGTCCTTTGATTGAGGGTATAATTCCGCCACTCATGCTGCACACAAGTGACCTCTGTACATAATAATCAGTCTTTTCCAAGTTTTAAGGGGCAGAAAAATACTATCGCATGCTAAGTACTTTTCTGCCGCTTGGCTAAATCCTCCAGTGACTAATGGGACCTTTGGGACTTCCACAGCTCGTTTTGCGAGACCTTTGTGCCAGTCGGGCTTCGTGTTGTGAGGAGTTAACGATCCGGGGAGGCCGAGTGCACCGCGTTCGACCGGCTCTCATTACTCCGCAAAGGGGGCCGGTGGAAGTGGGCCGCCCCCCCCAAACCCCCGTCTCAGCTGGGAAGATACAGGTCAACCGGTTTTCCACAGACCTCCGCTCGAAATCCCTTTTGTATTGCTGCTAAATTACATTGTGTTGTTGCGCCAGACATTACGATGCTACTTTGCATGCAGAGAGAGCCATCCTGGCGCCTGCGTACAGTATTTGGCAGTGCCAGTTGCACCGGGCCTCCCCCCTCTTGTAAACAAACAGATTTGTTTGGGACCTCATTGAATCCAATAGCTTTACCTCGGCTCCCATCATCTCGGGGTCGTTCCCAGACAATCGGGGATGTTCCTCTTCACTGACTATCTCTGCAAAGAGTCTAAAAAATAAACATTTCCACTCACTTGTTCTGGTGTTTTGCCATCACGTTGACTTAGCGATCCTTCGCATGCAATCCTCGTTTTGAAAACATGTTGAATGACTGACTGAAGAGCAAATATAAAATTATAATTGCCTGACCTCTGTTCTTTTCTCAAAGGATTCAATTTGTTTTAAATTGAATCACAACTACGCGTAGCTGTTCTTGCATAATGACTTCGATACACTTTTTAGTGTATTTCACAACAGTGCAATGTTGATCTTAATGTGCCAGAGGATGTGCCTCCACTGCCGCTAATTGTTAAATTATTGAATATTTATGCGGCGCATTGTCAGGGTCATTTGTTCACAATTAATGGAATACGAGGATTTTAATTATAGTTCAAAATCACATTGCCTCACAGTTGGAGACCGAGGGGCGATTGCTTTATTTAGTTTGCTCATTAATAGTGAATATGGGATTTATATTCATTAGTGCGTACAAATGAGAATGACATCCTGTGTGTGTGTGTGTGTGTGTCGGGGGTTGGGGGCACATGGGTGTGAATTGGTGTTGGGTATGTATGTACAGCATATGGGCCAGAATCCCCACAAGCAGAAATGTTTTTGTTTACATCTCATCGAAGACATATGATTTTGGATTAATCCGACAATCTTGTCTCCGTCCCTAAACAGTGTCTTTAGAGACATTAAGCCAATCTCAAATTCATTACAAAATCCTTTCATTCATGAAGTGACGGGGAGGGGGTCACATTGAGACCAAGTATAAAGCCTCCTTGTTGCAAGAGGCTGCAAAAGCCAAATGGATTAGAACAATTACTGGGCCCGGCGTGCTCAATCATGTTCGGGCTAAAAAACAATTACATCAAGTCGCTAATGAGTCCCCAACATCTGTGAATGTGTCAACTGACAAATTGAAACCCCATTAGGAAGTCACTCACTAATAATGGGACTATGGACATGTCAGGTGACGGGGCGCTGAATACGACCGGCGCTGGTCCTCTGATGTCGCGATGCCAGGATGAACGCTCTACACTTTGCTAATGCCTGCCCCCAACCCATGGACCGCCTCCATTAATCACCACTACTGATTCTTAAATATTTACACTTTGGCAAATTGCATGCATTGGAGCCTAACATAGACAATGGGATTTGGTTTCTTTGCTTACGCTGAATTGATTCATCCCAAATAGTTCACAAATCACCCCCGGAAACCCCCCCACCCCATTTTCCCCTGACTCAGCCTGGCCCATTTGGCGACATTTAATGGACTCTATATTTCCTTCCAATGGGCTCCAGTCAGCCACTTTGTAAAAGTGTGAGGCATACCCTGCCCGCACATTAGTCCGTCACCCCTGTTGCCATTTGTCACCGCTGACAGGAGCTGATGTCAGTGAATTAGATGTCCACCTGAGCTACGCTCTCATGTAAATAACAGATGCCAAAGAGCTTTACAGACGATTAAGTACCTCTGGGTTTAGAAAGTGTGACTGCTTGAACAGCGTTGGGCACCTGTGGCTGCAGTTTGGGCTCTTGTTATATGGGGGAAAAAAAAGTCTGTTGAATATCTGTTACTGCCTGAGGTGACCTTGACTCTTAGTCGCGTCAAGCTTACTTGAATAGAGTAACACTTCACGCAGTAAATGTACAGCTCAAATTCCATGAAAACAGCACAACAAAGTTGATTCTAACAAACCTTATGGTAGAAAATGTGGCTTGTGGCTTCTCTAGCAAACATAACGTGTGACCGGACAGTGTGTTTGTGTGTTCCCCTTTATCGTTTGTGTGTCTGTGTTTATCCCCGAGGGAGGACAGGCTTTGCTTCCCGCCAGTGGGAACAAGAAATACAGAAGCAGAAATTGAAAAGCTGCCAGAGGTGGTTGGCACAAGAGAGATGACGACGCTAGAGAAGCGGATGAAACAAGAGGCAAGAAAGCCTAAGTGTCAGCATAAACCAGAATAGACCTTGAAAGGAAGAAACAAGCATACCAGAGAGTACAACCATAAGCAATCCCCCCTGTGTTTGACTCTTCTTTAGTTTCGAAATTACCAGTAAGTAGAAGAAAACCACTTATACCTTGTCTCCCCCCTCCCCATCGTCACCGCACTGTAGCGCACTATAAGGTTCCTGAGAGAAATGAAATCCATTCTGACACAAACAAAAGAGACGAAGTGGAACATGGCAAAAGACGTGACAGGCAGCGCAACGGCGTGACAGAGGAGCCTTTCCCAGAGGACCTTCCTTCCTCCATTTCACACATGATGTCTTGTCGCTCACGTACCATCTGCTGTGAGCGTGCTCGCTCCTCTCTTCAATATGAAATTTCCATCTTTGTATTGCTGCTGCACTGAATGTCTTATGCAAATGCACCTGTTGCAACGCCTTGAGGAAATACAGTGCAAACTGATTTTCAACATGGCTGTTTTTGCTACCAACGAGCATGTAAGATCCGCTCGTCATTGTCGGTTCCAGACTGGCGTCATAGAAGATATACTTGAAATCCAAACTATAAGTTTTCTCCTTCAAAGTCATCCTCTCAATGTCTGCCGCACTTTCCCCATTCCACTCTGCCACACCTTCATGCACTTCTGGAAGGATTCTTTCGGGCTCCTCCAGAAGAATTGAAGCACAAAATGGCTTTGTATGACAGTACCGCCAATAAAGGTTCCCTTATGTTTGTTGTGATCACTCCCAGTCTGCAAACGGACCCGATGTGAAGCTTTCCTTTCTGTCACCGAACCCAATTCTCCAACCGTTGAACGGAACAAGCATCCAGGAGACTGCGCAACTGGCAGGGAGCCTCAAAATCCCCCGGGGGACCGACGGTGTCAGGCAGAGAGAACCAAGATGGAGTAAGCCTTTGTTCTCTACAATAGGCTCCACTTCATCAAGTCTTGAAACACAGTGATTGCCCTCTGGACCATTAACAGAAGTGGTAAAAAGAAAAGAAAAGAAAAAAACAGGTCAGCGAGGACAAAGTATCGAAGCCCTGAGCTTCACCAATGTCACGGTGTGAACAACAGTCTTCCCCGGCACTTTGTTTTTATCGCAAGTAAACATGCGTCTGTGAGTTGTGGCCCATTTAGATGAGAGGGACAGATCCATTTAGATAAACCAACCGTGCAAGTGTCGAGCACAACTTTTGTTACACGCGGGCTGACTTCCTTCGACGGCTTTTATAATGGGAGTGCGCTCGTCACATATCTTTAAGGACGCCGACAATGCCCTGACCGCTTGAAAAAGCTATCTTTGTAGCACGTTGCAATATTTTACTGGTGTGTTTAGCTCAGGATAAACCGATGCTTGTGACGCCAGCATCAATTACCCAGACTTCTCATAGTTGTAGTTTTCTTGAACTGCACAAGTAACCACCTACTTCACTGAACCATTGGCTGTGATGTTGATGAACATTAATTCGCATATGCCAACGGTAATTGCCGCAATCAATTTGTTATTAATCTCTGCTGGAAGTAGACCCGATAGTAACCGAGGCCCACATGTTTGTGGGATTAAGACGGGTGAGGACGGCACACGCCAAAGGAGTGAGTGCGTTTCTTGTTGGCAATGGCGGAAAGCAGAACAGACTGTGCTCATCCCGGACGTCTATACTCATTCCTGCGGTCATCCATCACCCAGTGACTCTCGCATCATTAAAGTGGAAAAACCAAAAGCGTGACACTGACAGAATTTTTTTCTTTTTTTTTTTTTTATGGCTCAACACCGGAAAGTCAATGTATGCATGTGTTTAAACGGGCGGGTAAATCAAGCGATAGGTAAGATAGATAAGTTTGTTTTGTATCGGCTTGTCTCTTATATTGATTCTGAAGGGAGATGGTCTCATTGGAGGAAAATGGAAGCGTAACGACTCACGTGCGTATTGGTGCGCAAGAGTGGCAAGTTTGTCAAGGACAGACGGGATGAGACAAAGTGGAATTGCGAGAGGAACGCGAGTCGTCGGTGAAATAAAAACATTTACAGCGGCAATTTTAGATTCTGCCTTAGAAGAAGTCATGGACACTCAGCATTCTCTCTCCAATATTTGCAGCCAGTAACACTTCTCCCTCTCTTTTCTTCAGCTGACTACAAAATATTGTTAGTTATTAGCCTCCTAATGAATGGGTCACCAACCGCACTATTCTGGCCACAGCGGTAATTGGTGCAAACATGGAGATAATCAGGAGGAAAAGCCTGCAGAGTCACAGTGAACCAAATGATTTCCACTGATGGATGCTATTTACAGAGGCAGAAAGTATTTAGGTAGGCGTCATGTGTGTCACGTGAGTCTTCTTGCTATTTTAATGACTTTTTATGAGCGCTTGGCTATGTTTAACTGGCATTTTTCAAGACGACCTAATTGGAGAGAGAGAATCCTTTGGGTCTTCAGATGAAGTCCACCTTGCTTTTAAATGACACGTCAGTTGATTGATCGGGTTCTCTGGGTACACTCCAGCTTGTTCAATGGCCTCTTGCCACCTGTGACTGACAGAACAATTGAAACTTCTCCATAAGTGCTCAGTATGGCAAAAACGTCAGAGTAGAGACTAGATTAAACTAGACAAGTTAATGCAGGACCTCAGTTGCAGGTGGAAATCTGCGTATGAGGTATGTCAGAAAAGTTCAAGGACTGGAAAGAAGCCCTAGAGTCGGGAGGTTGCTCCACTATGGCCGCGTTCCCCTCAGCCAGGAACTGTCAGGTGCTCCGACATCGTGAGCAAGACGGCTTGTCACGGTGAAGCAGCAAGAGTTGTCGCCTTTTACTGACCACTGAACGAGCGGTCGATCGTTTGGGTTTGAAATAAATCTTTTGTGACAGCAGTCCCGGAACTTCTCTGACACACTGTGTGTGTGGATTTTGTAGATATGATGAATGTCTCCGGGGTTTTAATTCAGCCATTCCTCTCTTGCTCGCTCTACCTCAGTATCTTTCATCACAAAGGGCTCGTGTTTTTGTCTCAGCACTTCCAGCTAACTGATGATTTCAAAGCGGCAGTCATCCTGGAGCCCCTTAGAACTGATCCTGACAAGTGATGCTGAAACGAGACCGGTGTCCCTGTGAAGTAGCCCGGAAAAACTTGTAAAACATTCGAGGCTGTCAGAGCGATGACTCAAAAACATGTACCAATCTGACCTTTATTTCAAGTCACCTTCATCTTAATGATACAGCCCATCTTAAAAAAAAAAAAAAAAATAGAAATCACCATTCAATAAATTAGAAAGATTCCGTTAGATCAGTTTGCATTTGCGACTGCCTTCAGCACGTTGCTTAGGCTGCTTTGGCTAAATGCCACTGGCCATCATTAAAATCAAAGACAATTGCTTCCCTAAGATGTGACGTGTGCCGCGTGACAACGATATGAGATTTCCCCATCTGGGATTAAATTAGAAAAACTCCAGGTGCTGTTTCTGTATATTTTGCATGTATGAATAAGGTAGCCTCACTTGACAAATGGCGTTATTTTAAACTCCTTTTTGTGGGTCTGTTTGGATGTTGGTGGTCAATGTGTACCAGCGACTTGTTTGAATCGTGCGCCCCAATTTAGAATCAGGAATAGAATTTTTCTTTCACCTGGCGTGAACGTCGAAAGAGGCAGATGTGTCTCCCGAGAGCTCGCATTTGCAGCACCTGGGCATCGGTGATTGGGGGAGCTTTTACTGAAAGGGTTCCATTTAGAATTGGGGGGACCTAGGTTAACAACTGTACGCATTTTGAGTCTTTCGCACGTCTCTCACGTGACTCTTGTGAGACTCGGTGTCCCCAGTGAAGAGTCAAGGCCGTAGGTCTTCACTATAAAAGTTCCGCTCGAGCCCAGCGGCTGCGACCCCTATCAGAGGTGTTTGAAATGGAGCGCGCAGAGGACGAGGCCAAGCTCCTATGCGTTTGGCAGATTGGTTCAAGCTGAAAAGATCAGATAGCCATATGGCGGACCTGATGCCACGCTGCTTTTTTTTTTTTTGTTCGTTTTTTCCCCCGCCCGTCTTCGCGCAACCGCAGCGGCGATGAGGCGGGCTCGTCGGCGCGGCGGGTCGTACTCGC
Source organism: Syngnathoides biaculeatus (assembly GCF_019802595.1). NCBI lineage: Eukaryota > Metazoa > Chordata > Actinopteri > Syngnathiformes > Syngnathidae > Syngnathoides > Syngnathoides biaculeatus. Next base: position 11,661,168 of record NC_084659.1, on the reverse strand, counting down.
CCGGGAGGGGCATCAAAGGAAGCTCCGACTCATCAGACGGGAACCTTCTCAGTATGCAAACGTCCATCTGACCACAACAAAACAGGTCGGCCTCTTCCTTCGAGGCATTTCCAATTCAAATGTTCTGTCTGAGGTGTTTATTTAGTCTTTGTTTGGAGACTTTAAATTAGTCTACGATCTGCATTCAAATCACGTTGATTAGCTTTTGTTTATGATGAAAGCTGATGTGTTTGTTAAGACGGGTGGATAGGGATTAATATATCCCGTGTAGGCGATTATTAATTTAGGGGCGGTTACTCATCAACTTCCATGCACGTTAAGGGAGCAAAAAGCACAAATGTTGTAAACCCACCAATCCGAATTTGTCGGTGGATTTCACTTCCGCGGCTACGACCATCAGAAGTCGATTGTTTGCCTTCTGAATGGAGCATGGCGTCGATGAGATGTTGCACCTGGTTTCGCAGGAGGGTCAGGACAGGATGTGCAACAATGAATACCATTATGTAAATGAGACGCGCGCACTATAGCATTTGTCGTCAGAAATGAACATCCTCCTCCTTCCATGGATCACTTCGTTCAGCTGTCTCGGGTCACGCTGTGCTTATCCATTATTTATATGTTGGGCTCCTCTGCAGTAGCCTCTCATTGCATGTCGGCCCGAGCATAAACATTTATTCGCTTGCTCTATTTCGAGCACTGTCTCAAGGAATGTGTGAATAGATGTATTGGCACCTAAAAAATGTGTCAATTACCTACTTATGACAGTGCATTGTTTCGCTAATAGCTTTTCTGGTTGTGAATCCCAAGGTTGAAGCAGTTGCTAGAAGAGGGAACCCTTCACACTTGGTTTGGATTGTTTGATATCAAAAATATGTGCGCATGTGATGTCTGTGTGTGTGTGTGTGTGTGTGTGTGTGTTATGAACACGTTGTGATCACAGCGATGTTGACAACTCCTGCAGAGAAGAGCCAAGCTGGATATCTGACAAGTCTTATTGACACACTGCCAGCAAGTCCGTCAGCGCGCCGCCTTTCACTAAACTCCTCGGCAATAAAGCAGAGCTGACGATATGTTCATTTAATGGACGTTCAAGGCTGTTTTATTGACAGTGCATAGGAATTAAAAAAAAAAAAAAAAAAAAACTGAGCCAAGATAGAATACCGATGGGAAAAACTGATGGAAATAGTCTTTTTTTCAAACCAGTCTTTAACTGCCGTTGGATGCCTCTCTGCAGTCCGTCCACTTGCTTTTGTGGACGGCCACTGTACCGAGAGAACTATTGAATACAAACAGGCTGTCGCCCCCCCATTGGCACTCACCACACTGTAGACCGTGAGTGGCCCAGGTCAGAGGTGCCACAGTGTCCCCTCCATTAGTGACTAAATGCACTTTTTCTATTTATGTCATTTGCAATTCTATGCACTCACCTGCCACAACATTAGGTACACCTCCACAATTCCATAAACCCAAATAAAAGAATCTGAAGAAAATGGCGTGTTGGTTGAAGCTGTTCGACGTACTTGAATCGCGTTGATGGTTACGGATGTCGTTTGTCGTGGCGCCGTCCACCGTCAGTTGCAATTGGCGAGCGCTCAAGTGCAAGTGTAAGGAGAAAATGATGAGCGTAATAAACGCCATTGTCATATTTGCTTGTGTGTAGGATTAAGAAGCGGTGATGGAAGGTGACTAAGTGCCACGCGAGGATGTTTAATTATTTTTGTTTGGCGGCAATAGCGGCATCAATATCATAATGGCACACAGGGGGTCTACGCGCACTTGTTTTTAATACACAAGGCGTGGAGGATTAGTGTCACGTAGGTTTTGTTGTTTATTATCTGGGTGCGTGTTGTATTATGTGCGCTGGGACCTCGGCTGGCTGATGATGCACTCTAAATAAATCTGACTTGAATCGTAGATTAACTCGCATACACGAGCATGCAATTACTGCGCCCGGGCCTCTCGGAATGCTAATTATCTTGGCCGTGATAAGAGATGAGCATTTTTAACTTGTTAGCGCGAAGAGCATCGAAGCGTGAAGAGCGGAATGGAAAAAAATGTGACGCAGAGCAGCTGTATGGATGGAGCTGCGCGCGCAACATTTGGCAAGATATCCCAAATATTTTTTTGCCACAATGTCGGAAACGCCGAGTTGTGAAGTCCCCCTGACTGCAGCGCGTTTGGTAGCTTGTGTTTCTGGTTTTGAGGTCAAAAAAACAAACACACACAAAAAAAAATAATAATGCTGGAAGAAGCAACAAAGCTGTCACAGTAGCGCTTTTCTTCTCAGCACGTCTGTTGTGTTGATGAATATCCCTGTGTCTAATCCTACCCAACAACAAAGCGCACGGGGAGTCCTATCCCGCTCGCCTTTTTATCACGACGTCTCCGGTGTCAGAGAGTTCATTGCGAAGCCACATTGCATAATGGCGTGCGCGACGTGTCATCACATTTCTCATCCGGCATTGTTTCTTTTGCAGAGTGCCGCGTGTTTGACGAAAAATTGATATGAAACAGAAGAAAAGGAGATGAAAAACAGATCCATTTATCTATCCATTCCTCTGTACCGCTTTGCCCAGTTTTATTTATACAGCGCCGAATCGCAACAAAAAGTCGGGCCGGGGCGCTTTATGTATGGAGCAAGTTTACAGCCACACATCTTACACATTAAAAGAGCAACTGAACCTAAGAGAGCAAGCACTCGGCGCCGGAGGCAAGGAAAAATTCCCTTGTGGGAAGAAACCTCAAAATCAAGGGACTCGGAGTCGCATGCAAAAAAATGCAATCAGAGTGTAGACAATGGGTTGTTTTCACGTGACGTCACCCGTTGTGCTGCCTCGAGCGGCGGCCATTTTCGATACCTGAGCTCCGCTACTCATACAAAGGCGAGGTGGACGACATTATTTTTCTAACTGCAATTATTGAAGACGCGGCCGACTGCACATCAAGCCCAGACTGACTATTAGACTACCTGGCATATACACATCATGCGTCCCAAAGGTGCAGTATTGTGCCCTTGATCTTTTACTCTATGCGGCAGAAATCACGAAGGAGGAGCATTTACCTGTATGCTAACACGGAAAACGAAAGGCGCGGTGGAATATTATTTTTTAATATCGAGGCAAACTCCATTTATTCTTTTTTTTTTTTTTCCCCGAAAAGTAAAACCAGTGTATTAGTTCACCACAAGCAAAGTGAAATATTGATTTGTTTCAAATTTGGTGACAATGGCAGAAAGACAAGATTAAACAAATCCAGTATGTCATAAAATTCTTGAATCTTTCAAGTGACTAACTGTAATGTCGGCCTTCTGAAAGGAGTATCGATTAAGCTTGTTAGCTCGGCGACACATCAGCACGACAGAGGTTGAGACCGGGTAGCGGGATAGCAGCGTCGGGAAATCGTTCGCAAAGCCGAGTCTCCGTGAAGCACAGAGCCGCAGAACGTCCAAAGCCTTTCTTCGGAAGCGTTCGACGATGTCCCCGCTTACGCAGCCGGACTTCCGTACCGGATCGTGAGGCTTTGAAGAGCGCGCGCCGACTAGCAGCTCTGGAAAAAGCTTCAGCGAATTGGCGAGAGTTGCCGAAAAAAAGTCAGAAGAATGGTTAGTAGATCCTCTCTTGTGTACTTGAGTTCCGAGACGCCCGTGAAACACAAAAACACAAACAGTAACGAGAGTATTCCGGAGACTTCCACACTGGGTACGCGTTAGGTAAAGACGTTAAATGGCGGCGCGCAGTGGTTCAGCAAAAAAATGTGACGTCAGTGAAAACAACCCATATTTAACCCCTTGAACAGAGTAATTACATTTCCATTACTTCTTATGGGTAAAATTAATTCCACATACAAACAAAATCAAATCCCTCGCTGTGATGTGGAACAACACATCTAATGAGTTTGCTGGTATTCTGGTCACAAACACACAAGAACTCCCGCTATTTATACACAAGCGTCCAAATGAGGTGAATGAAATCTTCCCTGATTGTTTTGCTCGCTTCGTCCGCAGCTAAAAAGCACTGGCGGGCGCTCGTCATTAAAACAGTCAGCACATCAGCTAATTGCAGGCCGGTCGGTCGAGTGCTTTTAAATGTTGAATAGCAGTCAGAGGAATTAGTGTTTCATCGTTGCGTGAATACACACTTAACCTCGGTGATCAGCCACGCACGCACGCGTTTGTGTCAAGGCAAGCATTGGGAATAAAAAGTAAGATAAACAAGATAAAAAGTCAAACAAGCATCGTGTGTGTGTGTGTGTGGGGGGGGGGGGGGGATTTGGTTACTCGCCGGTGTGCTCCTCCTCTCCAGGGTTTTGCTCTCAGTAGTGGACTAACCCACGAGCGACGATCTGTCAATCATCGCCCACACACAGCAGAAAGGCAAAAATGCGAGCAAAACACTCCTGGGGCTGAAAGTTTCCAGTCTGTTTTCATGTGATGAAGTGACAGTCGCTGAGCGTCTTTTACTCCGCGTTTAAAATATGCACGCCCACCGATCGGGAGGGGAAAAACAACAAAAAAAATAACGGTAGGGGTGAACAGAGTCGTCGGCAAAAGTCAACTTTACGTCACGATGCCGACGATAAGCGCAATCAGGTTTTCGGCGTCTGGTCTTCCAGTCGGCGAATTCGCAGGGGATGTTCGGCTCACGCGTCCGCTTCTACTTACACCAACTACAATTAGCACAATGTTGGGTTTTACATTTGTTCCTTATGTTCTCATTTTTGTACGCCTGTCCGTCGAAATACGGCATTCGATGAAATGAGTCCATGGTGCAAAAGAAATACAAAGTTCATGCACAGTGATCAATGACTCCGATGAATTGACTTTGATTTGATTAAAACATGTTTTGACAGATTAAATTACATATTGAAGTGTTCTCAGTTGTTGATTTTGCTATCCACAAAAAAAGCTGTCGTCCATTTTACAATTTTAATCGAGAATTCACCACTCCGTTTTTGAAGTAATGCCGTAATTCTTTTTATCTTATTGAAAATTGCTCTGCTATCTCCATCCTTTTTTTTTTTTATTTTTTTTTATTTTACAACTCGCGCCACTGGCTTTTATGGGCCGTCCGTTCTCATCATTCCGAGACAATATATTTACTAGAATATTCTCTCGCCGGCTTCCAGAATTTATCTGACAAAGCGGCGCCGGCAAATTCCCGCAAAAGAATTGCCTTGGCTATGAGACAGATATGGGAGGTGTTTTTGAAATATGGCCATCTTTTTTTCTTTTTTTTTGGGGGGGGAGTCCTTTTATTTTTAACAAGACCATCAATCGATGGCAACGGGGACTTTTTAGTCTTGAAATCAGTTTAGGAATGTGCTTGGACCTTGACAGTGTTAACTTTTTTATTTATGTCCTCCTCCACATGGTCTCACTTTCACACTGTTTAAGTACAAAAGCATTTTATTTAATGGCGCCAGGAAAGTTATGCAAGGGACTAGTCGTGCATAACTACACTTTTCTCTTCAGACGTGTTTATTCTTTGCATCCTTCAACACTTCTCCCCTTTTTCGCTTTCTTCTTCGGCTGCTTTTGCCCATCGTGTGAAATCAGGGCGAGAAACGGCAAACAAGTCAGTTTGATTTGCTTAATGAGCCGCGTGGCTATAGCCCACTTCCGTACGAGCACAAATCAAATCCTAATTATATTTGAGCAGGGTGATTAAAAGTCAGTTTATTTACGGCGCTCCGCGCGCAGGCGGCGCTCGCCCGATCACCGGCGGGAAAGGACGATCAAACGTTCCAACCGTTCCTACGTTGATATTTAAGCAGCTTTACTCCAAAAAAATCAAAAGTCAACTCCGAGTAACGTTATTGTTCACAAGCGCTCCCGCTATTTAAGATAGCGAGTTCTTTAGAAAGCTACAAAATGAAAGGTAAAAAAACCAAAAACAAAACAATGTATTGTTGAGGTAAATACATGATCACCGCGATTATATCAGTAGCCATTGTTGCCGTTAATTGCAACATTACTCCTTTGAAAATAGCACCTTGCTCGGGGAGGTATTGCAATCAAGCTCATATTGTTTCTACAACCGCCGCTCATGCTACTAAAAATATAAATGAAAGAACGAGCCAAAGGCCACGTTGCAGTCATTAGGAAAAGAAGAGGGCGGGCTGATGCAGCCTTCATTTCTCTGCATTATTCAATGGCTGACAGCAAGACAAATATTAACATATCAAATATTAACACAAACTCCCACGAGACATTTCCACCGCGACACGAGTGAAAGGGAGCAGTTTAACGCTACATTTGGCACTCGGTCTTCGGCAAGGCAGGAAAGGCGCCCAAAGGTTCGAGCGACGCTTTGGCGTCAGTTTCGAGTAATACTTGAAAGTGGAAAGCCTAAAGAGCTGAAGCGAAAACTGTTGTTTGACTGAGCTTATGTAACGCCGTCGTCTCGCCCGGAATCCTTGACCCAACCATTGTTACTACTGACGATAATAAACACGTCGTTCAAACGATACCATCGGTGAGCGCTATCTTCGTAAAAGCCGAGTTGTCGATGCGGGTCTCGACATCGTGGGAATCCAGAAACTGCAAGCAAGGCCCATTAGCATCCCAATTTCACGACCGACTGCAAGTCACGCGCTCGACTGTGCCTTTCAAGGCCCGAAACGACGCTCTCGCCGTCGCGGGGAACCCACAAAGTCGACATTGTTTACGAGCGCCGTCATTCCGCATTGCGTCCAAAATAATGACGCGCTCGTCAAATTAAGGCCAAGCGTTTAAGACGTACCTTTTACTTTTAATCCACTTTCCTGCATCTGTGTTTCTCCTCGAGGGATCTTTGAAGGGGTTTATGCGCCTTCCTGTTGCCGTGGCAACCCTTCGCCAACCGCCTAACTTTATATGGTCCGCCGACACGAACGTTGTTGTTGTTGCAAACTGTACGGACCGAACTTCACAAACTGTTTACAAGCTAATATCGATCAGACGGGAGAGAAAGGGAGTGAGACGTTTGTGGGAAAAATGTCAAGAAATGTTCGGTACATTGAGTCCAAGGAAAAAGGATGGAAGGAGCCCAACAAAACAAAAAAAAAAGGAAAATGCAAACTGCTGAGAGTCAAATAGAAGGTGAGAGTGAGGTGATAGCAGCAGACAAAATTGTCCTTCAGAGTAAATTAAGCAAACGCTGCAGCCGTCACAAGTTTGGATGACATCCATTCAATGAGGATTTATGAGCCAATATACACATTAACACACGCTTAGGAGGAATTCTGAAGCAACACGATATTCGATGGGAAATATGGCCGAAACGCCACGGGCCATAAATCAGAACTAGGGAACATTTTCTCTTAATACCGCTCTATCCCATACCTGAGCATTTAATAAATTAGCTCTTTTGTGCCCTACAGGGTTTTCATAACGCATGAAGATTAGTTTGAGACATTATTCAATGCAGTAATCAGTCACGGCAGATTGTTAGTTCTTTCTTACTCAAGAGATCTTTGCCAATTCTACGCTTGCAACTTTCCAACAAATATTCCCAAGACCAGGCGTCCCAGTACGTTTGTTCCTTCGTTCGCCGTTTCCAACGAGCCGTTACGCCACTGCACATTCGAGCGGGATCCGCACGTGCCCGTCACGGCGCTCAGGCGAACGCCAGATAGCGAGGGACCGGCGCGCGACGGCAGCGGGGGCGGCGGCGGCGAGGTGAACGGGCGGCCACGGCCGGAGGAGTGAAGGAGCCGCTGGTTTCTGTGCGGATTTGGCTTCCCTTTCCGGTGTGAGCAGAGTAGGAACAAGGGATGCAAGGCAGAGATAAGAGGAGGTGGATTCAAGAGGCGAGGCCAAAGAAAAGTGGCCCTGCGTTTAGAATTCTCCTGGCACTCGCTAGGCTTATTTTCATGCCCTAGTTTGTCAAAAAGGAGAGTGTGCCAGAAGGGCTCCGGTGGAAGCGAAGCAGACACATGTCGTCATGTTGTCGAACTGAAGCAGAAAACACCCCCAACAGTGGATTTTTCACATCTGAAGTCCAAACTATTACTTACGGCTTACTCAAATCTATCTAACCGCACCAGTTTCACTCGTTCATGTGGAAAAGAAAATATCCAGACTTTTAATATTGAGGTGACAAAATTTCACACGACTCCCGGAGACGAGGCGACGATCTGGAACTGTGGGCAGCATCGCGCAGTGCTCCCGGGTTCGACTCTCCTGTGTTGCATTCTTCCCGTGCAACTAGTCCAGATTCTCCGCAAATGCCAAAAACTCAATGAAGACTCCAAGCTGTCCATAGGTGTGTGTGACCCAAAGTGATTCTCTGCATGACCAGTTAAGACTGCTCGAAGAGAGAATCCACAAAAGAAATCGTCCTTCGTTTCAAAGTATGTTTGACTCAATTGCGGCGCTGCCAGAGGTCCGTGCCCTGTTGAGTGCCAAATGAAAGTACGAAGTAGATGCATTGATACAAAGACGTCACGAGCATAGGGGGGCTACTTTGAGCGATGGACTAGTTTGATGCCATTTGGACCGCGAAGACAGCGACGAGAACACCGCGTACATCGAGGGGAGGGAATGTGTCATCCATTGAGGCCGCCGAGAGGCCACGGTGTCCCACAAGTGTGTAAATGGTGACGAGCGGCGTCGCCGGGACCCTGGCAGCACAATACACTGATGCACTTTTACTGCGTGACGTGCGTTTCGGGGCCCGACTTTATAGTAGCTCTTTGATTCGCCGCGTGATCGCCGTTCATTTGTAAAACGTCCCCCCGGTTCGACCTGTCAATCTGCTCTGACATGGCTTCCATACGCTTTCTTCACTACTTCATCTTTTATCCATCCTTCCATTCTCAACTCATTTGCACTCGCCTTCACACTTTTTTTTTTGTTGTTGGGGGGTGCGCTCTTTCTCTCATCCTGTTCATTCTTTTGCTCGCCTGCCAGTGCTGTTGCTATGGTAACATGGGATGAACATGCAGTGTGACGTTCGCGTATCGGAGTCTCACACTTTTCCCACGGAAACAAACACGTGAAATAGTTCATTTTCTGAATTCAGTCCAAGCGGGACAAAAAGCACGAGTGCTTTGGGCGCCCACCTGCCGTCTGCTAACGCTAGCCGATGAACAGCCTCAATCTTGGTCAAATGCCTCCTGGAATAACGAGAAGACGGGCAGCCTATTCTAACGTCTGCTTCAACATCAAAACAAAGGCAAGCGGAGGTCGACCGGTCACGTCTTTGTTGTGAAAATGAACGCTAGTTGGCAACGAACAGTTTGGCGGCAAAGCCTTCCCGTCCAATCACAAATCAGACACCTTCAAGGTCTCATAGGCAGTTGGCTCTTATAAAACTCTTGTCGCAATCCTTGTAACACAACTGCTTCCGTCCTGTAAAATGTTTTAAACATGACAGTATATACAACTATATGCTACAATTTACTGTGGCGAGTCGCAACCCTGCAGTTTTTACGTGACGCGATGTTCCAGATGCCTGCGAGACCACATGCAGCAATCCTTAACAATGACTCGATCGATTAATCGACGTCGACTCCAATGATATACAAACGTCCTGATAGTGATGTCTTTTCGTTGCGAAATATTCTGTCAAGCGGCGATAGGGAATGGAGATCGAATGAGCCCACAATGCTGCGGACATGCAAAGTGGAATTGCGCCATAACGACCACCGCCGTGATCTCGGTGGTCCGGGGGAGGGACGAGAGGGAAATTCCATTACCGACGCTCTTGTGTTTCCCTTGTTCAATTTAAGATAAGAGAAGTTTATTGTGATTGAGTTTGGAATGAAAAACAGTTTGTGATCTTGCCTTTTTCCCGAATGCTTTCTTCTGTCGTTGTGACTTTTTCCTCTACGTCGTGAGGCGAAAATATAGTTTTCACTTCCCGTTAAATACCCATCTGATAAATCTCTTAGCGTCGTGTACCAGTTGTAGCTAATGTTTTGACCCGTAAGCGTACAAAGCAGATTTTAGCAGCCGACCGCTTCTTTCCACCTTTTTATCGGTCGCCAGCTGGGTGACATTTAATGGCCGCTCCTCAACAGAATGCCAGCGGAGCCCTGCAGTCACTTTGGCGCGCTAGAGGAGCGAGCCGCGCAAGGAATATATTGGTGGTTAAAAACTCGACTCCCTGTGATGGAGTCGCACGAATTTCTGAATGAGATGAGGACTCGTACTCATTGTACTCACGACTGGGGGGTACTAAAAGGCGGAGCGTACGTCTGTTCACGTGTGAATTCTGAATGTGTATTTAAATGCCGTCGTGGGGCGGGGGCGAAGGCCGCTACGTTGGTATCGCAACTCTCCTGTTCTGTAGTCAGGGAAAAGTGAAGCGCGACTCTCCGACCTTGGAGATAGCAACACGGGTGGTGCAGCAAAGAGAGACTCTGAGCGGGCTTGTAGCCGCGACGCACACAAACCGGCAGGGAAGCCCTCAAAAAGAAGAAGAGCTGCGCATTTCACATACATTTTCTAGTACGCCCACCGGTGCTTGATTCGCCACTGCCGGTCAGTGTTTGCGCTGCCTTCTTTATTTGTAAAGATTTGAGTAGACCACAACCGCGCGTACAGTAAATATTTCCCGCATTAAAACGGCAGAATGGCAGTAAGAAGGAACTATCTTTTGCAAATAATGGCACGGAGAGGCAAAACTGGACAAATAATTAGCAGTGACAGCCTTGGACAGCTCATATCTAACAATAAATGGTCTAATGGCCATACATTAATAATGAAGTCATATACAATTGGTTGCAATTAAACCACATGAATATTCAAGTTTTCAGCAGATTCCCATTTCTACAAAATATGAATGAACTGAACTTAACTCAATTAAATTCCTATTTAACCAGACGTTTCTTTCCAAGGCCCTTTTATTTCACACCAAAAGTGTTTTTTGGGGTCGAGGTCAGGGGTTTTCGCTTTCAACCACGTCAGTGCATTCAATGTAAGACGTGTTACAGTACACCATGGTCTTTTATGTGCGTGAAATAATGTTGGATACATTTTGCACTCGATCCAAATGAAGGTAACACTCCGCTCCACTTGTAGTTCTACGGTCTATTTCCAAACTATTTGGGATGTGAACCTAGCAAAGAGCTACTTTAGATGAGCTGAAAGCGTTTTCTAGCGCTCGGGTATGCGCCGAGCCGTCAGAAATGCTTTGGCCTCACTGGGAAAGAGCAAAAAAAACGCGAGCAACTCGGTTCCGCCCTCTCTCCGCTCAGAAACCTTGGGCGGCGTGTTACTTTTTGAAGAGCGCTAAACGTGAACCGCAGCCCAAATGCCGAAGCCTGCGTGTCATGCAGTCATTTATGTATTACAAATGACTGCCTCAACAGTGCTTTTTTTTTTTTTTTTTTCACCCAGTTGCACATTTTAGAGGCCCATATGGATGCTTTGTACTGTCAAGATTTGCGAGTTGAACCCTACGCGTGTTCGCGGATCGAGGAAGAGATGACCAATGATTAGACGAGTTAACAGCAAAGGGATTTATTACAAAGTAATGTTTATTACGGGCGTTTTATCTAAGTATCTGCTGCACATGA